>NC_086320.1:284302585-284639728 GCF_036172605.1 Pelobates fuscus
AGGAAGGATCTGTGATAAGTACAGCGCTTATATGAAATATCCATTGTTAGCCAGCACAATACTAGTATGAGTTCATCACAAACGTCACACACATAACATGCAAAACTAAAACAACAACTGTGTAGCAAGAGTGACTACAGACAACACCAAAGCTGCTGGACAGTGAAACACATTTTGGAGAGTCCATGATATTCATACTGTGTTTGCTTTTTTATTTATTTACTGATTTGTGTTAATACATTTTTTTTTTACTGTATTTTATAGTCCTGTAGCATCATCCTGTCAGCCTAGTCCATATTTAAGGAGGATGGTTTCTCCTTTAAATATCCATTCCCGGAAGGCTCTAAAAAGGTGAGCTCATTTTTCTATCCCCACCGTACCCCTTTGATCACCTTACATACTACACTAGATGGTGTTTCCCTTTTTTCTCTTCGCGATATCCATTATAGGGGAGTGAAGTGGTTCAATTTCATCATA
The DNA here is from genome assembly GCF_036172605.1 of Pelobates fuscus. Lineage (NCBI taxonomy): Eukaryota > Metazoa > Chordata > Amphibia > Anura > Pelobatidae > Pelobates > Pelobates fuscus. The sequence goes on from NC_086320.1 coordinate 284,303,063, forward strand.
GAACACACCTGCCTAAGTGATTTGAGCCTGTCTGATTAAGGCTCAATATTATGTGAGTGTGCCTATTCCACTTTTTTATTTCTATTTACACACAGAGTTACACTAAATTGTTATTTATTTTTCTTTTATGAGTATATGTTGGCATACTACTGTTTTAAACAGTGGGGCAAGTGTACATTTTATTTCTAGATGGAGGCACTCCACTAAGTAACTGGTGTTGGCTGTAGTCACTTTTGCCACACATTTGTTGTTTTTGTTTATTTATTCTTAAAGGGACACTATAGTCACCAGAACAACAACTTATTGTATATATTGTTGTTAGTATAATAATTTCATTCAGGCTTTTTGTAGTAAACACTTTTTATATTACAGCCTAGGGATACCTCCACTGGTCACGCCTCAGATGGCTGCTAGGGGTGCTTCCTGAAGCAGTGCTGCACAGTGTCACCCTTTGCTTGGAGGCACTGAACTTTCCTCATAGAGATGCATTGATTCAATGTATCTCTATAAGCAGATGCTGATTGGCCAGGGATGTGTTGTGGCTTGTGCTGGCTCTGCCCTAGATCTGCCTCCTTGACAGTTTCAGCCAATCAAATGCTTTCCTATGTAAAGCATTGTGATTGGCTCAGAACACCACTTCTGATTATGTCAGCCAAGCAGGCAGATCAGGGACAGAGCCAGCAGCATTAGACTGCAGTAAAGGTGAGATTTTGCTATATTTAGGGAGGCAAGAGGAGGAAGCGGGGCTTGATGGTGTTTTTAACACTATAGGGTCAGGAATACATGTTTCTGTTCCTGATCCTGTAGTGTTCCTTTAAACTACATTGTCAATTTAAGTGAGTTTAAATGGTTTTGACATCATATTCATGAAGTCTTTTTCTCATCATTCAAATTTGTTTACTTCTGCTAAACAAGGTGAAAAAAGTCCCTTTTCCTTAAGCACCAATCATCTATACTCATCAATCATCTTTTTTTTAGTGGCACAGACTGAACGTCGAATCACAAATCAAATAAACCGGTTTTGTGCATTGTCCATTTAGTTTCAGAAGAACCATCATTCGCAAAGAATTCTGACTGATCGCAATTTGTTTAGAACCAAATGCACAGGTCCAGTGAACAATGCCCGGGTATTTGCTTTCTAAATGGCCCGGTACAGAACTGAATGCTATTGCCACAATCGGTTCGGGGCAATAGTATTTGGACTTCAGTAAATAGACCCCTATTTCAAATTAAGATTTTTTTACATTGTATTTGTGTATATAGTAGTTCACATTTTTATATAGTTTTAAGAAATGGTCTCCACTGTTGTCATAGTAAAGTTCTGTTCTTAATTTCACTGAGTCAGTACCAGTGGGGCTGATAAATGTCAAATCATTGATTGAAAAGGCTCTGACTATATTTACTTTTGTCATCAAGCTCCGTATAAATGAACTTCGATGGATTGCTAAACTAGTTACTTATTTTTTTTCTGCCAGATATTTTAGCACATCCAACATTTTAATCTATGTTTTATGTGCCCAAGTAATATTTTATATGCTTTTGTCTAGGGCACCGTTATCGTGTTGGCATTATAAATTGCAATGCATATAGCAGACACTACTTTATATGACTTTTTATTTGTTAAAGTGGAAGACTATTGTTGGCAACACCATAAACTCGCAACAGTAATTTGTGACTTTGTCTCCCTTCTGGATAATCTAAAGGAGGCCTATAAACTACATCCATATGAGCACTTTTAATTTATGCATATTATGGACCTTTTTTTTTTTAAGTTTCTGAAACTCTACATAATTTTCACATCCAATATAGATCCGTTTTCTTGTTTCTTTCCCTCTTACAAACATATGAATTTAGGTATGTAACCTTTCCTATTAAATGTTAGAATAAACCTTTTGTTTACAACATCCACAATGCCAAAATGTCACATTTAATGGAGCCACGACCTCTGTGATGTGTTTTTTTTATATACTGTTGGAAGTAATGTTAATTGGGAACTCATCCAGTGGATGCTGATTGGAAACAGAGAGATTGCTCCTGTAGGAATTACTCTTGCTAAATCCAGATCTTTTTCTACCCTATCCTGTGGAGCACATATCTTTTTTTGAGATAGTATGCATGCAATGTAGATCATTCGTGCAGAATGTAGTTCTAGCTACAGAAAGTAATACCTAACATGGCTAGTGAGGCCCTCTTCACACACTGCCCCCTTCCACAGTGTCATCCCTCTACACACTGCTCCCTCTCCACATACTGCCCCCCCGCACTACCCCTTCTCCACACAATCCCCTCACACTGCCCTTCTCCACACACTGCCTCCTTGCACACACTGCTCCCCACACTGCCCCCCTTTCAACACATTGCCCCCCCTGCACACACACTGCCCCCCTCTTTACATATTGCCCCCTTTCTACACATGGCTCCCTTTACACACACTGCCCCCTATGGTTACAGTATATGACCATACATTGCATAAGCCTGCCACAACGTTAATGTACTCCATTCTTGGCAGGTCCTACTCTAGCAAGCTAATACCTGCTCTTATGAGATAAATCTACTTAATATCTGTAAATATCTCTAAACAATTTCATACAATTTAAATATTTATTGTATTTGTTTAATTGTACGCACTTTTAAATTTGGTTTTATAACTAGTAAGGTAAAGTATAATATAAACCTCTAATAGGCAATTAATCTGTCTGTCTCTGTCTGTCTGTCTCTGTCTGTCTGTCTCTGTCTGTCTCTGTCTGTCTGACTCCCTGTCTGTCTGTCTGGCTGGCTGGCTGTCTGGCTGGCTGTCTGGCTGAGCCTCCTGGATCATTGCTGTTGGGTAGGCAAAGCATCTGCTTTCACTTTTCAGACTGCATGCCATTGTGTAAAACAATTCTTCCTTGCCAGCAGAAAGATGATTGCAACCAATACAAAAACTCATTTAACAAACCATCAAATGAAGAGAGCCAGTTGCTAATCAGTTTTTCCAAACTGCATCTCAAATGATGTAAAAATTATATAAAAATCTGTAAGCCAGAAAAGACCAGTCAGCCACAATTATACACCAATCAGTCACAATTAGGTAAGCTTATCCCAAAATAGCCTGCAGACAGTGTATCGTGCATGTGTTTGGAGTCTGCATGTGTGTAGTGTGAGCTGATTATGGTGTGGTATTGTGTCAATAGTTTGGTTTCAGTCGTGTTGTGTTTGTGGTGTAATGTATGTGTGTCTAGGTGCTGTAGAGAGTGTGTATATAGGGGGCATAGTGTGTATAGAAGATGTAGCGAGATGTAGCAAATATGTGCATACGGGCTGTAGTGTGTGTGTGTGTGTGTGTGTGTGTATGTATAGGTGATGTAGTGTGTGTAGGGGTTGTAGAGAAGAGTGTGTTTGTATGGAATGTAGTATGTGTTTGTTTACAAGGAATCTAGTGTATGCATAGTGGATTCAGAGTGTGTATGTCAGAAATGTAGTGTGTGTAGGTGGTGCAGTGTGTGCGTGTAGGGGATCTAGTGTGTTTGAAGGATCCAGAGTGTGTATAGGAGATCTAGTGTGTGTGTGTATATGTGTAGATGATCCAGAGTTAGGTAAGGGATCTGGTGTATGTCTGGAATGTAATGTGTTTAGGGGTGCACTATGTGTGTGAGGGGTTCAGTAGTAAATATACATATTTGTTTGGAAGAATCGTGTGTGTGTGTGGTGCAGTGTGTATGGGTGCAGTGTGTGTGTGTGAGGGGTGTACCGTTTGTGAGAGGGGTGCACCGTTTGTGAGAGGGATGCACCGTGTGTGAAAGGGGTACACTGTGTGTGAGAGGTGTACACTGTGTGTAAATGGGAAGGGTGCTGTGTGTGAGTGTGAGGGGTGCTGTGTATGTGAGGGTGCAGTGTGTGTGTGTGTGTGGATACTTTGTATGAGGTGTACAGTGTGTGAGAGGTGCAGTGTCGAGGGTGCTGTGTATTTGTAAGGGTGCTGTGTGTGAGTGAGGGTGCTCTGTGTGATTGAGGGTGCAGTGTGTGTGAGAAGATGCTATTTGTGTGTGTGAAATGAGGCTGTGTGTTTGTGAGAGAGTGGTGTGTGTGTGTGTTTGTTTGTGTGTGTGTGTGTGAGTGTGTGTGAGAGAGTGCAGTGTGTGTGTGTGTGTGTGTGTGTGTGTGAGAGAGTGCTGTGTGTGTGAGAGAGAGAGTGTTGTGTGTATGAGTGTGTGAGAGAGAGTGCTGCGTGTGAAGGAGTGCTGTGTGTGTGTGTGTTGCTGCAATTCCTGGTGGTCCTCGTGGTGAGTAAACTCTAGCCTGTGGGGCTAAAGTTCACTCTCGCAAGATCTGGGGCATTGCCATGGCAATGGCGGAGCTGCAAGATAGAGCTCCTGTGGGTCCTCTCCTGTCTCCGTCCCTCCCCAGCCAACGGCTGCATGTCTGTTCAAGTGGTCCGGTGAGGGAGATCTTTCATGGAAAACATCAGAGCCGTTGCTCGGATAGCGCGGGCCCTGCATTGACCGGCTGGGAAGATCTTGTGATCTCCCCTGCCGTCCTCGGCCCATGGCCATCGCGGCCCACCAGGTGTGCCCGATGGCCAGTCCTGGCCTGGTAGTGGTTAACTAAAATGTCACTGTCACCCCCCACCCCCTCCCACCTTAAAAAATTTCATGAAGACACAATCTTTATGAAATACTTATATTGAATGTGTAGAATTTTACAAAAATCCCAACACAGTCAACTGATATACTGAGACAAACTACTTTGTCTCAGTATATTCCTTCCGCCTGACAATTCTAAACACTGGGTGGACCTCCAGCCGTCTAGTATTGTCCCAGGATCCTCCATAGACCTCAATGCTGTACTCTCGCACATGTGCAAGAATACAGCAGTGAGGCTGGCTCCTGGCATTGAAGCGTCAGATGCTGAAGAGGACCCAACAGAATAAGACGGTGACACCTGCGAGGCAGGTGTCACCATCTTATTCTGTTGGGTCCTCTTCAGCTTCTGACCGTTACCTACCCACCTCCCAAGACCGGTAGCGATGTCACTGTTGGCTGTCTTTGCAAATTCTGATTTCTGATTCTGGTCTTTAAAGAACATTTTGAAAGTCAAGGTAAGAATACTTAAAAGAAAGTAGTGGTCAGTTGGCATGGACAGAATTATAAGCATACAAATTCTTACAAGGTACACAGCTAATAACTCTACCCTTTAGTCACCAGTGCTTTAAGTTTGTCTCCAAACCCTAAAGAAACTGTTGGGAAATTATCAGAAACCAAATCAATCTAATGTCAAATATTGATTGAACATTAAAAAAAAACTGTGAAAAATTAATACTTGTGAAGTAAAAATAAATCTTGTAAAACACTCAACAGTAATAATCAGTTATTCTGGGTGCAGATTAATCACGCTCAAACGCAGTTAGTTCTATAGATTTCTACTCATATCTAGAGACTATGACGATCTCTTCTGAAATACAGTGGCATGAAGTAGTTCGTAACGGAAGAGACAGATCAGAAAGTATTAAGAATAACTTCTCTTAAATTAAATTGGCTTTTCCCCTGGATCATAACTTGTACCTGCTGTATCAGATTAAAGGAGCTGCACTGTTCTGCCAACTCGTTCAACCATCCTCAGATCCTTCTGGGAGACTTATTTGGTAGGTAAATCACACCAATGATGATTTATCCATAGGACGCTAATATTAATCCCAGTTTGCATTATCTGGATGTGACATGGATGAAATGAATAGATTTTACATATATAATCCTAAGGCTGGCATTTTGTGAAACAAAGCAGTAATAGTCTGTGGATACATTTTGCAGTTAAAGGGACATGCATCACTTTGAGACAGCTGTTGCATTCAGAAGCTTTATCTTTGAATTAGACAGCTGCCAGACTCTTCTTGTTGAAAAAAAGACAGGTAAGTATGGTTTGTTTTTCATATTTACCTGTTTGTTTGTTTGTTTTCTTATGCCTAGAAATGTACTTTCCCTAGGAGTGCTGGAAATGTGCATTGGACATGCCTGACAGAGTCACACATGTGAGCTAAAAGATCACTTCACCTTGCAACATCCTGGTAGCGGTGGTAGAGAAGAGAGGGAGTCTGATCAGTTTTATTGATGCTTTGGCAGTCCAGGGCCCCACAATTACTCTCTGCACCTATATATAGCGATGATCGCTATATATAGGTGCAGCGGCGGGCCCCCCTGGCTCCCTATACTTGCAGAGGGGGCCCAGCGGACTGCAGCTGTACTTTACAGCATTTCCTCGCTCTAACTCCCGCGACATGTGCGGCCGTTAGAGCGTTGCCATGGCATTCACTACACTGACACACACTCTGCATCCACAACACTAACACACACACTGCAACCACAACATTAACACACACACTGTATTCACTACACTGAAACACACACTGCATCCACAACACTAACACACACACTGCATCCACAACACTAACACACACGCTGCATTCACTACACTGACACACACACTGCGTCCACAACACTAACACACACACTGCATTCACTGCACTAACACACACACTGCATTCACTACACTAACACACACTCTGCATTCACTACACTAACACACACACACTGCATTCACTACACTGACACACACTCTGCATCCACAAAACTAACACACACACTGCATCCACAACACTAACACACACAACACTAACACACACTCTGCATTCACTACACTGACACACACTCTGCATTCACTATACTAACACACACTGCATTCACTGCACTAACACACACTCTGCATTCATTACACTAACACACACGTTGCATCCACAGCACTAACACACACTCTGCATTCACTGCACTAACACACACTCTGCATTCACTACACTGACACACACACACACTGCATCCACAACACTAACACACACACTGCATCCACAACACTAACACACACACTGCATCCACTACACTGACACACACACACACTGCATCCACTACACTGACACACACACTGCATCCACTACACTAACACACACTCTGCAGACTCTCCCAGACCTTGTGCTTTGTCAGGGGCCCCGAAATTTCTGGTGGCGGCCCTGTATATATATATATTTATATATATATATACACATACACTATATATAGACTTGTACTGTAAGTCACTATAGAACACCATAGCACACTAAAGCATTAGATATTTACATTTGTATCCTAACGCTATAGTGTTCCTTCAAGTGTCATTTATTCAGTCATTTCTTCATCTATGTGAGATTTCATGTAGTAATTTTATATGGAGCTGGCATTGCTGATTAGCATTACAATCGCTTCTTTGTATTGATACAATCAGTGGTAACACAAACCGGTTTGTAAATAATTTCAACACAGTAATTAAGCTATGTCAGATAACGCTCTAAATAAAAGTCTGCCTAACAATGCAACTCAAGAGAGTGATTAAAACGCCTCTTTATAACGAGCGGCTAACAGCTAATACTGTGATAATCTTTAACAATAATTAGAACATAATGTGTGCAGAAATCAAATATGTGTCTAAAGGTCACTGTGATACATATACAGTTAACAATCGTTTTAATATGAGCTAACATTTGTAACAATATATCCACAACACTAGTCAATACGTCTAGCGTGAGTAAATGTGGTAACTAAAACCAACTTGCAAAACTCAGACTAAATTAGAAATGTTGTAATATTGTCTCAATTTCTGTAGATTTTATTCAGCTTTGTTGGAAAGATTACACAAACACCTCAGTGTAAGAAAAACACACATTCATTTCTAACATTGCAGTGTTCCTATTCTTTCTTAATAAATGTTACTTACTGTAATCCGGAACCGAGACCCCCTTCACACAGCAGCTCTGCAATGTCCCGCAAGATCACTACAAGGGTTTTTAAAGTACCAAATCACTTTTCTAAAAAAAACAAAACAAGGGGATACAACTGAAGAGATTTAAACGTGTTGAGTATTTCTTCAAAAGAGAATTATAAAAATTGTGGTGAGATATTTTTTTTTTTTTAATTACATTCAATTAAAATCTTGTGCTGTTTTTGCTTCCAGAGTTTTTATACATATAAGTTGGTTGATGTTGCTCTTTGTGGCATACTTTCTATTTGTATTGCTTTTAGTAGTTTGCATTCATTCAGAGGAAAATGCACACAATCACATACACACTGCACCCCTCATACACTGCTCCCTTCACACACTGCACCTCTCATACACTGTGCTACTTACACACACACTGCACCACTCATACACCTCACACACATTGCTCCCTTTACACACTGCACCCCTCATACACTGCACTCCTCACACACACATTGCACCACTCATACACACTGCACACCTCACATGAACTGCATCCCTACACAGTGCACCCCTCACACACTGCACCATCTGCACACACACTAGATCTCCTAATGACACACACTACACCACCTACACATACACTACATTCCTGACATTACATCTTCTAGACACACTCTGGATCCCTTATGCACAAACTAGATCCCCTGTATGCAAAAACACTCACTAAATTCCCTAAGCACAATCTCTCTACAGCCCATACACACACTAAGTAACCTATACACACATACACTACAGCCCCTATGCACATACTCGCAGCATTCCTTATACACTATGCCTCCTATACACACTATAGCACCTATACACATACACTCTCTACAGCTCCTAGCCACACAAATTTCATCCCTTAGCCAGACATATTACATCCCAAACACAACACAACTGAAACCAACCTATTTATACAGAACACTACAATCAGCTCCCTCTACACACAAGTAATCCCACAAGCAGCCTCCAGACACATTCACAATGCCCTTTCCTGGCCCTGTCTTCCTCTGGCATCCCAGAGGACAAAGACACTAGAGACAAGTTGTGGCGGAACCAGCCCCGCCACTTGTGCCTGGAGAGGACTGCTTGCCAGCCTCCTGACTATGGCCCCTGAGAGATTTGGCCATTTAAATACAGTATTTGGGCATATTGTATTTTATTATGCTGCTGGCCCTTTAAGAACCATCTGGGGACATACTGTGACTTTTGGGAACAATGCCCCTTTAAGACTATGGCCTCTGGAAGATATTGCCTGTTAAAGACTATTTTAGCAGATTGGATTTTAAAAGACTTGCTGCCCCTTTAAATTGTATTGGAGCAGTTCTGCAGCTTTAAATTGGCACTTCGGATGCAGCCGAAGTGCCAAAATAGTCGAAGTGGCCGCCATTCGACAAACGAACACGTGGCGGTGGCCATCTTTGTTCATTCGAACGAGGTCAGCGGTATGTGTAGCCAAATCCATGGAACTGAAATGGGCTACACATTTCACCGAACACCGCTGACCCTTACCTTCTCCTACACTCCGTTTTCAGCTGCAGAGACTAAGTCACGTTCGGCAGTTTGAACTCACTGCTATACTAAGCTAAATGCACGAACGGCCCCGTTCGTGCATTCGAATGGGACTTAGTCATTTTTCTGTGTAAAATAGACCGACCGCACAGCCCAAATCTATGGAACTGTTTTGGGCAGGAAAATGTGCTTGCGGTCGGTCATAAAGGACTCCCAGCTAACTTTTGATCTACTGGATGGATTTGTCTGATTTTTGAGAGTGTTTATGTTTAAAGTGTGCTGATTCTGAATATAATTATGAAGATTGGATGTATATTTTAGAAGTTATTAATATTTTGTAAAAACTGTATTTCTCTGCCTGTGATAATTATATTACCCATTGTGTTCAATAATCATATCACAGGCAGAGGGGTGATTTTGTGTGGGAGTGTTTTCTGTAATGTACGTGTGCTATTGGTTGTTCTGTAAAACCGTGTGGGCAGTACTATGTGTGTAGATTGGGAATAAAAGAGGCTGTATGTGCCAGTAAAGTCAGTTCTGCTTGACCTCAAAACGAAGTGTTGTCTCGTTATTGTGGGAATTGGATTGTATGCTGATTGCCAGGAGTGTAAGCTGATTGTATACTTTTCCTGTTCAGCTGTTTACAGCATCCGTATGCTTCTCCGGTTCGGTGGTGGTGGTGTCTGCTGCAGTGCTTGGAGCCTTTTTCTCTTTCAAAAGCTCTTCAGCAAGGCTTTGCACATGGGCTGTGCTGTAGGAGTATTGAACCAACATTCTCACTTTGAGGGGTGTGTGCTTTTAATTGGTAATGACACAACAACCACTTCAGCTGGAAGGCTATTCCATGTATCCACTACCCTCTCAGCAAAGTAATACTTCCTGATATTATTTCCCTGATATCCTACATCTGTGTGACACCAGCGTAAAATAACCTGAGATAGCAGGATCAAATTTGTGATTTTTCCAGCTAACACAGTACTGTTGGGAGGTATAATTTTAATATTAGTGTTGAGCAGCGCATTTTGTTTTAGAGCTAAGCTCTTTGGAAATCAAGAGTTCATGGACTCCATATTTATAGTGTTTACTGTTAAGCCGATAGCAGTGGTAAAGGCCTAATATTGCTAAAGGCCTACAAAAGGTTCTATTTTCAGTTATTCAGTTGCTTGCAACCTGGCTAGCACAATGGACACAATGGTTTATTCTGTATCTAATAACACATATCATATCTTACATGACAGGTGCAATTTAAGTAAAATAATTCTTTGTCACTTGATATATAGACACATTCCACATTCAGTAGGTCATTGTGTGCAAGTCAATGTCTACACTCAGTGGTCATCAGGCAGTGTTCACAGTTTTAAAAAGCTGCCTGCTAATCTTAAAGGTCATATGTAATATTTATTTATTTATCTATTTATTATGATTATTAGTACAGAGCACCTTCATTTCCAAGGAACAGTTGATTAATATGTCCTTCAGACAGATGAAGAAGTTAGACAACTGCACGTGCTGATAATTACAGCCAACCGTTTGACACATTGAGCATGTCATCTGATAAACTCCGCTTAGAGGATACAAAGTCTCGTGGATTGAGCTATCAGCTCAAACTCTAATAACCTGGAGCCTCGAGGGAGCATATGTGATTGTTATATTGAGTCTTTACTGTACATCGAATTACATTGAATTACACAAAATTTCACAAACATGTCACTTGTTTTAACATTAATTATTATTGTAAGGTGTATATGTACCAACACAAAAATATTTCTTATTAACAGTGAATCACCCATGTTATGCAAACATATAGATCTTTATTGGATACATTAATGTAAATTGGACATTAGCTTCATTTCTTTCCACTGTCAGCGATATCAAAATGGTAAATCTTAAAGCACAAACAATATACCCTGATTAGCCACAACATTATAACCACCTGCCTAATATTGTGTAGGCCCCCTCTTGCTGTAAGAGCAAGGCATTGACTCCACTAGACCTGAACGTGTCCTGTGGTATCTGGCACCAAGACATTAGCAGCAGATCTTTTAAATCCTGCAAGTTACTGGGTGGGACCTCCAGGGGCGGGCTGGGCCGGGGGGCAGGGAGGCAATTGCCCCCCAGGCCGCCCTAAGTAATTAGAAAAATGGCCACTACAGGGCGCCAGGAGGAGGGGGTGCCGCGCGGAGCAGGCTGATAGCCTGTCACAAGGAGCCCAGCAGGCCACTTACGGTGCCCCAGTAGCAAGGCAGAGTAGGCACCTGCTTGTCCCAGATGGCAGGTGCCTACTCTGCAGCAATATACCGGCTGGGTGAGGAAGGAGGCATGCAGCAGCGAGGGAGCTCTGCTGATGATCTTCCTGCTCCCTCGCGCGCCCTCTCTGTTGATGTCGGGAGCCGGAATATGACGTCATTCCGGCCCCGCATCACTAAACTGCGCGAGGGAGCAGAGAGGAGCAGGAATATCACGGAGGAAGTCACTGGACCCCGGGGAAAGGACCCAGAGCACTCCTAAAGGTAGGAGCAACAAGAAATAAAATAAATTTGTGTGTGTGTGTCTGAAAGTAAGTGTGTGTGTGTGTGTGTCTGTAAGTGTGTGTGTGTGTGTCAGGAAGTGTAAGTGTGTGTGTGTGTGTCTGGAAGTGTGTGTGTGTCTGGAAGTGTGCGCGTGTGTGCGTGTGTCTGGAAGTGTGTGTGTGTCTGGAAGTGTGCGTGTGTGTGCGTGTGTGTGTGTGTGTCTGGAAGTGTGTGTGTCAGGAAGTGTAAGTGTGTGTGTGTGTGTGTGTGTCTGGAAGTGTGCGTGTGTGTGTGTGTGTGTCTGGAAGTGTGTGTGTGTGTCTGGAAGTGTGTGTGCGTGTGTGTGTGTGTGTGTCTGGAAGTGTGTGTGTGTGTGTAAGTGTGTGTGTGTGTGTAAGTGTGTGTGTGTGTGTGTGTGTGTCTGGAAGTGTGTGTGTGTGTGTAAGTGTGTGTGTGTCTGGAAGTGTGTGTGTCAGGAAGTGTAAGTGTGTGTGTGTGTGTCTGGAAGTGTGTGTGTCAGGAAGTGTGTGTGTGTGTGTGTCTGGAAGTGTGTGTGTGTGTGTCTGGAAGTGTGTGTGTGTGTCTGTAAGTGTGTGTGTGTGTGTCAGGAAGTGTAAGAGTGTGTGTGTGTGTGTGTGTCTGAGTGTGTGTGTCTGGAAGTGTGTGTGTCTGGAAGTGGTCGTGTGTGTGCGTGTGTGTGTGTGTCTGGAAGTGGTCGTGTGTGTGCGTGTGTGTGTGTCTGGAAGTGTGTGTGTGTGTGTAAGTGTGTGTGTGTGTCTGGAAGTGTGTGTGTCAGGAAGTGTAAGTGTGTGTGTGTGTGTGTGTGTCTGGAAGTGTGCGTGTGTCTGGAAGTGTGTGTGTGTGTCTGGAAGTGTGTGTGCGTGTGTGTGTGTCTGGAAGTGTGTGTGTGTCTGGAAGTGTGTGTGTGTGTGTGTGTGTCTGGAAGTGTGTGTGTCAGGAAGTGTAAGTATGTGTGTGTGTGTGTCTGGAAGTGTGCGTGTGTGTGTGTGTGTCTGGAAGTGTGTGTGTGTCTGGAAGTGTGTGTGTGTCTGGAAATGTGTGTGTGTGTGTGTCTGGAAGTGTGTGTGTGTGTGTGTGTCTGGAAGTGTGTGTGTGTGTGTCTGGAAGTGTGTGTGTGTGTGTGTGGAAGTGTGTGTGTCTGGAAGTGTGTGTGTGTGTGGAAGTGTGTGTGTGTCTGGAAGTGTGTGTGTGTGGAAGTGTGTGTGTGTCTGGAAGTGTGTGTGTGTCTGGAAGTGTTTGTGTATGTCTGTCAGGGACGTCTTTCCGCATGGGGCCCTACCGCGCTGCCCAGCATGCCCGGCCGACAGGGGAGATCCTTTGATCTCCCCTGCCAGCCAACGGAGAGGTGGCCTTGTTTTCTGGCCTTGTGCCGATGAGGGAGATCTCAATTCAATGGGGGAGAGAGGAAGCTGCCTAGGACCCAGGGCTGCAGGAGAGGCCGACCTGTAAGGCAGATCGTTCCTCCCGCAAGCAGGCTGTGTGGAGCGTTGCAGCGCATTACCATTGCAATGCTCCACACAGCATTCTGCGCACAGTAGGACAGGAGATAGCCTGCAGCCAGTCGTGTGTATGCATTCAGCAGTCGGTGTGTGACTGCATTCGGCAGTCTGTGTGTATGTATTGAATGTATGCATTGCATTTGTTGGAGGTACTTCTAAATATAATCTTCGTTGTATCTATAATTTACATTTTTATTCCTGTAAGTTGTGTAGGCAGGGCCCCAGTGCACTGCTTTGCCCGGGGACCCATAATGTTGTTAAGATGGCACTGGTGTCTGTCAGTGTGTGTGTGTGTGTGTCAGCAAGTGTGTCTGTCAAGTAAGTGTCTGTCAGTGAATGTGTGTGTGTGTGTCTGCCTGTCAGTGTGTGTGTGTATGTGTCTGCCTGTCAGTGAGTGTTTGTCAGGGTTTGTGTGTGTATGTTATTGAGAGTGAGGGCCAGTGTGTCTGTCAGCAGGGCCAGCCTTTGAGGTATGCAAGCTGTGGGGTCATGTAGGGCGCAATAACAACAGAGGCGCCCGGCGGCCAACACAGCTCACAAGTTTTGGACACCAGCATATTTAATTTAAACGATTCCCTGGTGGTCCATTGGTGCGCACCAGCAGTAGGTGCAGTCAGATCATATCCCTTGTGGTTCCGGTGCTCAGTTAGTGAGTCAGGGCACAGGCTCAGAGATTCTCAGCCTGCGCTCTAACAACATTGAAAGTCGGAGCCGCAAAGGAGTGGGTATGGCAAAGAGCTACTAATTAGCATAATATCAATATCCGTTATAAAACCAGGAAAAGGTGGCCATGGATGGTGAGCTAATTCAGGGGTGCAATGGGCCACTTGACTGGATTTGCCCCCCAGGCCTGAGGCTGCCAGCCCTCCCCTGGGGGCCTCCATTCATTGGATTTGTTGTTCCAGTACATCCCACAGATGTTCAATCAGATTGAGATCTGGGGAAATTGGAGACCAAAGGAACAACGTAAAGTCTTGCCCATGTTCCTCAAACTATTCCTAAACTATTTTTGCAGTGTGGCAGGGTGCATTATCCTGATCAAAGAAGCCACTGCCATCAGGAAACACTATTACTATGAAGGGATGCACCAATCTCTAGGTATGTGGTACGTTTTAAAGCAGGCTTCCCCAAACTCCGGCCCTCCAGATGTCGCTGAACTACAACTCCCATGATTCTCAGCCTATCTATTTCATTCATAGAATCATGGGAGTTGTAGTCTGGAGGGCCGGAGTTTGGGGGAGCCTGTTTTTAAGTAACATCCACATGAATGCCAGGACCCAAAGTGTCCTAGCAGAACATTGCCCAGAGCATAACACTGCATTTGCCAGCCAGACTCCTCCCCACAGTGCAGCCTGCTGCCATTTCTTCACCAGGAAAATAGCGCACACGGACGCGACCATCCAGCAATGTAAAAGGGATTTATTATTTGTATACGAGGATTTCCTGCACTTCGTAGTATTTTTTGTAATTTTAGGCTTCATATTTTATGTCACATTGTATGTAATATTTAGTGCAGCACTGTTTTATGTTTTGGTTTTGCACTGTATCTTTGTGTTTGCAGCTGCGTCACTGGTTTTATTACAAATAAAAAAAAAAATAAGCGCCTTGCAAACCTTTTTTTGAGATTTTTTTTTTCTAAGAGCAAATAATCTTCCATACATCTTTTTACATATGTGCAGTGAGATACGCATCTAGTACACATCATGCTGAGAGTTCATTGTTTACATCATCTGTCACGTTGTGCATGGCTAGATTATGCAGGCAGAGGCTGACTGGAGCTCTTTCCCTTTCCACGATTTCTCAGAAATCAGGATGAACCTAAGATAAATTAGCCTTTACTTTGCTTTACAATTTGTAATTGTGTTAGTTTCTGTTTTTAGAAGAAGAAAAAATCAGATGTGTCAGTGCATCTTTAATGCATATTTTTTTTCCTGTTCTGCTGTTTTTAGTAAAGACAAGCTAGTAGATTTCTGTTATATTGTTCTGTCATTAATCTTTAAAACACTTTGAAAAAAACACAGATGTCAATTTGTGACACATGTAAAACTTATGGACGACAACATACAGTACTGAGAAAAAAAATGTGTAAATCACATATCTCACACATACATTGTAGAGAGATCAATATTAATAATAGATAATCTAATTAAAAAAATAAGACAATATTTTGTTATGAGTTACGTATTCAAGGCTGATTCAATATTTCATATTTTTCATAAGGGAGCCTTAAGATTTAGCACTAGTGATACTCCCTAGCAGCACCTTCAGTATTAAGTTCACATTAAAAGGTACACAGCATAAATATAGTCATTAAGAATCGTGCTGTACACCAAGAATTGTTTGTCAGATTTAGGATGGCGAGCGCTAGGGCAAATTCTCTTCCCAAGAAGGCATGGGGATAAAGGGATAACTGAGAGGTCACCCCCTACTCCGTCCCAAAATACCTGCATCCAAGTAATAAATAAATAAATACTCCGTCCCAACTCAGTAAGCCTGCATATAGAGGATAAGGGACATTTAATTTATTGTCATTGCATAAATTAGATGCCTTAAAATGTGTAGGTATTTGTCAATGAAATTATCCAGAAGTTTGGGCTCCGGATCTGCCCCTGCTGCAACATTTGCCATTGTCATTGTGACTTTCTGTTTGATTTTGGTGGGAATTGTAGTCAAATTATAACTGGAGTTCCAACCATTCTTTTACGCCTGATCTAGAACATGAACATTTAGATCAATTTAAGTAAATTATACTACACTTGTGAATTATACTATACTTGCCTATGCATGATAATTACCATGATCTAAGGTGTCTCAGTAGTAAGCTGTCAGAGGATATTAGTCTTTGGTCTTCAGAACATGACATGATTCAAACCCCACAGCAGGCTTATCGGGTAAATTACTATATAATAATACTACTTCAAGATGCTATCGTGCTGTTTAAAATGATGCAGTACTCCGCTTATAGCTCAACCTGTCTGTAATCGGTTTTCAATCAAGCTTAGGTTTTCAAATCCAGAGTATTTATTATTTTATGAAAACGTGTAATCTAATTGCAAGATTTATTTCTTTGGCCAGGGGGGTAGCGGAACTTGCGGTTTTTAAAAAAATACTTTCAGTATATATTTAACACTTGCCACAGGTTAAATGGGACATCTGTCTCCCAAATTCATGTATTTAATATATTACTAGTCTATAGGCTGTTAGTGGCAAAATGAAAAATGTCTAAAGAAGGTTACATTTAAAAATAACAACCTTTAAAACGTTTTCATTATCAGCTCTTAATCCCTCTCACGTGACTTCACATTTAAGCAATCACTACTATATATCTATTAGCAATAACAAGTTGTGTTACCCTGTACCAACTATGGTACAAAGTGTGTGCAGTGGTGGTCCAAGTGTGTCCAATTGTGCTAAGGCACAGTCTAATGCAGGGTCAAGTGGTCCTCGTTGTTCCCTGTTTAGGTCTCTATGGGCACCTTTGCATGAGTTTGGCTAACCTTGATTTGTTTTAAAAAAACAAACAAAAACAAAGACCATATTGGTGTATACTTAGTTATCACTAGAGCAGATATCTGTATTTTAAAAATGATTATTTTTCAAGTTTAGATGTGTATTTCCTATGCATGCACTCTGTAATGCAATGTTCTATATAGACCTATGATATGCAATTAACCTTAGTACATTTATAGAATAACAAGGGTTTAAAGCAAGGCATGTTTGTGATGTTTGGAGTTTTTTTATTGTAAGTTACCGAGTGTAAGCCACGATGAGCAGCCATTTATTGTCTCCACTCTCTACATGGAGACACTGAACTTTCCTCATAGAAATGCATTGATTAAATGCATCTCTACGAGGAGATGCTGATTGGCCAGGGCTGTGTTTAACTTGTGCTGGCTCTGCCCCTGCTCTGCCTCCTTGACAAGCTCAGTCGATCCAGTGCTTTCCTATTGGGAAAGCATTGTGATTGATCACCACTTATGATAATGCCAGCCAATGAGGCAGATCAGGGGCAGATCCAGCAGCAGCAAAATGGAATAAAGGTAAGATTATACTATATTTATGGGCCCAGGGGGCTAAATGGTGTTTGTGTTCCTGATCCTTTAGTTCCTTTAAGAGTAAAGAAATATCATTATTTTCCACACCATATAATACTTTTACTAATTTAAAGCTCTCCTCATTTCCAATTTTTTACATTATATATTAGTTTTTCCTTTAGCAGCATGTGCTAGTCCTGGGGAGGATTAAATTGCCAGGGAGACAAAAAGAAAGCACTCCATGAACTGAAATTAAATACCACCTAATACAATACAACAATTAACTAAAATAATACATTTATGGATAGGAATTATATATTTTTTTGCTGTGCACAAGTCTAACTACTACTAAATGTTAGTCAAGTGTACAAGGAAGCAGCACCTTATAGTATATTCTATAGGTGGTGACTGGTGAGGTAAAATAAGAGAAATGCCACTTACAATTTTCTGGAGTTTATGTTCAGCTCCAGATATGTGTGCCTGAGCAGTGTGATCCCTGCCTGTAGATATTTCGCTCAGTTTAACTCCTTGTAGATGGTAGGTCAGGGTAAAGGGCCAGTTTACTCCCCACAAAGTAGGTAATAAGTGTGACTCCTCCAGATAAAATCTTCAGGGACAAAATCAGGAAGGTCCAGGTAAGGTAAAATACTAGTTTTATTTCAAACAAAGATAATAAAAACAATCACATAAAAGCACTAACGAGTTTCAGCCAAAGGGGCTTTTTATAGATATTACTCACAATCAGGGACATATTAGCCATGAGGCAAACAAGGCATTTGCAGGGGGTGGCAAAAAAAGCCGCCCCCAAATGCCCAGGGCAAATGTCTTGTTAGCCTGGCGGCTAACTAAGAATCCAGGCGGGCGGGCGGGCGGTGCTGGCAAGGGAGCACTGATTAGTGAGCTCTCTGCTCAGCTCCCTCGCGCGCTGCAGAGTGATGCTGGGAGCCGAAATATGACCTTATATTCATGCTCCCGGCATCACTCTGTGGCGCGCAAGGGAGCTGAACAGGAGGATCAGTGCTCCTTCGCCGCCTGCAGTCATCGGCCAGCCGCCCAGCAGCCCCACTGGACCCCTGGGAAAGGGAGAACCCCCCCCCAAGCACTCCCAAAGGTAAGGAGGCTGGGGGTGATTCAATTTAAAAAAAAAATGTGAGAGTGTTAGTGTGTGTCTGTTAGAGTGTGTGTGTGTGTGTCTGTTAGTGTGTGTGTGTGTGTGTGTGTGTGTATGTTGGTGTGTGTGTGTCTGTTAGTTAGTGTGTGTGTGTGTGTGTTAGTGTGTGTGTGTGTGTGTGTGTTAGTGTGTGTGTGTGTGTGTCTGTGTCTGTTAGCTAGTGTATGTGTGTCTGTCAGTGAATGTGTGTGCAGGGGAAGGGTGTGGCGGGGGGTGGGGGCTCCTGAGTGTTGTCATGCCTAGGGCAGCACAAAACCAGGAAACACCACTGCTCACAGTGCCAACATTGTTGTATATTGGCGTTAATTCTAAAGGTCAGTTAGTAATTTTAATGATTTATTTCACTTTCCCCCCTTATAGTGTTTTGATGTAGGTTGCCATACTTGAAAGCATTTTTTTCTTTAAAAAATTATACTGTAAACATTCCTCCATGGAATAAAAAAATATAGCTTCAAAATAATTTGTGTTTGTTTTATCAGTTAATCACCGTTTCACTCTTTCTGCTTTAATATAATACACTTTACCAATCACTTGACATATGATTTTGTTTCATAGCTACTTTGACATTTTGTATCTCTGACACACATTTGGTGATTGCAGGCGTATCATTAGTAATTTATTTTTTTTCCTCTCATCTGGTGCTAATTTATTTTTCCATCTCCTGTCAGACTGTGAAATCATGCTTTTTTAGAAGTGTGAAACAATGCTTAAAAAGAAAACAGAAAAAAACAACAAAAAGAAAAAGCATTGTATAAGATCTTAGCATATCTGTTACCCAGGCCAAATCAGAATTAATGTATTGGAAGGTCACTCTACTTAACCCTTACTTGTTTATTAACGCGCACAGTAAATTGCAAGGATTACCGTTCCATTGCACAATCTGAATTTTTCGTTATCAGGAGAATGCAGGCAGAATAGTATTTATTTATGGATCATGGTCTAGAATGAATTAGGGCCGAAGAAGAAGCTGCAAAATTCTGTTATTGGAAAATGTCTTATTTCTGAGTGCCCACTTATTGGCTGCATATCAGAATTAGTCTGTTTGCACAAGCAGGATATAACAGCCAGTAAAGATGATATTGTTAAAACCCTTGCTAAGTGCCATGTTATCTTGATGCGTGACAGGAACCACACCTCTAGAATGTTGTGGCAAAAGCAGAAAGTCATTGTGGTCTAATCCCTCATGTACAAAAAAAAGTAATAAATAAGGAATTTCTTTGGGTCTTTCCCTTTGTATGTGTTGGTGTCGAAAGAAAAGTTCTTCATAAAAACAAACAAAGGGCCAGCCCTCTACCCACCCTGTGTGCATTGATGTGATGTTTAAATATACCAGGTTTTTGGAATGAGGAGAACATAATTTGAACGATTTAGAACAGGGGTGCTCAAAAGATAAATCCCCAGATGTTGTAGGACTACAACTCCCATGATGCTTTGGACACCTTCAAAATGCCTTTGGAATGACAAAGCATCATGGAAGCTGTAGCCTTAAAACATCTGGAGATCTAACTTTTGGGCACCACTGGTTTAGAAGGTCCCCAATATCTTGTGTCCCAAACCTTGACCTCAATAAAGTATACCACCCTGAACAACTATTGTCCAATCCACTGCTAACAGAACAAAACAGAGGGATGTTGGTAACCATGGTTATTGCAAGATTGTTTAGAGGACCACTATAGGCACCCAGACCACTTCAGCTCAATGAAGTGGTCTGGATGCCAGGTCCATCTAGGTTTAAACCTGCCTGCTGTAAACATAGCAGTTTCAGAGACAGCCGCTAGAGGCGCTTCCGCATTGAGAAATTTCCTATGGACTGACTGAATGCGTGCGGCAAGATGACGTCAGTCAGCGATGACGTCGGAAGAGGGAGGAGAGTTCCCCAGCGCCGAGGGAGCCTGGTGCTGGAGAAAGGTAAGGGTTTAACCCCTTCCTCCCCCTTCAGCCCGGCGAGAGTGGGACCCTGAGGGTGGGGGGGACCTAAAGACCCTATAGTGCGAGTTTGTTTTCCTGGCACTGTAGTGGTCCTTATATAAAAATACTCCTTCCACTTTCCTAACCTGATCCCACACAACAAAGAATACTAGATTTTAATATGTATTTACTAGCAGATATAGAAACACTAAGTTAGAATATTCTCTGAGAGAGAATAAAACGAGAGAATAAATGAGCAAAACAGCTGGCTGTATCCGTTGAGTTTTATGAAGTCATGGATCTTGTTTTGGCATGACAGAAACCAGATCTTATTCTCATGCAATTTTTTCTTACCTTATTTCCAAAAAGATGGGCCATCTATTGCTGCAGTAAGAGCATGTGTAACAATTGCTGATTTGCTTTAGTGTCTACTTACATTTATATCAAGCCATCCCTTGGCATGGGCGTAGGAACCGGGGGGGATGGGGGGGACGCATCCCCCCCAGCAAATCATGCGGGGGGGACAGGTAATGGGGAAATCCCCCCCAGCTCCGCTGGCCCCCCTTTTGCTGCAGCCGCCCGAGCGCTCTGCAGAGAGCATCAGGCGGCTGCAGCTCTGCCCGGGCTGGTGCGTCCATGAGGGCGCACCGCCCGGGCACAGCCAGAGGAGAGGGGCTGACATGTAGCGTGGCCGAGCCCTGTATAGTCCGCCGGTACAGGGAGCATCTGTCTCCTGTACCCGGCCGGACTAAAAGGAAGTGAACACTGAGTGTGCACTTCCTGTTAGTCCGCCGGGTACAGGAAACAAAAGCTCCCTGTAAGAAACAGGGAGGGGGGGATAAAGAAACAGGGAGGGAGGGGGGATAAAGAAACAGGGAGGGAGGGGGGATAAAGAAACAGGGAGGGGGGATAAAGTAACAAGGAGGGGGGGAAAGAAAGAAACAGGGGGAGAAAGAAACAGGGAGGGGGGAGAAAGAAACAGGCAGCGGGGGGAGAAAGAAACAGGCAGCGGGGGGAGAAAGAAACAGGCAGCGGGGGGAGAAAGAAACAGGCAGCGGGGGGAGAAAGAAACAGGGAGCGGGGGGAGAAAGAAACAGGGAGGGGGGAGAAAGAAACAGGGAGGAGGGAGAAAGAAACAGGGAGGGGGGAGAAAGAAACAGGGAGGGGGGAGAAAGAAACAGGGAGGGGGGAGAAAGAAACAGGGAGGGGGGGAGAAAGAAACAGGGAGGGGGGAGAAAGAAACAGGGAGGGGGGGAGAAAGAAACAGGGAGGGGGGGAGAAAGAAACAGGGAGGGGGGGAGAAAGAAACAGGGAGGGGGGAGAAAGAAACAGGGAGGGGGGGAGAAAGAAACAGGGAGGGGGGGAGAAAGAAACAGGGAGGGGGGAGAAAGAAACAGGGAGGGGGGAGAAAGAAACAGGGAGGGGGGAGAAAGAAACAGGGGGGGGAGAAAGAAACAGGGAGGGGGGAGAAAGAAACAGGGAGGGGGGAGAAAGAAACAGGGAGGGGGGGGAGAAAGAAACAGGGAGGGGGGGAGAAAGAAACAGGGAGGGGGAGAAACAGGGAGGGGGGAGAAAGAAACAGGGAGGGGGGAGAGAGGGGGAGAAAGAGAGTGACGAGGGAGAGAGATTGACATCCATCACACACACACACAATCACACAATCATGCCACCCTTACACACACAGAAACACACAATTCATCCTTACACACACTCAATGCACTCTGTGCGCACACACACAATCACACAATCATGCAATCCTTACACACACAGAAACACACAATGCATTCCTTACACACACTCAATGCACCCCGTACACACACTCAATGCACCCCTTACAGACGCACACACTGCATCCCGTACATACACAGAATCACACCTTGCAGCCCTTACACATACAAACACAGATTCACACAATGCATTCCTTACACACATATCAGGACATCCCCTACACACTCCACCCCCTGTGAACAAACTCATTGGTGGAACGTGAAGGTGGACCCTGGGACCCAGACCTTGAGCTGTGTAAAGGGCCCCCAAAAAATGGAGCTGCTTCCCGTTCTCACAGAACATTGATTTTTGGGACCACAGTTACAAACAGCCTCCAGAGAGCCTGTTCTACACCAGACCAGTGGAGCCAGACTGCAGCTAGAGCCCATCATCATCCTCATCTGGTTGTAAGTAGGCAATCTAGCATATTATTCGTGGCACTAATCTCTAATTTACCTCACATTAAAGAAACACTATAGTCCCCAGAAGCACTGCAGCTTAAAGGACCACTCTAGGCACCCAGACCACTTCAGCTTAATGAAGTGGTCTGGGTGCCAGGTCCTTCTAGGGTTAACCCATTTTTTCATAAACATAGCAGTTTCAGAGAAACTGCTATGTTTATGAATGGGTTAAGCCTTCCCCCTATGTCCTCTAGTGGCTGTCTCATTGACAGCCGCTAGAGGCGCTTGCGTGATTCTCACTGTGAAAATCACAGTGAGAGCACGCCAGCGTCCATAGGAAAGCATTGTGAATGCTTTCCTATGTGACCGGCTGAATGCGCGCGCAGCTCTTGCCGCGCGTGCGCATTCAGCCGACGGGGAGGAGAAGAGGAGGATCGGAGGAGGAGAGCAGCAGGAGATCTCTCCGCCCAGCGCTGGAAAAAGGTAAGTTTTTACCCCTTTCCCCTTTCCAGAGCCGGGCGGGAGGGGGTCCCTGAGGGTGGGGGCACCCTCAGGGCACTCTAGTGCCAGGAAAACGAGTATGCTTTCCTGGCACTAGAGTGGTCCTTTAATGCAGTGGTTCTGGTGTCTATAGCCTGTCCCTGCAGGCCTTTTAATGTAAACACGGCGGCACTCCAGCACTGGCATTAGTTAACATGGCAGAAAAATAATTGGAAAGGGTTAGGGGGGGCTACTAATAAGGATAAGAGGATTGAGGTAGGTAGAAAAATAATTGGAAGGGTTTAGGGGGGCTACTAATATGGATGGGAGGAGGGGGGAGGTAGAAAAATTATTGGAAGGGGTTAGGGGAGTACTAATATGAATGGAAGAGGTAGGGTGGGTTCTAATATGCATGGAAGGGGTTAGGGGGTACTAATATGCATGGAAGTGGTTAGGGGGGTACTAATATGCATGGAAGGGGTAGGAGGTTAATATGCGTGTAAGGGGTAGGTGGGGTTCTTTTGTGCATGGAAGGGGTAGGGGTGGTTCTAATATTCATGGGAAGGGTAGGGGTGGTTCTAATCAGGAGGATCCCGGCGCTGTATCGGGGTAAGTAAAACCCCTTCCTTGTAGTGACCCTTTAATGTTATTATTTAATCATTTTATATAGCGACTGCAAATTCCGTAGCGCTGTACAATGGGGTAAACAACTCCTAGTTTACGGAATAAGAATATACCCGGCGAGTAAAAATGCTATCCCCCCCAGATTTTTTGGGGTTCCTACGCCCATGTCCCTTGGAAGAAAAACATTTTTGTATCCGAGGGTTTTTCTAATAATTTCATGTCGTACATTCCAGTGTTTTTGCCCTTGCCCTTCAACAATATTTAAAAAAATTGTATTGTAACTCTGTTCTATACTTATCTACACATCTAAACATCCTACAGCACTTTATTGGAGGTCTTTAAGGCTTATTTACGGGCCATTCTATCTTTGGCGTTTGTGAGTGCAACATTATCCTATATTTTTATTTTTGTCATGTGTGGTTTTACACTATGTTGTATTTTTTCTAAGTTTTTTAAGTGATCAAAGTTTAAGAAGATCCATTTTATTCTTGGATTATATTTTACACTTGGATTATTTTAAACCCGAGTATGGGCTTTAAAGATTTATAATAATGAACGTAAGCAGTGGTGTATTTTGGATCAGGTCAGAACTCGGCCACCCCCTAATTGAAATTTACCAAATCCCTTCCTGTCAAGGCCACACCTCTTCCTGTTAAAGACTAACACACACTGACTGACAGACAAACACTCTCAGATACACTGACATACACACACAATCACTGATTTGACACAATCTGAAAGACACACACAATCACTGACAGACACGTACACACAATGATGCAGACACACACACTCTCTGACAGACACACACTCACTCACTGACAGACACACACTCACAGACACACACACACATTCACTGAAAGACACACACTCACAGACAAACACTGACAGACAGACACACTGACACACACACACACTCATTCACTCACACACACATTCACTGACAGACACACACACACAAACAGATATCCACACACAGACTCACTGACAGACAGACACACACACTGACAGACACACACATACTCACACAGTCACTGACAGACACACACACACTGACAGACTTACACAGACAGTCTTACTGACAGACAGCCAGACACACATACTGACAGCCAGAAACACACACACACACATTTCCACAGATATTTTTTTTCTATTTTAATTGAAATCCACCAAGCCGCCATACCTTTTGGAAAGCTGGGTGGATTTTATTTTACCAGTCCAGTCCAGTGGGGCTGCTGGCCGGGCTGTTTGGGCAGGAAGGCAGGTGTGCAGGCAGACGGGCGGCCAGTTGAGATCCAGGCTAGCGGCGAGGGAGCACTGATTTGTGAGCTCTTCCTGTTGAGCTTCCTCGCGTGCCACAGTGTGATGCCGGGAGCCAGAATGTGACATCATATTCCGGTGCTTGGAATCACTCTGCGGTGCAGGAGGGAACTGAGCAAGGAGAGCTCACAAATCAGCGCTCCATTGCCGCCGCCTGGAGTCCAGCTAGCTGCCTGCCCCATGGCTAACAAGGCATTTGCCTGGACATTTGGAGGCTATGTTTTTTGACGCCCCCTGGAAAGTGCCGCCCAAGGCAAATGCCTTGTTTGCCTCACGGCAAATACAGCGCTGTATGTTAGCTCATTGATTCTATTGGTGGTTTTACACGTGACATATAATTCTGAGATTGCAGTGAACCACACTATTTTCTGCGGTTTGTTTTTCCTCTAATTATTTATTAAAGATTCAACAGTTTTAAACAGATTAAACAGTTTTCAGACTGGAACTGAACATCTCCTATTTAAATGTTTACCATGCAAAACTATCAACATCATTCTTTTTTTTTTTATTGGAAAGGACAATGGGCAGACTGTTAGGGCCTTTTGCCTTATATCATAATCCACGCTTCTATGTTTTATGGTCACAGTGAGCAAGAGTGATTATTGTGTGTACAGGTTAATAGTTTAGCCATTTTGTCCTTTGAAGCGTGACTTGGGCCCAGTCTGACAAACAGATGCATCCATTTTCACTTCCCTCGAGAGACCTGGCAATGATGCAGGACTTGAATGAGGCAATTACCTATCATATAACATATGGTTACTACACATTAGCCACAATGCATAGAAACAAAAAAGAAAAGATGATGATTATGCAATTTAATGACACAGAGTGTTGCCGCAGGTGTCCAATCATCACACGTGGTATGTGTTCTTTAAATAGACTGATCCCTAATCTCCATTAACTAAAAGAAATTCACAATATATAATTTAAAAAACACGTATAAGAATTAAAGAGACAAAGAAATTGACACTTTGCACACTGCTAGTCACTACTCTTCACCTTAAAATGCCGAGAGCAATCCTTCTCAATTTGGATCATAGTTATATATGTTCTCCTATGCTATGTTCCTTGTCTTTTCTTACAGTTCTCCTTTTTAACATGAATTAATAGTTAATTTTGATAAACTTTTATACAACTTGCCATTGAATACCTATACAAATGTGTGTATGTGATTATCAGGACTTTAGATGGTTGCCTGGTAAAGGCAGCAATCCTGTTCCTGCTGCATCATTTTTCTTTCCACGCTTAGATATGTGTGGTACCCAGGGACGTATTGGCCGTGAGGCAAACAAGGCAATTGCTTTGGGCGGCAATTTCCAGGGGCCGGCAAAAAACGCCGCCTCCAAATGCCCAGGCAAATACCTTGTTTGCCTTGTTTTACGTGAGCCAAAGAGCTGGCCGGCTGGCCACCTTTGGGCTCCCCGGGGCAGGCGGGCGTCGAGGGAGGACTTTCTCCTGAGCGCCCTGCTTAGCCCCCTCACGCGACCCGCAGTAATGCCGGGAGGCTGCCGGCATCACTCTGCGGCGTGCGAGGGAGCTGAGCAGGGAGCTCAGGGAAAAGTGCTCCCTCACCACCCGCCCGCCTGCCTGCACATCCGGCCGCCTCCCTGCCCAGCAGCCCCCCCGGACCCCAGGTAAAATATCCACCCAGCTATCCCAAATGTAGGGAGGCTGGGTGGATTTCAATTTAAAAAAATTCATAATATTAATAATAGTGAGTGGGGGAAATGTGTGTGTGTGTGTCAGTGAATGTGTGTGTGTGTGTGTGTGTCAGTGAATGTGAGTGAGTGAGTGTGTGTGTCAGTGAGTATGTGTCTGTCAGTGAATATGTGTGTGTGTCTGTCAGTGAGTGTGTGTGTGTCATACAGTGAATGTGTGTGTGTGTGTGTGTGTCGGTCAGTCAGTGTGCATGTGTCGTCAGTGAGTGCGCGTGTCTGTCAGTAAGTGTGTGCGTCGGTCAGTGAGTCTGTCAGTGAGTGTGTGTCCGAGTAAGTGTATGTCTGTCTATCAGTGTGTCAAATCAGTGCGTGTGTGTGTATGTCATTGTTTGTCAGTGTATATGAGAGTGTGTGTCTGTCAATGAGTGTATGCATCTATCAGTGAGTGTGTGCGTCTGTCAGTGAGTGAGCGTCTATCAGTCAAAGTGTGGCCTTGACAGGAAGGGGTGGGAAAATTTTAAATTGGGGGGAGGAGACGGGTGCCCGAGCACCGTCCTGCCTAGGGCAGCACAAATCCTAAATACACCACTGGCGGTACCAAATTGCGCTCTTTTGTGGAACCCGATTGTTGCATGCAGAATCATGCTATACTACCTGGTCTCACCATTGGTGGCATTTCTGTTTAAATTACTAGATAACACCTGCAGGATTGGTGCCTCATTGCTCAGTTGTTATTAGCCTCCCTAAGTAAATTATCCTGAGCTGATGTATCCATAATCCCGTTGCCATTGTTACCTTTGACCCTCAACTGCCTAATCGCTTGTAAACATTTGCTGCTAACCCTAACATTCTGACACTACAAATTTGATTGCAAAGCTGAGTAATTAAGTTTTTAGTCAAATTGACTGCAAGTTAGCACTATGTGCCAGCTACAAAAGAAGTCTGAAAATTAGCACTTTGGTGCGAGTTCTAAAAGGAACATGAGGTAACAAAGATCCTAACATACCCAATAGTTGGTTCATGAATTGCAGGTGCATCATTTGCAGAAACTGCTAAATAATGTAATATGTCACCGGGAACTGTCTCAAAAACCATGACAACATATACACAAACTATGTTGGCAAATTGGAACCATGATTACAATTTGAAACTCTCCCAGAGGGATAGACTGGAACTTCTAAGATAGTTGCTAAATTCCACAAAAATGCAGGCTCATCAATTCAAAACATATTTGAAGCAGTTTCCTTTTGGCCCAGTCCCCACAAGAAAACTGTCATGAGTACCCCAAAGCAAAGAATATTGCCAGGCTACGTCTTGTACCCAGTGACAACATATGTGATTTGTAACCATATCTAAGGAGCAGTGAATTAAAATAAAAGCAGCTTTGTCACCCTCCCAGTGAGCATTTCATAAAGATAACATTTTTTTATGAAATGCTCATAAAGACTGTGTTGGAAGTTTACTGAAATATGCGTGAAAAAAGAGGACACAAAATAGAAAATAAAGGAAAGGTTGAATATCAAAATTAGTGCCCTGCGTCATACATGTATAAAATATTATAAAAGTATATTGTGATATATTACAGTTACAATCATACTTGAAAAATGATAATTTGATACGTAGAATTAAAATACACCATATATAATCGCTACGTTATGCTAACAGATAGGGATGGTTATATAGGGTACAAAACAGCTATTTCACATTTATGTAACTAATAGCTGAAGGCCACTATGACTTGACCTACTGGGCTCAGCATGTCACCTCCATAGGTTGTTGGATTAAATGTTATTCAAACCACCATGAGAGTGACATCAGGAAACAAGAAAAAACATGGGGAAGAAAGAACATAGACCCAGAAGGAATAGACAAAGAATAACTGATAGGAGTGCGAGAATCAAATGTAGATGAAATATTCAGGAATATCCTAGTTAGGAGTTGGCACATGCATTGCTGTGAGTACTTCTAGGAAGTCCCCAATTTCTGAGAAGAGGGCTCTTCCCCTGTGATGGGGACCCACTAAAAAATCACCATGGAAAAAAAAAATAATTAAAGAAGGGATTCCGCAAATTGAGATCTCACTCATTGACCACATACATGAAACCATTAGAGCAATCCTGGGTAGAAGTAGAGGAAATATGCCAAGCCAATCCCTTATCATTCCCTGAGGAATCACTGGCTGACCAACATATTGAAAGCTATTTGATATATCTTCATATATTCTCCACCATTGCTGCTATGGTGGTAACAAAGTCAGATTTGCCCTCCAGCTGTCTCCTCATTGCCTAGTGAGTCCTTCCTTTTCCTTTGTAGTGTAAGATGAAAGTCCTCCATTATAGAGTGGAGGCCTGGAACAATGCCCACTGAGAGGGATGGGGTATTAGTGATTTCCCCAGCAAGAGGCAGCTTCTTAGTGTGCAGTATATAATTTGTGTCAATGTTTTTGCATTATTTTATTTGTAATCATTTTCATTTTGCCTTATTATGCTTGAAAATAATATAAATAAGAAATCTATATAACAAATTGATTAAAGAATGCATGACTAACTCACTTAATGCATAAATGACATTCTTATAATT
Source organism: Pelobates fuscus (assembly GCF_036172605.1). Classification (NCBI taxonomy): domain Eukaryota; kingdom Metazoa; phylum Chordata; class Amphibia; order Anura; family Pelobatidae; genus Pelobates; species Pelobates fuscus. Next base: position 284,332,348 of record NC_086320.1, read on the forward strand.
GGGGGGAAAAAAATTCTCCACCTTGACCAACAGTGTGCTTATCTCAGATTCTGATTGGCTATTGAGAACCCATGTTTTCTGTAGGTATTGTAATGACATTCTATGAGAGTAATTTCAAGATAGGTAGAAACACTTCCAGATCTAAGAGTGATAATTACAGATAACCCAAGCTTATAATATTACATAACTGGCGATAGAATTGTTTGATTTAATTTAGGTAACACATCTACTTTAAATTCATTCCTTCTGGTAAACATTTACTAAGCTCTTTCCCTTTAAGGAGGGCAGGGAGGAAATTGTGTTTATCACTTTTATCTCCAATCTGTACAGCAGATCAGAATATGTTGCAAATATAAATAATTGATGTTAATAACCGCCAATGTAGTTCGTTTCATACAAACGTTTCATCCCAGGAGATCAGCATGAAAGTGAGTACAGACATAGTTATTTATGTAAGCCTGCTAAATCTTAATTAAAAGTCACGAAAACAAGTTGAAATGCTATCCTGTTTAAATGCTTTCTATTTATTTCCCTTTGGCATTTTCCTTGCTTCAAAGAGATGTTTTTTAATAGCCAGTAATTAAGGACCCCCACCCAAAAACAAAAAAAAAACAAAAAATAAAAACCTCTTTTCATTTAAAATTGTTGGAGATGAAAGTTCATAAGTTAAAGCTAGTCTTTGGAGCCAAATGCTTCTCTTATCTTAAGGAATGTGGCCCACATTAAGCAACAATTGTTTAGTTCAGTGAGAACAGGACTCTGCATAGTTTACAGCAAACTACGTAAAACCTAGGACATAACATTGGACTAGCAATAAGGAAAATCAAGTTCACAAAGTCAATGGCCAAGAGCAGACAAAATCTAATAACGTGTCTTCTAAGATGGTAAATATTCAGGAAAAACAATTATAAGGAGGTCGTAAGATTCCCCACAAATGTTTTATTTGTTTTAGTGGGTCCAGTACCCATGGTATATTATTAGTCCAGTTTAAATCTGTGAGTAGTGATGTCCCGAACTATTCGCCAGCGAATAGTTCCCGGCGAACATAGCATGTTCGCATTCGCCACTGCGGAGGAACACATGCGATGTTCGGTCCGCCCCCTATTCGTCATCATTGAGTAAACTTTGACCCTGTACCTCACAGTCAGCAGACACATTACAGCCAATCACCAGCAGACCCTCCCTAGCAGACCCTCCCACCTACTGGACAGCATACAATTTAGATTCATTCGGAAGCTGCAATCATTTGTTTTTTAGTTTTTTATTATTATAATTTTTTTTTATTCTAAACATTGTTACATAGGGGGATATTCACTGAATGCCAAACATTGTTATATAGAGGAATATAACAATGTTGGGCATTTAGTGAATATTCCCCTATATAACAATGTTTTGCATTTAGTGAATATTCCCCTGTATAACAATGTTTTGCATTTAGTGAATATTCCCCTATATAACAATGTTTGGTATTTAGTGAATATTCCCCTGTATAACAATATTTGGCATTTAGTGAATATTCCCCTATATAACAATGTTTAGCATTTAGTGAATATTCCCCAAATAACAATGTTTGGCATTTAGTGAATATTCCCCCCCGGCCCCCACCCCTGAGCGGTGGGTGGGGGCCCTAAAAAATCAATAAGAGGGGGACCTACTGTCTTCCCCCCCCCCCGGCCACCACCCCTGCGCAGTGGGTGGGGGCCATAAATCACAATGGGGGGGGGGCGGCAATGTCCTCCTCCTTGCCCCCACCCGTGAGCGTTGGGTGGGGGCCATGAAAATAATGAGGGGTGGGACCTACTGTCCTCCCCCCTGCCCCCACCCCTGCGCGGTGGGTGGGGGCCATAAAAATAATGAGGGTGGGGACCTACTGTCCCCCCCGGCCCCCACCCCTGAGCGGTGGGTGGGGGCCCTAAAAAAACATTAATGGGGGGACCTACTGTCCCCCCCCGGCCCCCACCCCTGAGTGGTGGGTGGGGGCCCTAAAAAAAACAATAAGGGGGGGACCTACTGTCCCCCCCGGCCCCAACCCCTGAGCGGTGGGTGGGGGCCCTAAAAAAAACAATAAGGGGGGGACCTACTGCCCCCCCCCCGGCCCCACCCCTGAGCGGTGGGTGGGGGCCATAAAAATAATAAGGGGGGGGACCTACTGTCCTTTGGGAAAATTCCAAAGAATGACAAAGAGCACTCTGATTGGTGGGCTTGAAATCCATCCAATCACAGTGCTCTGTGTCATTTTACACAGCGTGGGAAAGTTCTTTGGAATTTTCCCACGCTGTGTAAAATGACAAAGAGCACTCTGATTGACTTAAAGCAGCCAATCAGAGTGTTCTTAGCCTAATTGCAGGGCGTGGCGAGGCTTTATAAGCCTTCCCCCGCCCTGCAGAGCTCAGTCTGCGTGGAGCCCTCCATGGGTGAAAATGGATTATTATTTTTTGCGCTCGTTTTCTTTTTTAATTGCGTCGGTTATTATGTTTTTTTATTTGGCCTTTTTTGGGGCTGAAAAAAAAAGATTTTAGAAGAAAGAAAACATTGAATGGTAAGTTGTTTTTTTCTAAAAGATTTTTTTACAGGTTCTTAGTTAAAGGTCCCCCCCTCATTATTTTTAGGGTGAGGGGGGTAGGTAGGGGGATAATTTTTTTAGGGGGGAGTGACTAGGGTCCCCCATTTGTATTTAGGGCCCCCACCCGCCGCTCAGGGGGGAGGACATTAGGTCCCCCCCTTATTAGTATTTATGGCCCCCACCCACTGCTCAGGGTTTGTTTTCCTGGCACTGGAGAATCGCTTTAATGATTTAACAAACGAGAAGCAGAATATTGAATAGCAAACAAATCTAGGATAGAAGGGACCAAGAAATACTTTAGTAATCCCCAAATTTTACAACAGTTCAGAGCAGAAAGATTGTGCATCCAGAATAAGCATTGCATTTGCATGCAATTTTTTGGTTGAAGGACCACTTCTCACACGTAAAGCACTACAGCTTGCTGAAGTGCTTTATATGTCTCAAGTCATATTTGTGCAAATATCCCAACATATGGAATCGAGACGGTGAGAGGGCCTTCAAGGGGTATCTCCAGTGATGCAAACTTGCATCACTGGTGACACCCATAACGGGCGGAAGCACCCATCTCAAGCACATCAGACTGAAAGACAACCTCAGGGCCAACCCCTAATATTCTGGGCCATGCAGAGAGTGCTGCTGAAATCCACTCATGCCTACCTCACAGTGCGCGCACATCTAAATAGAAATCAACATTTTTATGATATGGGGCAGAAACATCTTCCTGTCTGGCAATCAGACAGCCAGGGAGGTTTTCATCTGCATCCATTAGCCTCACAGACATTAGCCTCAATGAGCTGTATGCCCCCTTTCTCAATAAATTGTACCATATCTTATTGAGAAGCATAGGAAAGCTGTGATCGTGGCTCCAGCACAGAGGCGTCTCAGTGAGAAACCTCTGATTGGTCCACTCGGTCCACCCGGCACCTACTGAAAGTCTGTTCTAGGGATTTAGGCGAGTGCTTGCAAAGGCTGCAAAATACCTGGGGAATTTACTGTATTAAGCGTGTTTGAGTAATTTTACAAGCTAGGATGTAACACAACCCCAATTCCACTAGCCCTACAGCCTACAAATCTTTTTGGGGAGAAGCCCAAAATAATTCTTGCTTCTGCCCTCAGTTTATTAATTCTGGTACTAATTGTGAAAAGCCAATTTATGTTTTTTATTGGTTTCGCCTTGAAGGATTAGAAAACCCCACATGATCTTTATCCAACTGCTGTACAAACAGAAAGACAATTAAGAAGAGGTTGATGTTGAAATATGTTAAAATGGTTTTTTTTATTATATATACCAACACTCACCTTCCACCATTGATATAGTTCATGACATCATACATAACAAAAACATTTCCTCCTCCTTCTTGTCATTTAGTGGTGGTGAAATGAAAAAATATCACAGTACCGTACATGAACCACCAAGGATTGCATATTTCTAATATTCTATTCTTTTTTGGGGGGATAATTTGAATTGGTAGTCTGCTACACTTCCCTGAATGAGACTAGACTTAACATTAACACATGTCAAGTGCAAACGCAGAAATGAGCATGTTCCTAACCTTTACCATTGTAAAATTAAATCGTGGCATGTCTATGCATGGAGGTAACTGTGATATTAAACTGAATGGGACAAAACTGAATAAAAATTATGATTTTTTTATCACATACTTGGTTTACGAACAATAGTGTGTGGAAAACAATATAGATAAATAATACCACTACTCATGCTCCTAAAGCACAACATTGTTAAAAAATAAATACTGATAAGTGCAGTAAAACAGGGATATATTATTGAGTTATCCCATATGCCCATTACAGACTTCTTCCACATTTAGGTCCACAGTGATGCTCAGCCACTATGGCTCTAATAGCTTCCCCCGGAGAGTACCAGAGACTTGCCAGAAGAAACATTTGTTAAATGAGTTCTTCATTTTTTAGAATAAAGGGTAATATTATCGGCTGGGCTGTTGCATTAGAGAAATCACTGAAAATGTTTATTTTAATTTGCTGATTAGGGAAGACGTGTTAAATCTTTACAAAATGAATTTCTAATTAATAAAGAATGTGTTTATTAAATGATTACTTGAGACTTACTATGATAATATTTGGAATACACAAGATATGTAGCGCGGTAAATGAATTCTGCCACTTGGCTATCTGCGAACATTCTATGCCATCTCAGGCAATTATCTTGGAATACTTGCTCATAAAGAGAATACGAAATGAATATGGGCTTCTCGGAGTGAACGTGTTTCTCTTTTATGTGACAGGATGAAAGGTCTGAAAAGCAATCTTAACAGATTTAAAATTAAAGATATTTGCATATATTGTAATCAGGCGTAGTTCATTATCCATACAAATATTATCATATTTTTGAAGTGCAGGGATTTCTTCTGATTTTGTATTGATGAGAAGTGACACTCAGTCACTGTTATAGCTGTGCATCAAACCTGACTTTGTATATGGCATTTTGCCAACAGGCGACTTTTAGAAAGGATTGAGAAATATTGAAAGATGTTCTGTGTGCAGCTGAACAGATAAAACTAAGAGATACGGTAAATAAAAAAATAAATATAAATGAAGTCAAAAGAAGCTGATACAAAAGAATTCATGTTGTGAAAGATTTGTCTCACTGTTTGAACAATCGGTACTAAATAATAGAGTATTAGACGCAGATTCAATTGCTGTATATCACGTTGAATTGATTCCTGCGTTGATAAGCTCATAATGAGACTCTGAATTGCGACTTTTGGGGGGGAAATCCTTACATTTCACCTAAATTTCACATTCCAGTAGTCACTAAACACATTTAATATGCACAATACTGGATTAATTCACGTGTTAAAGCTTTTCAGTATTTCATAGATACTTTATAAAATATATTCTTTATAAAATACCAATCAAGACTGCAATTCCATATGACAAAGTATGATACCATATTACAAAGTATGGACTACTTTCTCTTGAGAACAAACCTAAAGCTGGCATAAAGCAGAGCTCTGCTATCAACATTTGTCAAAATCCCAACAGCCACAAGTTACAGCTGTAGGATTCTGGCATTGTTCTATGAAGTCTATTGAGGATCTCACAAGACCCTTCTTTGTAGTATTATGACGGCTCTTGGCAAATGAAGGACCAATAGGGAGTAAGATGGCGGCAGCCACAAGGGACAGCTTGAGGTGCATAAAACATAGCTTCTCCAGCACCACCTGACCTACACTTAAGGGTTAATATTATTATTATTTTCACACTTACCCTGACCCTAATGCTGTGAAGGAAAGGAGGACGTTCCACCAAACCCCTAATGAGTTTAAAAGCAATTTGAAGGACATTTTTCTTTCTATGTAGTTATATATTTGTTTATATTTATTGAATAGGTGCCAACAGTCCCGAAATTGTCAGGAAAGTTGCGTATTTTGGGCTACTGCCACCAACAAATATAGATACATGGGACGTCCGTCAGATTTCAAAATGCAGGAAGGGAGTGGGCATTAGGACCACGTATGGAATGTTTCCGCTGCCTCTGTGCTACCTCTCCAGAAAAAAAGGCACAGGTTAGTCCATTGCACCGCAAGCATGCTAGGTTGACTGACAGTTGTGTAGACCAGCTTCCCAGGGCTGCTCATGTGCAGAGAATTGCTGAAGCACTCGTATTAACTTGCAGTTACCTAAGTGCGTAATACTCTCCTCACTCCTACATCTTGGCTTCCAGAGACTGAGATCACTGTGTTAAGTCCGAGGAGGCAGGCCATGCTTGCTCAGACTTAACATAGCAATCACTGAACAGACTGGAGCAGCAATGATTCAGGCACCACTTCAGCTGGGGGTGGCTTTTAACAGGTAGAGTAGGCAAACAGGTGCTTACGCTGCCTAATTTAAAATCAGATTTGCCCATTAATACACTTGTCTTCACATACACAGACTCTCCACAAATACACCCCTGCATTCTCACAGATACACTAATATCCCCCTTGCATTCATACATTTTTAAATATTACAAACGTACCTTCAGTCAAAAACAAAATATTTGTCTCACGCATTTATGGTGAGTAAGGAACATATATACATATATATATATGCACGCATGGTTATCAACAAATGTATGCTTTTTACTTTTTCCCATACAGCAGATCAAGCGAATTTAACTGTCAGCATTCACATCTTGATTTATTGTGAGGTTTGTGCTTTTCGTAAAAAACAGTAGGCAGGTGAAGAATGTTCGAAAACCTTGTCTATAAATCATTAAGGCTAATTGATTTTTTTTTCGTTCACGGATTACATGCAGTAAATGGATAGACACAGAGTGCAAAATAATAACCACAATGATCGTTTAATTCTAGTTATCTGCAAGATACAGGGGATTAGATGCTTGTGATATCTTATTTTCTTTCATTATCACATAGTTTACTTGTCAAAGTCTCTAAAGTACATCTATTTAAGGCATATTCCATACCACTTAGTTTAATCATAATATCAAATAGTTAATTAATTGTAGCACAAAGTGAATAGTTGTCTGTTTTCCCAACACTACTGTGACCTTTTAATTGCTAGGAAAACATAATACTCAAAGGGATAAACAATGAAAAGATATAGACAGATGGGCGGTGGACTGATATTATATACCTCGGCTTTTTAACAGATACAACCTGCTCACCTTTGGACACTAAGTTACTGTGTGTGGATTGTGAGGTCATCATGTCATGTCATACATAGCAGAGTTTTGTCACTCTGAGTGTATTGTGATGTCATCATGTGATGTCATAAATAGGGGATTTTTCTACAATGTAAGTTTTAAAATTCAATTAGCAGTGAACAATGCCTCTACCTGCGCAAATGAGCCCTGACTATAGCAGAGCTGACAAGATCCCTGGTGATTGGCTGGAATAGCCTCCAGGTTAAGAGAGTATCCAGAGCCTCACCCATTTAAATTTTATAATCTGTTTAGCTTTTTTTTTTATCCCTAACACATTTGCTGAAGTTTCTAGATTTTATTTATTGATATTAAAAATTTAAATTACCAAGCAAAGTTAACACCGCCTCAAGGTACTAGTTTAGAACAGCTCTCGGGCAGCTGGTGGAGTTTTTTTCAGAGCTCAATTAGCTATGGTTCTTTGAATTTGAATAATTTAGTAAAAAAAATGAATAAGTTCAGCTCCTTTCAAAACAGAACCCTCATACTTTATAATATACTGTAAAACTACTAGATTAAAATTCTTTCCAGCATTTATGCTATTGCCTTACAGTTCTATACATTTCACCATTATCTACTTCATCATATAAAATACATTTGTCAATTTTTCATTCCTTATCCTTCCAAAGGTATACATGGTTCCTCTGATGTTTAACTACTGAAATATTAATGTGAATATTTTTTTAATGTGTTCTGTAAGAAAAAAAGATTTTACTCTTACTCACGCTGTCAAAATCGATTGTAGAGATTTGGATTTTAATCCCATGGGAAGATGTTAGGATACTAAAAATCAAATGCCCCAAGTCAGAATTACGACAGATAATCTGATTCCATCTGGGTGCATTTGGACTGCAAAATCTGGATATTGTTCACTAGATTTAAAGTGTTTCGATTTTGCAAAGCAGCATCTGAATTTGAAAGATTTAAACCTGTCTAGATGCAACTGAATGGTTGAAATCTGGGACTGAATGCTGAAAATCCCAATTCAGACCCAAATTTTATAAATACAAATTATTTGCTCACTGCCAGAATAGCATTCAGTGGGCATATAGTTACAAAAAAAGCCTTAAGCACAAGGGTTAAATATGTAAGCTCTCACTAGCCAAACTTCGCTCTTCACAAGCAGTTACCAATTTATTAGAAGAGAAAATCTACAGAAACAGAAGACTATTAAAAAAAAACTGTGCAATCTACAAAACTGTCATTGAAAACAATAAGTAGATACGAGAAAATGTATACATCACTATAAACAACACAAAAATTTAAAATGATTTCTACTTTAGTAGAGTTACCACCTGCTAAATTGGTAGATAGAACTGCTATAGCACACTTTTTAGATGCAATTTGCACTCCAAACAATTCCATCATATGTACCCCTCATTCTTCCTGATGTATGCTAGAGACAGTACTGAAAGGGATGTACTAGTGCAGATATGGTGGGACTCCCCCTTGTGACCCCTATTTAGGTGTGTCTGTATGTTTTAACTGCTGATGTCCATGCTTTATGTTGAAATCACTACTGACCCCTGGTTTGTTAAACAGGGAAATGGTGGTCCTCTGTTTCCCCAGATATTAAATCAATTTGTTAATTGATTTGCAAGGCAAAACGGTTGAGAATAGCTAGACATTTGTAATCTGCCACATACATTCCCTTACATATAAGCTACCTTATGTTTTTTCTTCACAAAGGCGAATATTTCCACATCAACTGATCATGCTTACCTAAAATGAGTATTGGTTCCCGTTTCTGGATTTGTACATAGCTCCAGGTAACATTCAAACAATCCTCTTGCTCTAGAGATTGGGAGTGGATGGATACCTACCTACCAAATATGATTGATGGCTCACTCAGAATAGCATGCCATGTTATTATAGGAACTGTTAGATCTACCTCTCTCAACAGCCCACCTTTATTTCTTACCTTTCTTCCCAAGGTTGGGTACACCAGAGAAATGATCACTTGCTCTGTGTTGAGTAAACACATGGCGTTAAGCCCATGCTCACAAATGCTTCAGTAGGGCCCTGAGCATGTGCTGCCTGGAATGGGGGATCCCTCTCATGTAATATGTAATTTTGCCTTGATATTCTCTTTATTGTTTATGGCTCAGTAATTACCACTTTGACATTTTATTGTATATGATGTATTCATAGGCATGCGCACGGGGTGTGCTGGGTGTGCCAGGTGTGCCTGGCCACACCCTATTCTAGGGTGCCCACGTGTCTCGGATTGCCCGGGACAGTCCCTTCATTCCGGTACAATGTAATGTTCCAGAATAAGCTGGGCCCCATATTAGTGAAGAGTGGGCCCACTGGCTTCCCCACTATGCCCACCTGTGGAGATGTGCGAGCGGCAAAGCGCTGCGAGAAAGTGAGGTCACATGTGATGACGTCACTTCCTCCCACCACTCTTTGCAGACGGCTGCGCGGGAGGATGAGAGAGGAGCTCCTGGGACCAAGTAAGCGCAGGAAATGAGGGAGGGGGTGAAATCTTTATCATGGACTCACTAGTACTACTAGTGATTCCATGATAAAGATTTCACCGACCTTCCTCTCAGTTAGTCAGTAGTGGGGTGGTGGACATGAAATGGGGGAATAGACATGAAATGGGGGGGAATGGGCATGAAATAGGGGGGAAATGTAATATGGGGGAATGGACATGAAATATGGGGGGAATGGACATGAAATATGGGGGAATATGAAATATGGGGGGAGTGGACGCTGAAACCCACGCTACGTCACTGTGTCCTGTGTAAAAAGGGGGTCCGGAAGGCGCAAGGAAGTGTCCCTGAATGGCATTTTCAAAATGTGGTCACCCTACCCTAGTCAAGCCAAAATTGAGGCTCCGTGCTTCACTGCTGCTATGTTATTTAAAAAAATGTGTGTATATATATATATAAAAACAAAAAAGTTATGGTGGGGAAAAAATTGTGATTGAAAACCTCTTCCACCTGAAGTCTGTGGATAGTCAATACAATGTTAAACAAACATTTACACACCAGTCAAGCCATAGGACTTGCTTTTCCCACAGAAATCACAAATTTGCAGTGATGTTACTACCGCAAAGGATTCTGGGTGGGCATATGCAGATTAGTTTAACAAAGAATCACATGTTTGCCTCATTCTATTTTAATCATGGATTCCTTTGAGTCTTGCTGAAAAGCTTTATGTGTGATGACTATGTCCTCTTTTTTTAAATTTTACAAAAAGTGCAGATTTCTATAGAAATGTACCCTTTTATAAAGTAACCTGGCTACACCCGTGTTGGCTGTTAGTCAGACAGCCAACAAATATAAAGAGATAAAGTGAGGAAAGACAGGAAGATATACACTCCTTCTCTCCACCAGCATTAAAAAGACCATATAGGACAGACTATCAAACATCACCAGCAACAACAGCAAGTCCTCCAACACAATCAGACTAGGCACCAGCAACTATCACTAATACCTGCTTACTCCAAGATGCAGTTTGTGTACTGGCACCTATATATAACATACTCCTAGCTTTGAGAGGTAAGAATCTGGGACTGGGTACGGTGCCAGGAAGAGGTGGGTCAGCCTGGCATGCATGCACTAGGCTAACTGCCAAGCCATTCGGGGTAATCCCATTCAGGGCAGCTCATGCTCAAAGCTCTTGTCTCTGTGAATGACCTGCCCTGAATTGGGCATGGCCTCAATATCCTGACAACACTCTGCACAGCAAAAGTGCAAGGCCCCCAACTGTGTTGATGTTGGTGGGACAGTCCCTATTGTGGGGTCATCTCCCACTGTCCTGATTTAGTTCCTGGTGTCCCACATCTGAGGACACCAGGGAACTGTCTTGGGCAGCACAGTGCAAGCACATAATTAGAAATACTTGCATTATCCTATAATTATTGTTCTGTATATTAGTGGCTAAGCTGGTAGGCTGCTTGTCAGTACGGTGTGCTTAACATCGCCTTTTCAGTAGATGGGTCCACTCATTGTGGGCATCACTAGGGACACTGGCAACGCCACCCCATGTCCCACATCCATATTTCCCAACAATGTTGTCCCCCTGCGCTGAATTTGCACATTTCCTTGGTGTCTAAAAGTGTTGAACACCAGAGAACCAACCTTGGAAGGTAGGACAGTCCACACATTTGGGACGGGCATTGCCTAACTGTGAATTGTTGGGAATGCAATCTGAATTCAAAGTCAATTTAAGCTATTGTTGAAATGGAAAAAAAAGTGTTGTTTTTTTCAGTTTGGTAATTGGAAAATAACTTTGCATTCTTGGTTATTAACACATTTGTAAAAAAAAAAAAAAAAAAATGTCCATTGTCAGCTTCTACCTAAAGTGAAAAATAGACATAGTCCCAGATTTTCTGGGTGCGAGTCGGTTCCTAAGCTCTTGTTTCCATACAACCTGCATCACAATATGCAGAATTATTTTCGCACAATCTGTATTACAGTGTGCCATCTTTGCTAGTTTTGAAGAAAATTTAACAATCAAAGCTAACCTATGCAGCCAACATTTTTGTGATCTCTATTTTTTATGCTTAGTCTTCATTAGAATGTGAAGTTTACAAAACCATTTGTATGTCAGGTTAGACGTCAGTCGATCAGTTCATTGTTTTCAGGAATTCCAGTGCCGTATTGACATTATTAAAACATATTTAAATCTTTATTCATAAAAAGCAAAATGTTTATTTAGTAAAAAGTCACATTTTTTTTTTAAGGGAAAAGTTTTTCTTATAGATTTGCTCTTTACTAGACGTGCAAAAATTAAGTCTGAAGCCTTGATCTGTCTGGGAACTAAATTGATTAATTGATTTGCTTGATTCGATGATTTGGGCTTTTAATTTGGACAAATCGATTTGGTTACCGTTGAAACAAATTTTTACATTACAAAATAGAACCAATGTATAAAAAGGTATCTACAGTGTTAAAACAATTTTAGTGTACAGCATCTCTTGTTTAACATCAGGTCATTTTCTTGAAGTCAGCCTGTAATTGCTTGCTGTTTTCTGGAATGCAATTGGCGAGGGTATCAGTCAACTATTGAATTGTGCACTTCAGTGATATAGATGCTTGTACATCCACCAATCACAAAGCAGCAGAAAGTGTGGGAAATGCTGCAGGAATGTTTTAAAAGTATCAGAGTTGATCCAGTATCTTTTATCTTGCAAACAGACTTGTTCGGAAATATTCCCAGCAAAACACAAATCTATTTTCCTTACAGACAGTAGGTGTGCAAAACCAAAAGGAAAAAGATCAAAATAGTCAAATTTCTGTTGAAGCAGAATGTATACCTGACTCTAATGTTTTAAAAACACTATCAAGCCCCCCTGCCCTTCCCTGTTCTCCCGTAGCCCCCTAGTCCCCTCCCCCCTAGTCCCCTCCCCCTCCCCAAATATAGCAAAATGTTACCTTTATTCCAGTCTGTTGGTGCTGGCTCTGCCCCTGATCTGCCTCATTGATTGACATTGTCAGAACTGATAATCTCAGCCAATCACAATGCTTTCTTATAGGAAAACATTGGATTGGCTGAGTGTAGCGTTACTTACCTTATCCGGGGGCCGGCCGCGGTCCTCTCTTCAAGCCGCGCGCGGTCCTGCGGCTGCACGAGCCGCGCGCGGCTCATCCGACTCGCCTAACAGGAAGACGGGCAGTGACCGCGAGATGCGGTCACGTGTCCCGCCTGCAGCTAAGAGCGCGCCGCGAGTCTCGGGCGCGCTCTTAAAGAGACAGTGGGAGCCTAAATTGCAAAAAGGCTCCCATTGGCTCCTGTCATGCCAATCACCCCATACACTTACCTGTTGGGGGTGTGGAAGTGACAGGAGCCAATCACATTAGTTTGAAGGCTACTTATACTCACCCTTTTCCCTTAGTTCTTTGCCCTATCGTGGTTTCTGCTACAGTTCCCTTTAGTGCTTGTTGTGTTCAGTTGTGTTTCTCCGTATTTGACCTTGGCTTTGTATTCTGACTTCGTTTTCGCTTTATCCTTGTCTGTACTGTTTGCCGGCTTGCTGATTCCTGTGTACCAGACCATGGCTAGTTCTCGTTTACGCTGTCTCTTTGTGCCCTTGACCTCGGATCGTTCCTGACTCTGTACTTCTCCTATTACGTCGAGTCCGGCCACTCTAAGGTCCGGTAGACGTATCTCTCCTCTGTGCTGTCTTCTGTTTGGCTGGATCCTGCGTGTAGGGGTATATACTCGTTACATTGAGATTGTTAATTCTGAAGATCTTAGCCAAGGTGGCAGGCCGGGGGCGTAGCCAAACAACGCCCTGCAAATCAGCGTCTCCTCATAGAGATATATTGAATCAATGCATTTCTGTGAGGAAAGTTCAGTGTCTCCATGCAGAGGGTGAAGACGATGAACGTCCCAAGAAGCACCACTAGTACCCAGCTGAGGAGTGGCCACTGGAGGTGTCCCTAGGCTTGAATGTAAACACTGGCTTTTCTCTGGTATAGACACCAGGGACATGTAATAGACACCAGAACAACTACATTAAGCTGTAGTTGTTCTGGTGACTATAGTGTCCCTTTAAATTGTGGCTATGGAGTTGCCGTTCTACAGCTTCCATAATTTCCTGCTAACCCCAGTAGGGTTATGCAGTTTTGCCCAAATTAGAGCTGTACCAGCCAGTCGAACATCTATATTTTAGCAAATCATAGGCATCTTCTATTTATATAGAAATGACAAACTGTATGAATAATTCTATCAAAGAATACATGATTTAATAAGCTAGAACTCAGAACAGTGTATAAGTTTTACAGAATGTGCACATTCACTAATCTATTCAGTTGTCTTTTCCGAACAAGGTATACGAGTTCAGCCACTGACTGCCATTTAAGAACCAAAGTACGTTAAATTAACTCAATAACACAGACTAAGCTACATTAATGATTGCCTACTGATGCTTGAAAATGTTAGGCATGCTTTTACTTAGGGAAATGATCTACCACAAATAGACAAAATCCAATTTCTTTAAATTAAACATGTTGAAAACGATAATGTTTTGGCAATCATTCCCTGCCAAAGAAAAGCACATTAATAAATGCTAACCTGTGCTTTCAGATATATATATTGCAAGTATTTTTTTTATTAAAATATTACAATAAAAGTAATATTTTTTTTTAAATTCTTATTTTTTAATTTTGGAAATGTCATACAGTTTTAGTAATTTTGTTTTTACTTGTGATTTTCCAACATTTTTTTTTTTAATTCTTTATTTTTGTTATGCAGAGTATAACAGTAGTACTTTCTTTGCCCCAACAGCAGGTGCAGTACTTCGGGTTCAACATGGTATTAACAAAGGTCGGGCAGTGAGATACAGCATATTTTATATTAAAAATAAAACACAAAATCAAACAGTGGGGGGGGGGGGAGGCTATCACCCTCTAGTTAACACAATGGGCATAGTGCACAAGCTGTGGGTGAGTAAGTGGTGGGGGGGGGGGGAGAACGAGGTGCAGCCCTTAAGTCAGCAAATAAGTCAGCTAATAATTCAGCTAATTGTTCAGCTAATAATTCAGCTATTAAGGGGGTTTACGTGTCAGCGTAAGTGTTATTAATCTAAAACCTTATGTAGATAACAGAACTAAAACATCAACATTGTAGATAAAACATAGCGTTAGACAGGCCTGGAGTAGAGAGGTAGTGTAATCTGGCCAGTCCCTCAGGTGGTATCTGCCGGTGTCGAAGTGGATCGTTTGGCAGCTGGTACAAAGGATCGGATCCTGGCTGGGTCCCAAGTGTGAGGTTGAGGCTCTCGAGTCTCCGGTGTCGAACCTGCCTGTATCATGGGCAGTCCCAGGCGTTGCAGAGTGTCATTTATTTCCGCGGCCTCTTGGACATTTAAGTTTCCTGCTTCTCGGGGTATCATCAGGCAGTTTGGGGAGCCCCATTTGTAGGGGATGTGGTGCCGAATCAGTTCTGTCGTTAGTGGTTTTAAAGATCTCCTCCACCCCAAAGTAGCTCTGGAAAGATCTGGGTAAAACGTGAGCTTGTGGCCTTCAAAGTCGTACGGTGCTTTGTTCCGTAGCGCTGCGAGTAGCGCTTGTCTGTCCGGCCCATTCTGGAACCGTATGATAACGTCTCCGTATATTTCAGTGGAGCGCGCTGTGGGTGTCGGTAGCCTGAAGCACCCGTCCAAGGCCATCAGTTTTGCTTGTTTGGCCGAAAAGAGGTGGGTAAGTAGCCTTCGTATGAGGTGTGGGAGTTCAGCAGAGCTTATCTGGGCTGGTATGCCCCTTATTTTAACATTTTTCCATCTCCTCCGATCCTCCATCAGTGCCATGCGGTTCTGGGTCGGGGCCTGCTCACGTCTCAGCTCACGGAACTCTTGTTCCACTTTATCTAAGCGGGTTGCATGTGCGGCCGTGGATATCTCGGTTTCTTGGAGGCGTCTCGACACTCCACTAATCTCCTCTTTGAAGGAGTTAATGTCGGCAGCCAGATTGCATCTGAGGTCGTCTAGGAGAGCCTTCAGTGTGCGCTCTGTCACCGGGGATTCTGCAGACCTTTTAGTCGGCATGTCCACTTTCTGTTTCCTGGCGTTGGTGGCCAGCTCCTCCAGGTCAGGGAGTGATGTTTCACTGGAGGAGTAGGATAGCTTGTCGGAGAAGGGCGCCATGACAGGCTTCATGGTTCCCTGAGGCCTCCTCAGAAGTTCCCCGATGTCGGCTGTTGTCGGGATTTTGTCCGCTTTATATTTTTTCGATTTTCTCCCCATCTTGGGTAGGTGAAGTCTTCTCGAGCAGTGCGCTGTTTTGGGCTGAAAAATAAGGTTTTAGGCTGTATTTTGCTGATTTTGTCAGGAGCTCTCTCTGGGTGCGTCTTGTCAGTGCGGTAGCTGGCTCTGCCCCCCCCCCCCCCCCCCCCCCCAACATTTGTAATAATATAGTCTATTTTTAATTATAATAAGCCTTCAAAATCTTAAATCAAGACCAGACTTGGAATATACATTTTCCATTGAAATATTTTTATGCCAGTCCTTTCTGTGCTAGTCCCTGCCCCAATGCAAGAAGTAATAATAGAATATGGCTTATACTTTACACATTTTCCTCACTGAGGCCACGTTTCCTGCTGCCCAAACCTCCTTTTGCTGATGTCATTCTCTCTTACTGGAGGAGGAGCGTGTCAAGGGGGACGACTGAAGGGAAGACAGGGGTGGCACTGAGGGCAGCCTCATTAGCATTCTGGCGCCAGCCTGTTGGCGTCAGATGCCAATTCTAAATTCTGTACAGGTGTTCAGTACAGAGTTGATCAAAAGGTGAACTTGAACAGTGCAGCAAGTTTTTGTTATATTTTAAACTACATGTAGTGCTGGGTACCCACGGCTCTAAGTGACATGAAACATCAATGGATCAGTGTGGAGGGGGGTATATATAGCGCTTCACAGGTACACTTAAGAGGTGCTAGGTGTAAAAGCAGTTGACAATTACTGGAATACTGTACTAAGCACTATTTCTAGTTCAACCCTAGTGTAAGAAGGACCCAAGCCCCCACACTACTCCACGTCAAGTGAGTTGATGTACAAACACTTCTGTAATTTTCTTACTGAATTACGTGTACAGTCTGAATATACAGAGAATAGAATATCTGCACCAAAACCATTGAATTCTAGGAGACTTTTCACAGACATAAGAACTGACCGTGCTTGGTCCGGCTATTGACAAACCCCAACTAAACGGACACATTAGCTCATTGACCTTCTCGCTTAGTCCACACCATTACTGGAGTGTAAAAGCTTACTTTTCTGGTGGTTATATATTCTGCCTAGGTCTGCGACATTTACATATAATACTGTAGACTAAATCTGTACTGCTAATTGTGCACTGTTTATCTTGTTTTGTTTAGTTGTTTTGTCTTTTTTGTTATACACAAAACAAAGTATTGTTGTTTTTATATAATGGAACTGTAACGCTGACTCGTATCTGTGTACATCCGCACTGTCTTAATTTCTCTTGTATGTATGAAATATACCAAAATAATAATTGACAAATAAAAAAGGTGAAATTAGCTGAGGGTTATGTCATCTCCTGAAATACTAAGCTGGAATATTAGTCAATGTCAAAAAGAGATCCTAAAATGTTATGAATGAGTCTGTTTCCTTATCTGCATTCTATGCTGTAGACTGCCTGATCATTAATGTCTGCAGAACCAAGGCTAGTAGTCATCAGTGTTCTACAAATAGTCACGATATATTTGCCGAACTATGGCACAGCTTAAGCATCCTTTCAATTTATCATCCTTGATTTTGCCTGATTATAAGTTTATATCTATTCATTTTACTTGTTTACTCACGTTATAACGACGAGATGTTTTATTCTTTGTTTTCCATTGTATGATATATTAGCAAATGAGTGACAAAGTGAGTCTAATGTATTAAATATCATGCCTTTAAAATGGAGGTGGCTTTGATAAAAAAAAAAAAAATATCTATATTACTAGATACTGAAATTGTCTATGATCTCTATCATTTCTTCACAATTTATGGTTTAGGGGGGAAAGAGCAATAGAGTATTAATAATAAACCAGCATAAAGGTGACTTTCATTCATGGAATTGCAATCAGTGATAGAATGTAGATGAATGGTTTCCTGCTTTTGTCTCCCAGACAGAATGAGGAATAAAGTACATCACAAGAAGGAGCAGATGATACCATGAAGAGACGTTCACAGTCCCTCTGTTGCCATCTGTTTAGTAAGTAAAGATTAACTCATTGACAGCATGCTTACTTGCATTCATCTTTTTACAGATCCAATCCAATGGGACTAGCTTGCACCTGGAAGTCCGTCCAGACGGCAATAACTGTTTGTGTGCCTTCACCACAAGTCCTCCTCAAAAGGAATCATAGCTGCGGTTTAAATTATTTTCTGAAATAAATGTAATTTCATTAATTTCATATGTGTTGTAGAATACTACAGGTGTAGTAATAGTTAGGGCTCCATTCTCATTAGATCTTTATGAGTTGGGCAGAGATAAACAATGAGTAAGTCTTGTGGTCACTTGGATTATCATAGATATGCTCTTAATTACTAAGACTTTTTTAAAATCATCACCGAGATTATTTTGGGTGTTTTGGAAATTACAAACATAGATTCTTCTGTTGAAAGTGCTGTTGTCATGAAAGATCCACTATAGGAAATGATGTTGTCTTGGAAAAATGCTGCCTGCTATGACTTGCATCTAATATTCAACCTAATATTTGCTATCTGGCACTGAAGTGTTTCACAATTTGTTAAAGTTAATTTGGCTGCTGCATTATAAGTCACATTATTTTTGGGCCAAATTTGGCTAAATTAAAGGAACACAATACAACTTGTATTTCTAACGCTATAATGTTCCCATAATTATTTAGGCATTCTTTCTCCTATGAGGGTTTAAAAGGCATGTATTGCTTATCTTTCATTCCCTGGTCTTGCTGTGGCTGCTCTGACTGAGATCATCAAGATTGATGACCTCAGCCAATCCAATGCTTTCCCATAGGGAAACAATTGGCGATTAGTGCGCATGCACAGCAAATCGCCACACTGCGTCAATCCATTGCTCTGTAGGAGCATCATTTGATTGAGAACCACATCTAAATCGGTTCTCACAGGGGAAGCTCTTCAGTGACTGTCACTAGAGTTATGTTTTACCCTGCAATGGAGCTATGTTAGTTTCTACAATACTGCAATGTTTGAGAATGCAGGGATAAAACCCAAGAGCCACTTGACCCAGGTCACTTCCTTTGGGTGCTTTTAGTGGTCCTTTAAATATTAAAGCATTTTAAACATCAGTTATGTCAGGTTTTTTTTACTAAAGAATGAATTGTGGTCAAGTGAATCTGAAATGTCTGTTCTACATTTTATCTCCTATTTTGTTAGTGACGAGGCAATTGATTACCGTGGGCACACAATTATCAATGGTATTTATTCTTAACTGGGTTGTTCACTAAAATGTGAATTTCAGGAATTCAAGGTGAAAGCAAGTGAATTCCAATGTTTAGACTAAATTACCTGGACTGAAAGCATTGCTGGGTTTGAGAAATTTCTATTTGGGGTATTTTGGGCTGAGATTTGAAATTCCCTTTCGGTTACTGACAGCAGTACTCACGTTAGTAATAAATCCTGAAGGAGTAAACCGTGTCTGTCAGGTTTTATCTGTTGCCAGCCGTAGAAATAGTGATCAGGTCACAACTTATTCGTCCGCTTTACTGCTCCACTGCCATCAGACTGAAAAAGTGACAAAATGGAATATGTTCCCTGTAATCGAAAGTTTATTCTTTGGTCACTTTGAAAGTTTGGAGATATAAGCACTCTTCACTATGTAAATTATATGTCTCTTAATGACTATATTTCTTTATAAACACATCAGCTTTTTTATGATGTTTCATTTATATATCTCTTAAAAAAAGGAGATTGAATTCCATGGTTGCAGGGACATATCAGACATATGTAATTTTTATTTAAAGTAACACTATAGCATTAGGAATACAAACGTGCACTCCTAATACTATAGTGCCCTGTTGGCAATTTACATTACCAGCTCCCACCTGTAGAAAGAATAAAATGTATTTTACTTACCTTTTCTCCCTCGCAGTGCGAGTTTCCACAGCTAACCCCACCTCCTTGGCTGAGATCATCAAGATCAATGATTTCAGCCAATCCAATTATTTTCCATAAGATACTATTGGAAGGCTAGTGCAGCAAAACTGTGCTGCACCAATCAGATTGTCTCCATGAAACTATCTAATAGAAAGCAAAGTTTTATTCTGCTATTTCATTGGAAGCGCCTATAGCATCTGTCTGAGTGACAGCCACTAAAGGTATTTAAGCCTTGATATGAAAACATTGCCGTTCTGAATCATGGCTAACAATAAAAATGTAAACTTCGAGAAAGCCTTGTTCCCCATAAACCACAGATTATGTGATAAGCTTAACATAGTTATATAGTTACATATTTACTTAGCTTAAAAGAGATATGCGTCCATCAAGTTCAGCCATTCTTACATTTGTTTCTGCTGTTGATCCAAAAGAAGGCAAAAAACCCAGTCTGAAGTGCTTCCAATTTTGTAACAAGCTAGGAAAAATATCCTTCTTGACCCCAGAATGGCAGTCAGATATCTACTTGGATCAAGAAGTCATTAAACCACTAATTAAAAATTATATTCCTGTATATTATGTTTTTGCAAGTATCAATCCAATTGCTGTTTAACACCTGTATAGACCCTGGTAAAACCACCTCTTCACGCAGAGAATTCCACATTCTCATTGTATTTACTGCAAAAACCCTTCCCTTTGCCTTAGACTAAATATCCTTTCTTCCAGTCTAAATGTTTGTCTTTGTGTCCTATGTATAGTTCTGTTTATTAAAAGATTTCCAGACAATGTGTCAGGCTCCTATCCTGACAACCAAGGTATTGTTTTATTTTTTTGCTGCAATACCTGTTTCTCACCTCTAGTAGCCTCCCTAGCCACTAGTCAATCCTCAGTTACTCTCACCTGCCTCATATGATCTTCCAAGTCTGCTATAAAAGGCCACATCCAACTCTTCACATGGCCTTGACATTGAAGTCAGTGTTCTGACATGGAACTTCTGATCCTGACTCCTGAAAACATCCTGTATCCTGGCTCCTGAAAACATCCTGTATCCTGGCTCCTGAAAACCTCCTGATCCTCTATTGTTTATTTTGTAGCCCACCTCTGCATTTTTTCTAGTGCTATGATATCCTTCTTTTGAACAGGTGCCCAAAATTGCACAGCATTTTCCAAATCCTTCTCATGTGTTATCACTAAGTCACTACCATTAAGGGTGTAAGTTGCTTGTGCATTCTTTACCCTGAAGTGCCTAACTTTGCATTTTTCTACATCAAATTCAATTTGCCATTTGAGTGCCCAGTCCTCCAATCTATCTAAATCCCTCTGCAGCAAAGTGATGTATTGCTCACATTGTATTCAGGGATGTATTTACCACAAGGCAAACAAGGCATTTGCCTAGGGCTGCACTTTCAGGGGGGCGCCAAAAAACGCCACCCGAGCTCCCAAACAAATGCCTTGTTTGCCTCATGTCCTGGGGCTTTCTATTTTAGGCCCTCACGAGGACCCCCGAGGTGTTAAACTTCTAATATTCTAGCCAGGCAGCAAGGAAGCACTGTCCTCCACTCTTCTTGCTCTCTCACGCTCTGTGACTCTGAATGAGTGTAGCTGTCAGTGCATGTGTAGTTGTCAGTGTGTGTCTGTGAGTGAGTGAAAGTGTGTGTCTGTCAGAGTGTGTCAAATCAGTGAGGATGGATATGTCTGTGAGTATTTATGTGTATCTGAGAGTGTGTGTCTGTCAATGAGAGTGTGTGTTGGTTAAACAGTGTGTGTGTGTACCAATGACTGTATGTGTGCCAATGACAGTGTATCTGCAATTGAGTGTATGTCAGTGCATGTATCAATGAGGGCCTGTGTCTATCAGTCAAAAAAGTGGCCTTGACACGAATTGGGGGGGGGGGGGGCAAATTAAGATTGTATTACTGATTGTATTACTTTACAAAGTTTTGTGTCATCTGCAAACACTGAAACATGGTTTTAATGCCTATTTCAAGATTGTTTATAAATATTTTTAATAGACGCGGACCCAGAACAGAACCCTAAAGGACACCACTTACCACTTTTGTCAAGCTTGATAATTTACCATTAATGATAACTCTCTATACTATCTTTAAGCCAATATTCTACCCAAGAACAAGAATTTTCATCTAGACAAATTTATTTTAGTTTGCACACTTACCTATTGTGAGGAACCATATCATATGCCTATACAAAGTTTAAAGGAACTATTATTTGAAGAGTCATTGCATATTTTTCAAAGACCTCTCACTCATTGCCGGCATTCTTTCAATTGAAGCCACCACCCAATGCTGGGCAATAGCTGCCCAGTCATTAGTCTTTTCTTTTATTTAGAAGACATGGCCTCACTCACTGCATGGCAAGCAGGAGCATAAAGGCGGTATAAAACATTGTACTAATGTTGTAGCTTGTACTAATGTATGCGGCACTTGCAGCCAGCAGGCAAATAGTTCATCCCGAATCCTGAAGCAACTCAAATTTCTCTGCCATTGGCCATTTTGTTTGCTTTGGGATTAGAACATGCGGCTCAATAGCCAATCTGCCCAATCTGCCCAAATTTGCATATTCTTCTGAAATCAAATCTACCAAAACCCTTTTCTCTGATCCTCCATATTTTGGGTTCAGCTTTTGGTCAATGAAGCCACCAGGAGTTTCTGTACTGTGCTGTAATGCGTACTCCTAGTAGAAAACAAGGATCTACGGAAGATCAAATGGAACTTCTTGGACATGTGTAGTGAGATACCGTAGGCATGTTGTGTTGCACATGACAAGAGAAGATGCCTTCTTTACATCAGCTCTTGTAAGTGACGCTATTGGGAAAAAACTAGATCGGCAAGCCATTTAATATTTAGAAACAGCATTATTAGATTTATAATATCTTATGTTTCCTGGGAAAACCAACCATTAGCTTTGCCTATGATTTATTAATACGTAACATGGACTATTATAGTTTGAATATACTGCAGATTGTAATGGCTACATGTCCTTTGTGAGATAAATGAACTAGTAGATTATTTGGGAACTGCTTTGTTTACATGGTATGTTTGGAGTATATGATACATTATATTCGGTCACAACTTTCTATGTACTTCACAATTGTGCTTCAATGCGTTATTGTGTTTAACTTGTAGTGCTTTGTGAATATCTATCTAGATGTTATATGTGTGCTCCATAGTGGTTGTCATATATTCTGCTTTATTTAGAGCACACCTGTGCTAGGCATGGCCTATATTCTCAGCAGACATGTCTGGTATTTAGGATAATATATTTTTATCATTACGAGTTACTAGTCAAACTTTTTTCCTGGAATACACATAATGATCTCATTCGAGCCTATCTGGTATTGAATGTGTGAATTATTGAGGAATTTATTATATGCCTTTGTCATTGAGAAACTATCAGTCGTATTTACTAAATTGAGAATTCAAAGTAAATTCAAAGTGAATTTTAAATTTAAGGCCAGAGTACCAAAGTGAAAACATAGATGACAGAAAATGTAATCATTGATCTTACATTCCAAATTTACTTTAGTAAAAAAAAAAAACAGTATATGTAACATGCACTATAACCTCTTCAAGTACAATTTCAGTCTGTTAGAAAAACGTTTCAAATTATTAATCTACAGAAGTTCCCCAAGTCTATGGGAGTTTTTGTAGATAAATCCTTTGAAACATTTTTTTAAATGATCACACTTTGTGATCATTTGAAAAATCTTATCCCCCCAAAAAATTAAATTAAGGCCTAAAGTCCATAAACAAGAGAATCATACAGTAAAGACTGTATGTACTAGCAATTAGCCCTAAATTATTTGGAGAAATTCTGACCATATACTAGTGATGTGCATTGGCAAAACATTTGGATTGGAAACTCGGGTAAGTAAAAAAATGTGTCTGCCTCGGAAATTTAGACAAATGGTGTTCGGTTCGGCATTTCCGAACTACCAAACTTCGGCAATTTGGAACTTCGGCAATTCGGAACTTCGTAAGCATCAGAATGTCCGAATTGCATGAAACAATTGCACATGTCTGTAAGTGGTTGTGGGGACAGTCTGGGCACTGGGAGCCCTTTAGATGTGTTATTGGTTGTGGTTTCTCTCTTGTTTTGCCACTTTTCAGAAATCCGAAGCACTTCTGAACTTCGGCAATTTGGTTTGGTTCGACTCGGCACTTCCGAGCTACCGAACTTTGGCACTTCGGACATTCATAAGCATCTGAATGTCCGAATTGCATAAAATTCATCCAAATGTATTTTCGGAATGAAACGAATTGCACATGCCTACCACATACTATAATTTAATTCACCAAAATCATGGCAAGCAGCACTCTTACATCTTTAAAATTTTCCAAAAAGAAACAGAAAGGTGAACACATTCCCACCAACATTGCACAATACTTTTTCGGGACAGTTCCCTGGTATCCCCAGAAGTAAGACACCACAGAATAAAATTGGGACATTGCCCAAAAATCCAGACCATCCAGCTGAAATCTGAACTGTTCTGGGACATGGGAACAGGGGCCCTTAGGATATCCTACTAGTCATCAAACTGTTGAGCCCAGCCCTGTCATCTTCTATAATAAAGCTGAATCAAATTAATTTCTCTCTTCCACTGTGACACTGTGATGGTATAGCCCTCTCAATTCCTACTCCATGAGTGGTAAGTGTGATCTACTGTAATAAAGTTTGGGCCCCACTGTTTACGCACTCTGTCCACTGTCTCCTGGCTGGAAAGATTGGTACATATTAATAGTTCATGTTTCTATAGTACAATAGAGCATTGACACATAGCATGTGTAAATGCTTTGATCTAAATCTTTACTTACTGACTATGCATCATTTCTTCAATTAAAAGCAAAGATTTTAAATATGACATTTTAGTGCCAGTTGCTGATTCATTAAAGAGACACAATAGTCACCAAAACAACTTTAGCTTAATGAAGCAGTTTTTATAAATAGATCATGATCCTGCAGTCTCACTGCTCAATTCTCTGTAATTTAGGAGCTAAATCCCTTTTGTTTGTCCTTGCAGCCCTAGCCACATCTGCCCTGGCTGTGACTCACATACCATGCATGGGGGAAAAAAAATGGTTTCACTTTCAATTAGATATAACTTACTTTAAAAGTTCTTATTGCCTGCGCTCTAAAGTGAACTTTAACCATATAAAGAATGCTTCTGTGGGGTCTAGCAAGTTATCAACAGTGCAGGGGATAATACATTTTAAATTAAATAGAAAAAGAAGGAAGTATAAACGTTAGCTGACTTTTTACAGGAAGTGTTTATGGAAGGCTGTGCAAGTCACATGCAGGGAGGTGTGACTAGGGTTCATAAGCAAAGGGATTTAACTCCTAAATGGCAGATAATTGAGCAGTGACACTGTAGGGAAATGAGTTATACATCAAAATTGCTTCAAGAAGCTAAAGTTGTTTTGGTGACTATAGTGTCTCTTTAATACTCCAATATCTGTCATTGCTTGTTTCAAAAAGCAAAAGAGCAGCCATAAACATTAGACATTTACCTACACAGACTTATTATTATTATTACTGCATTTGTGATTGCGTGTTTGCTTATTATGTAGATTGCTTGGTTTCAGTCCTGGTGTTATGTAATATTTGAAGAAAAAAACAACCATATCTTTTTGACTGGACAGTCTGCTTCTTGTATTTCATTGTAATGTGTAACCATTTGTGCTTTTCACAAAGGAAAAACGCTATTGGCATGCATGACAATGTTTGCTGGAAAATAACCACCTTTGCGAGGAACAATTTCATACTTTCCATTTGGAAAAATATTCACAACTCATGCCAGTTAGTATTGGTTTCCAACCCAGAAAATGTCACATTGAATTAAAATGAGCTGTTTTTAAATAAACACACCCGTTTATCAGTGGAGGTACTATCATTTCACCTATAGCAGAATTTTATGTAAATATTTGTTTTGTCAAAATCCATATCTGTTCGTTGTATCTATTGTAGTGACAGTAATTTGGTTACTGTTGTACCATATTTGCATACTTCTGGTGTAGACTGATCTATCCTAAAACTGGAATGTATTGCATACATTGTCTCAACACAAGCAGGAATTCATATGCAAGCTTCTCAAGGAAGTGCTATCCTATGCACTGTAGGAGCATAGTGGAAGACAGTCTACCAGACAGCTCACAGCAGGCAGTGATAACACGCCCTGTCTGCTCTCGAATTTAAATTAAGAAATGCTCATATTCAGTCTTGCAAGAATAGCACTTCATCTGGAGAGATGCCATTCGTTACCTTTGTAGATCAAACAAAGACAGTTTTTGTTTGCTTATTTTTTTTTTTCATTTTTCTCTCTCAAGAAGCCAAATTTATGTAGTGAAAATGTTTTATATCTACTGATAAAAAGAGTTGTGTTAAATATTAATGGTGTATCCTATAGCACATTTCAGATGTTTTCAACAGTGCTGGAAATACATTGTGGCTGGGAATAAAAAATAAAATAAATGTAAAAAAAGCTTTTTTTTTTCTTTTTTTTTTTAAGAATTCTTTATTTTTGCGTTTTTTTATAAAGTAACAGTTTTACAGAAATATAAAAAGGTGGGTTAGTGCACGGTTTGTATATCAAGGATTACAGCATTCTGTTAAGTATAGATTTTGTCACACGTAGACATATAGTTTCAACAGTAGGGCGGTGGGCTCCCCTTTGGGGGTTTGGTTTTGGGTCTGTGCTGCTCATGGCCGTAGTGGACCCTTGTGGTAGTGCCATCTAGGTTATCAGAGGCCCGTCTGCGATAATGTTGTAGTAGCTGCCTATCTAGTGTGGTTGTATTGGTTGTGGTCCAGTGGGTGATCACCGTTGGGCAGAAGTATAGTCCTTTGTGGGTTTGCCCTTCTTTGTGTACCCATTAGGGTTTTAACCACCCGCAATGGGCTTGTGGCATTCCTCCCCCTGGGGGCCCTGTTTGCCCTGGTTGGTACGTCTTACGTGTGGTTGTAGTCTTTATCTTGAGTGTGCTGTGCGGGGGTTGTTCGGGTTAGTTGGTAGGTAGGCATAGAGTGGGAGAGAAGATCAAAGGAAGGAAGATCAGAGGAAAAGAAAGGTGGGTCGGGTATCAGGGGTCGCCGCCGCACGCGGCCCCAGCCAGGTGATCGAGGAAGGGGGGTAGGGTGGGGTTAAGGGGAGCCATGTCGGGTATACATTCCTCCGTTGGTCCGTATCTAGTCTGCCCCTCGCCCTTTTTCTTTATTGTGTTTTCCCCCTGAGTATAATGGTGTCGTTACCATGGTAGGGAGGTATTTTCATCCAGGCAGTGGTCCCACATTTTGTGGAAGTGTTTGGGTGTGTCTAGGAGTTGTGATGTAAGTTTGTCCATGTGTATGCTGTCCTGTATTTTTTTGGTGATGGCTGCTTGTGTTGGGATGCGGGTTGTGGACCAGACTTCTGCAATCGCCCTGCGTGTTGCCAGGGCAATGTGGGCGCCCAGTTTGTTCTCTGCTCTGGTGTGGGACTCAATGGGTTTTGAAAGCAAGAGAGTCCAGGGGTCCAAAGGGTAAGGTTTGTTCAGGAGTTTTGTTATCAGTGTAGTGACGCTGATCCATAAGGGTTTCAGTTAAGGACAGTTCCACCAGCAGTGGAGGAACGTTCCAGTTTCCCTGCACATTTTCCAGCATGAGCTGGAGGCGGATATGTGGATGATGGCTAAGCGTTGGGGCGTAAGGTACCAGTGGAACAGCATCTTGTATGCCTGCTTTACGTGCGTTACGCAGATCGATAGCGATGCCGTGGCCTCCCATATGTCAGCCCAGTTGGAGTTGTCTTCTGGAGTTCCCAGGTCTTTTTCCCATGCAGCAATGTATTTGAGTGCTATCTGGGTAGGGTAGGTTGCTAGAGTTGTGTAAAGGTCGGAGATTTTACCTTTTCTGGTCGGGTAATCTGCAGACTCTAGTTCGAATTAAGTGAGTGGGGCTGTGCCAGTTTGTTGTATGATCGTGGTTGACACGAAGCTGCGTATATCTGAATGTATCTAAAATGATCAAAGGTCGCCAGGGTGGCCACGTCTTTGATGTCAGTGTATTTGAAGACGCCGTTGTTTTGATACAGGTGGCCGAGTCTAACTATATCTCGTTGCTCAAAGCTTATGAAGTGTGCAGAGGTGAGACCTTGTGGGAACAATTTGTTCCTCCAGATCGGGGTCATGGGGGATAGAAAAGACGAGAGCTTAAATTTATCTCGCAGTTTGTCCCATAGGTCCAGGGAATGTGTAATGGCAGGGGTCGTTAGAGGGGGTAAGGGTCGGTGTGGCTTGGGGACCCATATGTATAGGGATGGGTGGTCCCATCCAAATATTGTGTGTTCGAGGTCGACCCATCATTTAGTTTGCGGGGTGAATGCCAATGTTGGATCTGGGCTAAGTGTGCTGCTGAGTGGAAGTGAAAAAAATGTGGTAGTCCCAAGCCGCCATATTTTTTTGGGACGTAAAGGGTATTTCTGCTAACTCGGGGTTGTAATAAATGCTTTATATATGATAAAACATGAAATCCAGTGGTTTTATTCGGAACAAGGTTTTACATGCTTAAATTTAAATTTCTTTCTTTTTTCTTTTTTAAATTGTCATTGATTCTCTGCTGGAAAATATCTTGAAACACTGAAACATGTTGATTGCATATTTATTTAAACCATTTGTCATCGAACCTTCAGAACAAACAATGAAATATATTGTCAGATTTTCTTTTCAAGATTGTAGGACTAAAGGAAAATGACGACCTAATAGCTTTCTGTAGGAATCAGATACAGGTGGATACAAATGCATAGTTTAGAATAAAGGTAACAAATGACAGTCAAGTGTTTGAATATCCCCATACAATCAATAATCTCGAAGTGGATTCTGTATAATATACCACACCGGCATTAACAAGAAAAGGTTTATTCAACGTTTAAGGATGGGAAAAGCCACAGATGAGATTATTCTATAAATTGTCAATTGTAGGGAATTTAAAGTGAATTCTAACTGAGTTTCAAATTTTAGTTCAAAATAATCAAATTGAATACCTACACATCTTGGAACTAGACTACTAGACTTGTAAACTCTGAGAAATCTGGCTTGGTCAATCCTGTCATTTGGCTCACAGATCAAATAAGTAAAAGCAACCAATACAGGGATAAACAGGAGGAGCGGTAGAATAATCTATATTTCTATATTTATGTAATATATAATTATTAAAGGACCACTATAGTGCGACCACTATAGTGCCAGGAAAACATACTCGTTTTCCTGGTACTATAGTGCCCTGAGGGTGCCCCCACCCTCAGGGACCCCCTCCCGCCGGGCTCTGGGGAGAGGAAAGGGGTTAAAACTTACCTTTCTCCAGCGCCGGGCGGGGAGCTCTTCTCCTCCGATCCTCCTCCTTTCCTCCCATTAAGCTGAATGCGCAGGCGCGGCAAGAGCTGCGCGCGCATTCAGCCGGTCTCATAGGAAAGCATTATCAATGCTTTACTATGGGCGCTTGCGTGCTCTCACTGTGATACAATTGCAACCTAGTGATTATAATGCTATGTCCAGAATCATCCGCTGAGTATTAGAAATTGATGCAACTGCATATAAGTGTAATTAAGAGTTTTTACGTTGTGGTGGAATTAATGCAGCTGAACTCAAATTGGATTTAGAGCTAGTTGAATTTAACACAGCTGCATCAACTTTTGGTTCCTTTTCGACACAGATAAGCCCAAATTGTAACCAGAGCCCTGGGATTGTTGCTGAACTGACGCAGATGTGTGACAAGAGGTATTTTTTTCTGACAGTTTCTACCCTCTGTCATATCCACAACACTGTACCTCTGTTGTGTTGCTGAACTGTGTGTGGAACTGGGGGCAGAATGTCATGCGTCATGTCCCTGCCCCCTCCACCCATCTGCACCTGCGCACTCGACCACAAGCTAAGCAAAGGATACTGCGCAAGCAGCAAAATTGTAAGCTTGTGTAGGCAGGGCGTTCTTCACCCTGATGGACTTTAGTCTTTTTTTAACTTAAACTACTATGTAACCACTAAATATCCGTTTTCTATATTTACAAAGTACTGCACAATATATTAATAATACTAATAACAACAAAGTATTCAACCAGGAGAGGTACTTTCAGATTACTCTGGTTTTCAAGTACGTCCTGGGGATGTTACTTTTGCCCAACATACAGGGGATGTTACTATTACCCAATTTAATGGTACTCATTTTATCTACCTCAGAAGGATGAAGGGCTGAGTCAAACCTGCCAGGATTTAAACCTGCGACCCACAAGGGTTGAACAGATTCTACTGATGAAGCATTCGTTTCATCAATAGCTAATGCTATCTCACCGGCCTACTGAAACTTTATAAATGACAATGATGATAATAATAATAAGGGCAGATTGCCTGAGGAGTTCTCTGAAATCCACAACCAGTTATTAACAGTTAAATCATGGTCAGGTCTCCAAGGGCTTCAGATCCTCAGTCCACCCCAGCCCTGATGATTGTTTCAGCCTTGGTGGGACCTGTCAGTGAGGTGTGACTGATACCCTTCTAGACACAGTGAGCAAGGGGTTTCATCATGTCTGGATCACTCTTTTATTCTAGGGAAACGATAGATTGCTTTTTATAGTGAGAACATTCTTATTTCTGGTTACTCATTTATTTTTGTGCTTTTGTATCCAAAGCTATACGTGAAAGTGTAATAAATCAGTGAACACAAAGCAAGGCATGTAAATCTACCTCTGTGTGGGAAATTATGCTGTTAGCTAGCAAAGTATGTTTGTTCCTCTGGTTATATCCATTTCACAGAGGTGCTCTGATTTTGATGAGCTTGGCTGAGAAACATTTATATTTTGCCATTCCATACAGCAGCATTCTGATGCCCACCACGGCAGGTCCTGTTCCGTGCCCCCCCTAATAATCCATATCCAGTCTGTTCTGGTGTGTGCTGACGGGGCAGACCAGCTTGCATTGAGCTTGGGGGCAGCTGTAGAGAACGGTGACTCCCATAATTACCTTCAAGCCAAGATTAAGCTACTGTGGAGTTACGATTTTCCTATCATATAGTCCATCAGCAGCTGCTCAGCATTATGAATGCTTATCTGATTGCCAACCCAAGGCAGCAGTTGTTTCTGATAATGATGCTTAGCTAATCATGATTTGTTGTGATGATGTTCACAGCCATTGTCCACAGCAGTGCCAGATATTGTCTGTCCCTAGTTAAATCAAGCTAATATGTCAACAACGTACCGTAGGGCGAGGACTTCTATATCATATGAAATTCAGATACTTATATTTTAATACATAGTTTAACAATGCCCAGATCTTCCAACTCAACGACAATAGATTTAAAATAGTATGGATCACTTGGTGATAGATAGGTGTAAAACATAATACACTCCCAAGTAACTCTGATTGGTTTATTTACTAAAATCCATATTGTAATGAAATAAAATAGTCAAGCTCTGACTATAGCTATGTTGGAGATATTTTCTAAATCAGCTGTTTTTGCTTAAAGGACAACTCTCGTCAAATTTTTACTTCTCGTTTTTGTGGAATTCTTGTTCTTTTTTTTTTTGTATGATCAGCCATGTTGGGTCAGGCTGTACTGTTGTTTTTTTATTTTTACTTTTTAGTAGATATACCCACCTGCATGCATTATTTTCTGAATGTTTTATTTGCCTGGCCACACTACAGCATCTATCCCCACATATACTATAGCCCTATTTCCCCATACCATACAGCAGGGGTAGGCAACCTCTTTCACATAAGGGCTGTGTGTCATGTCTGTGTATGGATGGAGGGCCACATTCATCCATGTAGCTTAAACATTTTATATCGTACTGATTATAATAGTGGTAATATCAATACACACAGGAAAGGAGCCAATTTCTTATTTTTGATCTTTGAGCAGTTTGCTAGATGGCTTCCGAATGTTTCCTAATGCGCAATGTGTGGCAGTCATACAGACACATACACACAGTCATACAGACAGCTATGAGATATATACAGAGTGTCATACAGGCACGTCATACAGACAGTAATTCAGACACATACACACAATCATACTGACACATGCAAACAGCCATAAAGACACATACAGACAGCCATAAAGGCATGCACACACTTATACAGACACATACACACAATGAAGTTAAGTTGGGGCCTTTAAAGGAACATCGTGAAGCAGGACCATCACTTACTGCCAACAGGGCCTCATCCCTGGAGTCTGGTGGTGCTAGTAGCTTGAATGAGTGCTACTGGAATGAATGAGGGTGACTGGAGATATTAAAAATATCACGTGTGTGTGTATGTGTATGTAAATGAACAACTGAATAGTGGATAAACACCAAAGAATGGTAGAATTATCCTCTAGAGTTAGATGTCAAGATTGATCCCAGCATACTGAATCACCAGAGATCAGCATGCCCCCTCCCTGCAAGGTAACAACAGGAAAGGGGGAATACATTTTTGTTTTTAAATAATTATTAATTTATATATACAAACACTACAAATATTGGCACATACTACACATGGATGAAGGGGTATGACCAGCGGGGGGTGGTGGGGAGTGGGCGATGTGATGATTTTTCACACAGGGCGCCTACAGGCGTAAGGCCGGCCCTAGTTATAACCTCTTAAAGTATCTAGTAAGTGCAGTCTACAAGTGGCTGAAATGATAATCTAGTATAAGTGAATGAACCACTGAGCTGAAAAAAACAATACAGAAAGAAATCTCTCAAAGGGTTAAAACATAAATATATATGGGAAATTATAGTGCAACAGACAGAGTACTATTGAAAATTTATTAGTACATGAAACTGTCAAAAAAGCACAGAAAATACCAATATAAAGACTACAATTGATGTAGTCTTAAAAACTAATACAAACTAATAAAATATGGTAGTCCCAACATGAGAGTGCAAAAATAGAGATAGCATCAATACCAGGTAGAGCAGACTTTGGTCCGAAGATGTAAAAAACACTTTCTTGCCGGCCGGACTGAAGTGGATACGGACTTTCTCGTGCTGAGTAACACTGGATTTTAGCCGCATGCGTTCCATCTATTATTGATTTATTTCAATAAGCATTTCCCAAGTGTATGTGTATGTGTATGTATGAGTATGTGTATTTGAATGAGTGAGTGTGTGTATAAGCGTGTGTGTGTATGAATGTGTGTGTGTGTTTGAGAGTGTGTGTCAGGGTGTTTGTGAGTGTGTGTGTGTAAGGGTGTGCATCTGTGTGTGTATATATATATATATATGTCAAGTGTATTTAGGTAATCCATCCGGGGTTCAGGATGTGTGTTTTTATGTCAGTGTGTGTATCTGTGTCATGGTATGTGCATGTATCAATATTTGTGTGTGTCAGGGTGCATGTGTGTATATGTTGGTATGTATCTATATGTGTGTAAGTGTCTGTGTTTTTTAATGAATTTGTGTATATGTGTCAGTGTATTAAAATGTATCTGTGTGTTAATGTGCATGAATATGTATGTATGTGTTAGTGTATGTGCATACATCCAAGCAGTCAAACACCAGCACAGCATACAAGCACACTCCTGAAATCTAACACAAATATTACATACAAACACACCCCTACATTCAAACTCCAAAAAACTATACAAACACACCCCTTCAGTCAAACACAAATACTTCACACAAATGTACATCCGCATTTAAAAGTGAACATTACATTCTGACACATACCTGCAATCAAACGCAAACATTACATACAAACACACCCATGTATTATAACACCAAAACTATATAAAAGCACTCCTTCAAACACCAACAATGTGCATTACACTATAGCACCAGTAAATGTCACAGCTCTGTTCAGATATACAACCTAGAAATTTTGACTTGGGGTGTCTTGGAAAAATATTGGAATATTAAGGGTGCCTTGAACTTAAAAAGTTTGGGAACCACTGCTATAACATCTATCCCACCCAAACACTACAGTGTCCAAACCTCCTTATACTACAGCCACCATCTCTATTGCATACTACAGCCCTATCCTCAACATACTTGAGCCTCTATCTCCCCATACACCATAATGGGAGTAAGCAGTCTGATATGGCATCTGTTTATATATGTTCATATATTAATCTCTTATTTTTATGAAATAATATAAATATATCATAACACATTCCTACCACCACAAATACAGTCACATACACCCAACCTACCAATTACATACCCCTAGTCACATATAACCACCCTACTAGTCGCATCACTACCAACACGCTCAGATTCTATCCTCCCCCCACCGAGACACATATTAAGTCACTCAACCCCACCCATACAGTCATATTAAATAATCCAGCTACAGACCATGTCACATACAAAGTAATTTACTCATCCAGCAACCCCTTAACAACCCCTTAACACATTTTCGTACCCAGCCAATGAGCTACGTCTACCACCCAATAACATACCAAGTTATTTTAACCCCAAACAACCCACATTTGCCTTTCTAACATTGCAATTTTTTCTTAAACTGACATATACACATTAACCCCTTAAGGACACATGACATGTGTGACATGTCATGATTCCCTTTTATTCCAGAAGTTTGGTCCTTAAGGGGTTAAAGGAATACTATAGGGTCAGGAACACAAACATGTATTCCTGATCCTACAGTGTTAAAATCACCATCTAGCCCCCCTGAATCCCTCTTGCCTCCCTAAATATTGTAAAATCTTACTTGTATTCAAGTCTGAAGCTGCTGCATCCCATCTGCCTGCTGTCTGCTGACATCATCAAAAGTGTTGTTCTGAGCCAATCACAATGCTTCCCCACAGGATTGTCTCAGACTGAGAAGGAGCCTGATCAGGGGCAGAACCAGCACAAGTCAAACACAGCCCTGGCCAATCAGTATCTTCTTATAGAGATGCATTGAACCAATGCATCTCTATGTTCAGTGTCTGCATGTAGAGGGTGGAGACACTGAATGGCAGTTGTGCATACTGAGCAGCACTTCCCCAGGATGCACCTCTAACAGACAATTGAGGAGTGGTCAGTGAAGTTATCACTAGGCTGTAATGTAAACACTGCATTTTCTCTGAAAAGAAAATATTTACAGCAAAAAGCCTGAAGGTAATGATTCTACTCACCAGAACCATTCAATAAGATGTAGTTGTTCTTGCGACTATAGTGTCCCTTTAAACATGCATACACACTTTCAAGCTAGCTGAGCACTGTACATTGCAAACATCTGCAGAGCCCAAAACCCTTCATTAAGTGGTCTGTTTAAAACCCTAGTCTGCATGCAAGAACATTTGGTTTAAAACCCATTGTTTTTAAATTGCATCATATTGGTTATGTAAAAATAGTTGCTAGCAATCAATTTATTATTCAGTAATGTAAATATATTAATTTCACATGTGTATAAACTTGGCATCCTTCTCGGTTTTGTTTATTCGTTCCACAACATCATGAATTATTCTCATTCCATTCAAACTAAACAAACATATGGTGATACGGCTTTACCTACTGTTAGTTTGCTGTGAGCGGGAATGTTTTCGTTTGTGTATCTAATTTTAGTGCCAAATACACTAGATTTGTTCTAATTATTTCTTCTTCTGCAGATATAAATATTGCAGCTGCATATGTTAAATAAATACTGCATAGCAAGCAGATAATCCTTACGTTAAAGTAGAAGTATGTGTGGCATTTTCTGTGTGTGCAGATTTAAGGTGAAGAGCGGGAACAAGGTACACAGAGCAGTTCTTTATTCAGCTCCCATGCAATCAAGCAAGCAACTTACCAACTGATACTAAACTTAAGATCACCATGTCCATGCACTCAAGCTCGCCTCTACATGACGAAATAGTAGGCCAAAGCAAACAAGTATTTCTGGGGGACACGTCTCAACTAGCTTCTCCTACTGTGTGCTGAAGGACGGAGGTTTGTGACCAATGGCTGATGCACACCATGAGAGAGAATAGCTGAGGCCGCATATCAAGCCAAGTGGGCATCGACTGGCTACTGTAGACTGATTCGAGGACTAGTCCTGATTTCCACTAGATATATTTGTTGTTATATTGCATAATCTGGTTGCATACTCCCTAGATAGTTTTTATTTTAACTGTTCGTATGCCTTTTCATTTACATTACCTAACAGGGGCCATGGACCTTACTATATATTGCAAGTAAATACACAAACCTCTTTAGCAGATTTCGTACCTGATGGTGTAGATTGATGAGTACCAAACATATATTAACCACAGTTTCCCGAGATTCCTCTTTAAGGAGTCAAAGGAACAAAACAAGTCCTCAAATAAATGAATTAACAATAAAGAATAGTTATAAATCACCCAAAAAAAAAAAACACTTTTTATAATATATAACACAACACGTGGTCCCCTATGGGGGAACCAACTGCTATTTAGATTGATAAGTAGCCTGCATCATCTATGTCTACTTTATACTTTACTCATTTACACTCTTGCTTTTATACATGTTTATTTAGTATGTAATATATATCTTACCCAAAAAATGTACAGCATTTTTTTACATGTCCTGTTACTCCTTATTGCCACTTATATTCTTGTCTTGCTCGGCATATATTATTAACAATGCCCTGCAAAAAATAATGATGTACAAAAAAAACTGAAAATGGGCACTGATCATAGAGTTCTCCCCACAAACCGTTCCAAAATGTCCTTTCTTAAAGTAGCAGTACACCACAGTATGAACCCTACAGAATAATGTGTCCATTGATATTTTTGTACAGGTTATTCTTCATTTTATTTAAAAGGCAATATGAAATGGATATAAAATGATATAGAATTTCATTACGTTCTGCCTCTGTGTAGCGTATATCTACAATTTATGTACACTATATCACAAAGTGAATTACTTGTGGAATACTTGACCTTGATGTGAGTTGGAATGGGTGAATCTAGCAACATAATTACTTATATATTCTCATTTGTGATGTTCCTCAAATTTCTTCCCCATTTGTAATCTCAACTCCCTCCCACGACTCATTTTTATGGATAAAAAATTCTTCAAAGTTTGGGTTAGGTAATTCAGGCACGAGTTTAAGTCCCGGAGAAACCACCCCTCGCTGTTAAGGTTCATTAAATTTAAATAAACACTGATTGATAGGGAGGTCCTATTTGCTGTGAGTAGTGTGTGAAGACTGCACAGTCATTACATGAAAAAGGAATTCATTTGCGGTAGGCTGACAGTCGAAGCATGCTTGAGATATGATCTAAGGACCCTCATACAGAGCGCTGACACAGCATGGGTGCATCCACCCGCACAATTATTTCATTTGAAGTGCTATAATGTCAAACCATTCTTCTTTAAATTTAGCAAGGCAGCTCAGCAAATTTTCACACAATGCCGTGTTCCAAAGGAGTGTCTCCTTACTTTTTTTCATACAAATATCTTTTATACCATTCTATGATTAGGCTTGTTTTATATAATAACATACAACACTCCAACAGTGAGTAATACAATGTCCTCGCTCTTCCCAAGCCCAACCCACTACATATATAGAGTTATTACTTAAATTAGAATTCAACGTGAACTCAATGAATCAGTGAATTTCACAGTTACGGTGAAAATAGCCAAACAGAAGAAAGGCAGCTACACTTTCAGTTCAACCACTTTGGCCTTAAATCTGAAAATCACTTTGAATTTTCAGTTTAGTAAATCATCCTGTTAGATTGGCAAAGTCCGTGAAAGTATCTGGAAGTATTTACAGGGCATCATGGGAATTTCTAGAAGTGCTGGTAGACAGGCAGTCATAACATCATGGCAATGATGCTCAAGACTGTTTGGAATGAGCTGGCAGGGAGTAGGTACAAGGTAAGTAGGCATAAGTGTGGATTTGGATGGTGAAGTTACACTTCATTTTCAATTCAATTAATTACGTGTAGAAATTTGGGATTGAGTTTAAACTCCCAGAGCCTCTGGAGGTTACGAATCGCCAATATGCCTTCC
This sequence comes from Pelobates fuscus, assembly GCF_036172605.1. Lineage (NCBI taxonomy): Eukaryota > Metazoa > Chordata > Amphibia > Anura > Pelobatidae > Pelobates > Pelobates fuscus. Next base: position 284,370,092 of record NC_086320.1, read on the forward strand.
TCTGCTGCAAGGTACATTTCCTTTAGTCTAGCAGTGTTATCCCCTAAATTGAGAATTGTTGGGAATTCAAAGTAAATTTCAAAGTTAAGTTCAAAGTAGCTAAGCTGGAAACTGGGACAATTTTTCCATATTAGCTACTTTGGCCTTAAATTTAAAATTCACTTAATTTAGACAATGAGAAATACATACTCCCAACATTTGAAATGGACAAAGCGAGGCACTTTATATTTAGGAGTGAGTTGATTTGTGGCCAGGGTCGCGGCTGTTCTGAGAAATTTTAGGTGACTTACTAATGACAATTTATGCAAGTGATTTCTAAACACATTAATTGTATTTTAAAGAAACATTGCTGTGAGTATTATTGCTGTGGAGCTCTGCTATAGTCCATTATAAGCTCCTAGATAAGAGGGACAAAGGAAGTTGGGTCCAAATTAGGGACTGTCCCTTTTAAACAGGGACACTGGGAAATACAATTTTGACACTATTTTCATACACACTTTTGTTGTTCATTTTTATTATCCACATTCTAGTGTTTTTTTAACCCCTTCGTGACTGTGGATGTATTTGATTTGGACGTACCCTGTACGTCCGCAGCAAATGTGATCGCTTCCAGCCACTCTAACGTTATTGCAGCAATACCTCGATGCAAATTAGGACCCCGCAATAGGCGTCCATAGTGCTGCCTGCAGGGGGACTTCCTGAACTGACAGGCAGTCCCCCTGCTGGTGAAAAAAGTTTTTAAAAGTTTTAAAATGAAAAAATAATGTTAATAAAAAAAATATATATATATCTTATATATAACGTCATACTAAATGTATTTTTCTTATTAATATATACATATATTAATATAAAAATGCACTTAGAGTAAAATTACACATACATATATATAAGACTAGGGTGGGAAATGCAGCAGCTACTGGTAAATTTCTAAATAAAATTAGATCCTAAAAAAATTATATTAATTGAATATTTATTTACAATGTGTGTATATAAGGAATGCAGTGTGTGTTTATGAATGCAGTGTGTGTGTATGAGTGCAGTGTGTGTGTGTGAGTGCAGTGTGTGTGTGAGTGCAGTGTGTGTGTGTGTGAGTGCAGTGTGTGTGTGTGTGAGTGCAGTGTGTGTGTGTGTGTGTATGAGTGCAGTGTGTGTGTATGAGTGCAGTGTGTGTGTATGAGTGCAGTGTGTGTGTATGAGTGCAGCGTGTGTGTATGAATGCAGTGTGTGTATGAGTGCAGCGTGTGTGTATGAGTGCAGCGTGTGTATATGAGTGCAGTGTGTGTATGAGTGCAGTGTGTGTGTAAGAGTGCAGTGTGTGTGTGTGTGTATGAGTGCAGTGTGTGTATGAATGCAGTGTGTGTGTGTATGAGTGCAGTGTGTGTATGAGTGCAGTGTGTGTGTGTATGAATGCAGTGTGTGTATGAATGCAGTGTAAGTGTGTGTGATGCAGTGTAAGTGTGTGTGATGCAGTGTGTGTTTGTGTGTTACAGAGCCTTGGTGGGGGGTGGGCATTTTTATTATTTTTATTTTTTTAATTATTATTTAAAAAAAAAAAATTATATTATTTATTTATTTTTTATTTTATTATTATTTTTTATATTATTTTATTATTATTTTTTTTCGTCCCCCCTCCCTGCTTGATACATGGCAGGGAGGGGGGCTCTCACTCCCTGGTGGTCCAGTGGATGGGCACTGTGTAGGAGGGGGCTGGCAGAGCTCTTACTTACCTCTCCTGCAGCTCCTGTCAGCTCCCTCCTCCTCCGCGCTGGTCCGTTTAGCACCTCTGTCAGCTCACACTGTAAGGCGGGGTCATAGTGCGGCTCTTGCGAGATTTACACTGGGAGCTGACAGAGGTGCTGAACGGACCGGCGCGGAGGAGGAGGGAGCTGCAGGAGAGGTAAGTGCTTCCTACACAGCCCCCTGTCTGTATTATGGCAATGTAAATTGCCATAATACAGACACTGACTCGAGTATAAGCCGAGTTGGGGTTTTTCAGCACAAAAAATGTGCTGAAAAACTCGGCTTATACTCGAGTATATACGGTATATATATATATATATATATATATATGTAATTTTATTCTAACTGTATTTTTTATATTAATATATATATATATATATTTATATCAAAATACGCTTAGAGTGAAATTATATATATCATGTATATATAAACAAATAAATTAGAATAATACAAAATATACATATTTCCATATACATAATAATGTCATAAATATACACGTAGACTTCAAATATATAAATATATATATATATTTAAATTCTACATGCATATGTATGTAATATTTTTACATAATTAAGTAATTTTAATGATTGCAATTTGGGGAACTGCCTGACAACCCAGGCCAAAAGTCAAGAGAATTTATTTGCTAGCACTATATTTAACCCTGTAACTTTCTAAGACATCCTAAAACCTATACACGCGGGTTTACTGTTTGACTTGGGAGACTTCGCTGAACACAAATATTAGTATTTAAGAACAGTAAAACATATTACAGCAATGATATTGTCAGTGAAAGTGAAGTTTTTTGCATTTTTCACACACAAACAGCACTTTCACTGATTATATTGTTGTCATATACGTTTTACTGTTTTGAAACACTTATATTTGTGTTCAACAAAGTCTCTTGAGTATAACAGTACCCTCCATGTACAGGTTTTATAGCGTTTTGAAAGTTACAGGGTCAAATATAAGACTTGCTTTTCCGTTTTTCACATTGAAATTTGCCAGATTGGTTATTTTGCCTTTGAGAGCGTATGTAGTCTAGGAATGAAAATTACCCCCATGATGGCATACCATTTGCAAAGAAGACAATCCAAGGTATTGCAAATGGGGTATGTTCAGTCTTTTTTGGCACTGGCCAAAGTTAGCATTCATAATTTTTATTTGCATTTTTAACACACAAACAAATATAACTGCTAACTTTGGCCAGTGTTTGTGACTAAGTGGCTACTAAAAAGACTGGACATACCCCATATTGAATACTCTGGGTTAAAAAAATATTTACATGTGAAGTGTGATTCAGAGATTTATGACAGATAATAGTGTTACAATGTCACTATTGTTACATTTTAAAAATTAGAGAAAATGTATTGATACTTACCGTAATTTTCTTTTCCTGGCTATTATTCATGGCAGCATTTAACATATGGGTTTAGCTCCTCCCTCTAACCCTCAGGACAGGAAACACAAACAATTAAACAATTAAGCCTACCTTCCCCTAGTATATAAGGTACCCCAGTATCCTCCACACCTCAGTCCAGTAACAAGACAAATAAACCAAGAGAGGGTGGGAGACCAATTGCTGCCATGAATAATAGCCAGGAAAAGAAAATTACGGTAAGTATCAATAAATTTTCTCTATTCCTGGCTAATCATGGCAGCATTTAACATATGGGATTCCCAAAGCAATAACCACTCAGGGAGGGTAAGTCATGCTACAAAAATTGTTTAATATCCACTTAAGGCTTAAAAGAGTTCAAGACCGATAGGCCAAACTCTGAATCGGAATGAGAAGAGACATCCACTCTGTAGTGACGTACAAAGGTCTTCAAAGATGACCAATTGGCAGCTTTACAGATGCTCTCTGCAGGAACTCCTGATTCTGCAGCCCATAAAGTAGCAATGGACCTTGTGGAATGTGCCTTGATGTCCTTGGGAACTGGAACCTGTTTCGTTCTGTAAGCTCTAGAAATAGCCTGAACCGTCCAGGAACGAAGGGTAGCGACAGAGGCTGCTTCACCTTTACGAGAACCCCAAGGTATCACAAACAATTGGGGAGACTTTCTCCAATTAGCTGAGCGACCAATATATGTGGAAAGACACCTCCTCAGGTCTAGCGTATGGCATCTTTCTTCTTCAGGAGAAGATGGCTCCTGAAAATACCCCGGCAGGACAATCTCCTGATTCAGGTGGAAGGATGTAACAACCTTAGGAAGGAACTCAGGTCTAGGCCGTAGCACAACTCTATCATCGAAGAAGGTAGTGAACGGTTCCTCAGACGACAGTGCTCTAATATCTGACATTCTCCTAGCAGATACCAAGGCCAGCAACAACAGGGTCTTTAGAGAAAGAACCTGCATAGGGACCTCATCAATAGGTTCGAAGGGATGTTCCGTCAAGGCCTGCAGAACCAGAGGCAGATTCCAAGGAGCCGAGAATCCCTTGATAGGAGGTCTAATCCTAATGACTGCTTTGAAGAATCGAATCACCATAGGATTTAATGCCCAACGAACACCAGAAAGAGCTGAAAGAGCCGAGCAGTGCACTTTAAGCATGTTAAGTTGAAGGCCTCTCTCCAGGCCTGCTTGTAGGAAACCCAAAACCTGAGACACGGAAGGGGAACCTAAATCTTGAACCGTGGAATTACCCCATCGTGCAAAGGCTTCCCATACTTTATGGTACGTAGAAGAAGTAGAAGGATTCCTGGAACGTAACAGGGTTGAGATAACCTGGTCCGAAAGGCCATGTTCAACTAGAGACTTCCTCTCAATAGCCATGCATGGAGCCTGAATTTGTGAGGCTCCGGATGAAACACTGGCCCCTGAATCAGCAGGTCTTCTGAGACTGGAAGTTCCCAAGGCAGGTCCATCGATAACCTCTGTAACAGGGGAAACCAAGGGCGCCGAGGCCAGAAGGGAAGGACAGCTATCACCTTGCAATGTTCCTTGGAGATCTTTCTCAGAACAGCGTGTATGAGGGGAATCGGAGGAAAGACATAAGCCAGATTGAACACCCAATTGATGGATAGAGCATCTTGAGCAACCGCCTTTGGATGGTATTCTGTGTTGAAATATTAATCCTCGGTCCGGGGCCACTACCAGGATGTCGTCCAGGTAGTGAAACACCGCTACACCTTCTTTTCGGAGCAAGGCAATGATGGTGACCAGAACCTTCTAGAAGGTCCTTGGGGCCGTACTTATACCAAACGGAAGGGCCTGAAATTGAAAGTGTTCTTTCCGGACACAAAATCTGAGAAACTTTTGATGGGCGATCGTGATTGGGACATGAAAATAGGCATCCCTGAGATCTATTGATATCATCCAATCTTGGTGATGAACAACAGGGATGATGGAGCGAATGGATTCCATGCGAAATCTTCTGACTCTCAGATAAAGGTTGAGCTGGTGGAGGTCTAGAATAGGTCTCCATTTTCCTTCTGGCTTCTTGACCAAAAACAGGGGAGAATAATAACCCTGGAATCTTTCTCTTATGGGTACAGGCACGATGGCTTTTTCCATAAGCAGATTGTAGACATAAAGATTCAGAATCTCTCTTTTTTGGATGTTGGCAGGAAGCCTTGTGCGAATAAACCTTGGTGGAGGCGGATATTCTTCGAATTCCAGATGATAACCTCTGCTGATAATGGATCTCACCCAAGCATCTGGAATGATTTCCCAGGCCCTCTGAAAGAATGAAAGACGTGCTCCCACTCGAGGAGCTTGGAGTAAGCCACTTTCAGAACTGCTTGTTGGGGCGAAAGGAAGAAGTCTGCGTCTTGCCCCTAGAGGATTTTACATTCTGGCCGCTCTTCCAATTGGAATGCCTCGAGAATTCTCTGCCCGGTCTGTAGGTCTTACTTTCCCTAAAGTAGCCTTGATCCCTAAAAGGTCTGCGCTCCAAATGAGGTCTCTTAGGACGTCTATCTTGTGGTAGCATGACCTGTTTAACCTCGGCCGCTTTTTTAATAGCTTCATCCAGCGGTTTTCCAAAAAGCACTTCTCCCATAAAGGGAAGTGAGCATAAATTATTCTTAGAGGAAAGGTCTGCCCCCCAGGACCTCAGCCAAAGCGCCCTTCTAGCGGTGACTGAATGAGCCATAACCTTAGAAAGATTTCTAATGAGGTCAGTGGAGGATTCCAAAAGCCAGTCACTGGCGAGTTTGATATCTCTTAAGGATTCAGCCATCTGACGTCTACTAACACCTTTATCGATGTCATCCTCCAAGTCAAGCAACCAGGAACGCATGGCTCTAGACAAAGCAGAAATGGATACAGCCGGATGGCAACCTATACCCGCTGTCATGAATGCTTTAGATAAATCAGCGTCAATCCTTTTATCCATGGGCTCCTTAAGGGAAGCATTGCTATCAATCGGAATATAACTTAGAAAGCCTTCCTTGACTAGTAATCCTTTTACTAGGAATTTTCCACTCGTTCTTCATCAGTTCTTTAATAGAGCTGTGAACTGGGAAGGAAGGTCTTTTCTTATGCAAATCTCCAAAGTGGCTGTCAGAAGCTGAACATTCTTTGGCCTCTTCCGGCAAGTCCAATGTTCTTCTAACAGCCATAATCAAATGCTCCATAGTTTTGGAGTCCAAGGAGCAAGGTTGTTCCATATACTCCTCTTCACTGGAAGAGATTTGCTCTAAATCCAGGTAAGCTGAAGGCTGTCTGTATTCATCTTCAGACTGATCTGAATCCATGCCGAAGGTCTCACCTCTAGATCTCTTATTCTTGTGAGATTCAGCAATTCCCTCCACCACCGCTTGCTTAATCCAGTAAGCCATTTCTTTGGCTGAGGAGGTAGAGGCTTGCGGTGACTTCTGGCGATCAGATTCTCCTGCGACCATGGCTAAGCATCTTCTGCAGAGCCTGCAGTTATCCATAGGCCTTGCTCCACATCCAGGGCAGGCTGCCGGTTTCTCCCTTCTCCTCGATGGGGATCTGGGACAGGACCGGTCACGAGGGCTGTAAGATACAGAAGTCATAAGACTGTACCCTCTATGCACTCTTTTTAGTAACGTGAAGAAAATTAAAAAATAAAAATACAAATATTGCTCACCTATGACCTATTGCAGATCTCGTTGATTTTGCAGAAGGGGATGATGGATCCATACTGACTGTAGGGCTAAGAACATTAAAAAAAGATAATGTATTCCCAGCCCAATATGAAGCTTTGTAAAAAAAAAAGTAATTCACTTACCTGCAGAGCTTTAATAACAGTCTACTAGAGCACTGTATCTTTGAAGGGAACGAAAACGAGCGTTTTTTAGTCTAAAAACCGCAATTTCAAATTTCCCGCTCTGCCCCTTTAAAGGATCGCACATGCGCACTTGGTCGCGAGATCGCAAAACCGCCATTTTGGATATGGGCAAAATTCACTCTGAGTCCGGTCGGACGTATTGCACATGCGCGAGCGTCTTACCGTCATGCTGATCGTCTGATCAAGGTCTGAATCACACACAGGACGCCAGAGGATTCCCACAGCCTGTGGAACTAACCACCCAGGCTCCCAGGGGTTCCCAACTCCGTGGAGAATGGGCTACATGTGCCTGGGCTTCCTGAGGAGGGAGGCTGACCTCCACAGGGACAAGACCATATCAAACATGGTCAGGTGAGCAAAAAAAAAATATATCCAGACAAAACTGAAAAAAATAAATAAATAAACTGTCCTAGGGCTAGGAGGACAGGAAAAGACTGAGGTGTGGAGGATACTGGGGTACCTTATATACTAGGGGAAGGTAGGCTTAATTGTTTAATTGTTTGTGTTTCCTGTCCTGAGGGTTAGAGGGAGGAGCTAAACCCATATGTTAAATGCTGCCATGATTAGCCAGGAAATATATTTTGAAACAGCAATGTCCTACTTGTACTTATAACCCTATAACTTGCAACAACAACAAAAAAGCTAAGAATATGTTTACATTGGGTATTTCTAAACTCAGGGCAAAATTTAGAAACTATGTAGCACGGGTGTTTTTTGGCAGTTGTAGATGTGTAACAGATTTTAGGGGTGAAAGTTAGAAAAACTGTGTTTTTTAAAAACATTTCTTCATATTTTATATTTTTCTTTAGAGTAAATTATATGATATGATGAAAATAATGGTTTAGAAAGACCATTTAATGGTAAGAAAATTGGAAAACGGTCTGGTCACTAAGGGGTTAAAGGAGAATTGTCACTTATGTGGAATTTACACTATTGAATAAAACATCTATAACTATAATGTTAACTATATATATTTTAAATATATAACTATAAAAGTATTGCTTTCCTATGGGCGGGTTTGAATGCGCGCATGCCTCTGGAGCTCGGAAGCCCGGCGCTGGATTAAGGTAAGTGGCTGAAGGGGTTTTAAGCCCTTCAGCACCGAGGGAGGGGGGCCCTGAGGAAGGGGGGCTCTCCATGAGCATATAGTGCCAGGAAAACGGCAAAAGTAGGACTCATGCACACTGATGAGCCCACTCCAGACTCTACTCCATATCCCAAAAATATTGAGATCATTAGCAAGAAATTACCACTGATATCAGACCCACGTACCTACAATAAAAATAAGAATGATAATATACAGGGAGTGCAGAATTATTAGGCAAGTTGTATTTTTGAGGATTAATTTTATTATTGAACAACAACCATGTTCTCAATGAACCCAAAAAACTCATTAATATCAAAGCTGAATATTTTTGGAAGTAGTTTTTAGTTTGTTTTTAGTTATAGCTATTTTAGGGGGATATCTGTGTGTGCAGGTGACTATTACTGTGCATAATTATTAGGCAACTTAACAAAAAACAAATATATACCCATTTCAATTATTTATTTTTACCAGTGAAACCAATATAACATCTCAACATTCACAAATATACATTTCTGACATTCAAAAACAAAACAAAAACAAATCAGTGACCAATATAGCCACCTTTCTTTGCAAGGACACTCAAAAGCCTGCCACCCATAGATTCTGTCAGTGTTTTGATCTGTTCACCATCAACATTGCGTGCAGCAGCAACCACAGCCTCCCAGACACTGTTCAGAGAGGTGTACTGTTTTCCCTCCTTGTAAATCTCACATTTGATGATGGACCACAGGTTCTCAATGGGGTTCAGATCAGGTGAACAAGGAGGCCATGTCATTAGATTTTCTTCTTTTATACCCTTTCTTGCCAGCCACGCTGTGGAGTACTTGGACGCGTGTGATGGAGTATTGTCCTGCATGAAAATCATGTTTTTCTTGAAGGATGCAGACTTCTTCCTGTACCACTGCTTGAAGAAGGTGTCTTCCAGAAACTGGCAGTAGGACTGGGAGTTGAGCTTGACTCCATCCTCAACCCGAAAAGGCCCCACAAGCTCATCTTTGATGATACCAGCCCAAACCAGTACTCCACCTCCACCTTGCTGGCGTCTGAGTCGGACTGGAGCTCTCTGCCCTTTACCAATCCAGCCACGGGCCCATCCATCTGGCCCATCAAGACTCACTCTCATTTCATCAGTCCATAAAACCTTAGAAAAATCAGTCTTGAGATATTTCTTGGCCCAGTCTTGACGTTTCAGCTTGTGTGTCTTGTTCAGTGGTGGTCATCTTTAAGCCTTTCTTACCTTGGCCATGTATCTGAGTATTGCACACCTTGTGCTTTTGGGCACTCCAGTGATGTTGCAGCTCTGAAATATGGCCAAACTGGTGGCAAGTGGCATCTTGGCAGCTGCACGCTTGACTTTTCTCAGTTCATGGGCAGTTATTTTGCGCCTTGGTTTTTCCACACGCTTCTTGCGACCCTGTTGACTATTTTGAATGAAACGCTTGATTGTTCGATGATCACGCTTCAGAAGCTTTGCAATTTTAAGAGTGCTGCATCCCTCTGTAAGATATCTCACTATTTTTGACTTTTCTGAGCCTGTCAAGTCCTTCTTTTGACCCATTTTGCCAAAGGAAAGGAAGTTGCCTAATAATTATGCACACCTGATATAGGGTGTTGATGTCATTAGACCACACCCCTTCTCATTACAGAGATGCACATCACCTAATATGCTTAATTGGTAGTAGGCTTTCGAGCCTATACAGCTTGGAGTAAGACAACATGCATAAAGAGGATGATGTGGTCAAAATACTCATTTGCCTAATAATTCTGCACTCCCTGTATATTTTAGATACTTCACAATGTTTTAAAAATTGGCAGTTGTACGAAAACTACATTGCTCGATTTGCTTAAATTATACTAAATGAAATATATTCTGTGACATGTCAACAGTCATTAAGCATGAAGTGGATTAAAATCTGTTCCCTAGATAAAACATGTGCATATTGTTTCCATGCAATTTACAACAGCAGATAGTGCAATTTATTTTAGCAATTTTATTTTTCAATTATCCTTCAAACATGGCGTCTGTTTTAAAAAAAATATATATATATTTTTTTTAAATACAAAATGTCAACATTATTTTATTGCGGTTTTATGAGGGCACGAGGTGTGTCCTCATTTAAACTCAAAGCTTCTGGGATTGCCATGGAAACACCATACTTACTAAATTCTAGAAGCAGGGTTTTAAATATGTTTTTGAATCATAGATAGATAATGAATACAATACGTTTTTGAACTCATATTGAAATATATGCTTATTGTAAGTTGATTTTGAGTAGCCCTTTCTTCCCTTATATATTTTCTTGTATGTATGTAACATGTAAATAATTCTTAACACACTGTGTGTGCTTATTCTACACTGAGTGTAATGGGTTTTAAATTGTAAAATATATAAAAAAAAAAACTCCATTCATTCATGGCAAAACTCCCATGGAAAATTAAATAGTTGATGCAGAGTCTGGTTTTAATCCATAAAGGGCATAAATCACCTAACATTCCTAAATTGTTTGGAATAACATGCTTTGAAACATCAGGTTAAATGTCCCCCCCCTCATTATTTTTATGGTGAGGGGGGTAGGTAGGGGCATACATTTTTTTTGGGGGGGAGGGGGTGACTAGGGGTTTAGGGATGCCTAGTCACCTGGGGGGGCATTTTTTTAGGGCCCCCACCCGCCGCTCATGGGTGGGGGCCAGGGGGAGGACAATAGGTCCCCCCCTATTGTTATTTGGGGCCCCCACCCACTGCTCAGGGGTGGGGGCCAGGGGGAGGACATTAGGTTCCCCCCCTTTATTAGTATTTAGGGCCCCCACCCGCCGCTCAGGGGTGGGGGCCTGGGGGGGGGACTTAGGTCCCCCCCCTTTTTAGGATTTAGGGCCCCCACCCGCCGCTCAGGGGTGGGGGCCAGGGGGGAGGACATTAGGTCCCCCCCCTTATTTTACTGTAGGGCCCCCACCCACTGCTCAGGGGTGGGGGCCAGGGGGGAGGACATTAGGTCCCCCCCTATTACTATTTAGGTCCCCCACCCACCACTCGCTCAGGGGTGGGGGCCAAGGGGGAGGACATTAGGTCCCCCCCTTATTAGTATTTAGGGCCCCCACCAGCCGCTCAGGGGTGGGGCCAGGGGGGAGGACATCAGGTCCCCCCCTTATTAGTATTTAGGGCCCCCACCCACCGCTCAGGGGTGGGGGCTGGGGTGGAGGACAATAGCCCCCCCCCATCGTTTTTCTTTAGGGCCCCCACCCACCGGGGGGGGGCCTATTTTTTATTTATTTTTTTAAACAGTGAGCAGCCACAGGCTGCTCACTGTTTACTAGACATGCCCCTACTTGCGTTATAGCGAGTAGGAGCAACATTTACTAATACTAAGTAATTTTTACTTAGTATTAGTAAATGTGTCTGAAAGACCAATTTAGGTCTTTCAGCCTTTTGGTAGATAACTCCCTAATACCGTGGGAATTAGGGAGTTATCTACTAAGCGACTGCAATAAAAGTGCCGAAGTCCCAAAATTTCGAAGTTCCGAAGTGTCGAAGTGCCGAAGTTTCCGAAGTGCCGAAGTTCCGAAGTGCTGAAGTGCCGAAGTTCCGAAGTGCCGAAGTTCCGAAGTGCCGAAGTTCCGAAGTGCTGAAGTGCCGAAGTTCCGAAGATGCCGAAGTTCCGAAGTGTCGAGCAGCCGAAGTGCCGAAGTTCCGAAGTGTTGAAGTGACGAATTGCGAAAATTCAGAATTTCGGAATGCCGAACCGAACCGAAAATTTTCCCCATGCACATGCCTAATCAGAACACAAACTACAAAGATTGTGTTGTATCTATGTCTCGGGTCTTTCATTTAGAATAGGGGCAGCTTCGGTTTCCTTCAACACTGACACTCCAGTGCATATTATTAAAAGATTGGGCAGATGGAAATCCTCAGTCTACAACCGATATATTCCTCATCCCGAGAAAGAAATGAGGAAAGCTTTTAAAAGCTTTGTAAATTTGATGCAATAAGTGTGTTTTTCTTTAATACCTTTTCACCCTCTTTGCATGAACCTGATTTACATATATTACTAATATGTTTCTGAACATATATATTCTATTATTCACTCACTCACTCACTCACTCACTCTCTGGGCCGGCCTAAGACATCATGCTGCCTAGGTCCAACGATAAATGACTATGGGGGATAATGTATAATAAACACAGGTTACTGGCTATGGGGGGGTGGAGATAAGGTATAATAAACACAGGTTACTGGCTATGGGAGGCATAATGTATAATAAACACAGGTTACTGGCTATGGGAGGATAATGTATAATAAGCACAGGTTACTGGCTATGGGGGGATAATGTATAATAAACACAGGTTACTGGCTAGGGGAGGATAATGTATAATAAACACAGGTTACTGGCTATGGGAGGATAATGTATAATAAGCCCAGGTTACTGGCTATGGGGGGATAATGTATAATAAACACAGGTTACTGGCTATGGGAGGGATAATGTATAATAAACACAGGTTACTGGCTATGGGAGGGATAATGTATAATAAACACAGGTTACTGGCTATGGGAGGATAATGTATAATAAACACAGGTTACTGGCTATGGGAGGGATAATGTATAATAAACACAGGTTACTGGCTATGGGAGGATAATGTATAATAAACACAGGTTACTGGCTATGGGGAGGATAATGTATAATAAGCACAGGTTACTGGCTATGGGAGGGATAATGTATAATAAACACAGGTTACTGGTTGTGGGGGGATAATGTATAATAAACACAGGTTACTGGCTATGGGAGGATAATGTATAATAAACACAGGTTACTGGCTATGGGGAGGATAATTTATAATAAACACAGGTTACTGGCTATGGGAGGATAATGTATAGTAAACACGGGTTACTGGCTATGGGAGGGATAATGTATAATAAACACAGGTTACTTGTTGTGGGGGGATAATGTATAATAAACACAGGTTACTGGCTATGGGAGGGATAATGTATAATAAACACAGTTTACTGGCTATGGGGGATAATGTATAATAAACACAGGTTACTGGCTATGGAGGGGTAATGTATAATAAACATAGGCTACTGGCTATGGGAGGATAATGTATAATAAACACAGGTTACTGGCTATGGGGGATAATGTATAATAAACACAGGTTACTAGCTATGGGAGGATAATGTATAATAAACACAGGTTACTGGCTATGGGGAGGATAATGTATAATAAACACAGGTTACTGGCTATGGGGGGATAATGTATAATAAACACAGGTTACTGGCTATGGGGAGGATAATGTATAATAAACACAGGTTACTGGCTATGGGAGGATAATGTATAATAAACACAGGTTACTGGCTATGGAGGATAATGTATAATAATATAATGTATAAAAAGAATGGGGCTATGCTATACCTGAGAAGGGATAGAGAAGGGCATTTAAGATACAAGAAGGGTATTGTTTTGAGCACCTAGTCCCAGCATGCCTGGCTCATATATACCACGGGTGATCTAACCTATGATAAACAAAGTAGGAAGGATGCTCCATACATGGCAAAGTTGTACAGCTTTATCCCACGTGTGGCAGCAAATTGGAGATTTTATAACAGCCTCGACGAGACATCGGTTTGAAAGTAGAAACCTTCAGATAATTTATATTCTCACAAGAAGTCTTCAGGGTGCACTTTCATCTAATCTATCACATTATCATAGCCACAAGCTCACAAGCTCCTTGAAAAAGCATAACTGGACTTCAGGGCATACTCCCCCCCCTAGCTGACATAATTATTCTACTATCACTAAATGGCTCCCATGAAATACTTGCATATGCTAATTCAGAGAGACCTGAGAAACACATTAATTCATGGGATATCTGGGACAGCTTCCGAAGTACCAAAGATAAGATTCCAGCTGATTGGGACCCACCTAAGAAAGGGGTCCATGTCTGCAGAACATTAAAACTAGACCATACCAATGAGTGGAACATGCGTGCTCAAAACAAGGCATTCATTTAGTAAATTTCATTATTTTAATTTAAATATCTGTTAATATTGCAAATATCCTTTATGGGTGGTGATGGTTTCGTAGGTCAAAGCACTTGTGGTGCAAGTCAGATAAGACATACCATATCTCTACAAGGAATGGCAAGTATTTGGTTCACCATTTACCACTCAGCAAAGTAAATTTGTTGAGTTACCATGTTTTTTTGCAGGTGCTACCGGTGTAGTGAGTGCAAGTTGCAGTGTTCCAGAATATTTTTGTACTGAATACAATGTACCATATTATTATTATTGTTTGAAATGGAAACATGATTGTGAAATAACATGCAAAATTTCAGTAAAAAGTAATATTTGAAAAAACAAATATAATCTACCTGTTAGCGGGGACATTATTTTTGTAGTCAGGTTTATTTGAACAAATACTAAAATACAATTATTTTGTAACTTCATTATTGTAAACCTCTTATCTTAAAGGGTGACTCCACACACGTAAACCACATTATACAGATTTCAATAGAAATTGACATTTTTATAAATTAACTTTAAGGTTAACAAATTTAAACCTATTTAGTTTAGAAAAACGTCGCCTGAGAGGGGATATGATAACATTATACAAATATATTCGAGGCCAATACAAACCATTGTGTGGAAATCTATTCACAAACCGGACTTTACATAGGACACGAGGTCATGCGTTTAGACTAGAAGAAAGAAGATTTCGTCTAAGGCAAAGGAAAGGTTTTTTTTACTGTAAGAACAATAAGGATGTGGAATTCTCTGCCTGAAGAAGTGGTTTTATCAGAGTCCATACAGATGTTCAAACAGCTACCGGATGCATACTTGCAAAAACAGAATATTTAAGGATATAATCTTTCAATGTAGGGTAATAACTGCTTGATCCAAGGATAAATCTGACTGCCATTCTGGGGTCAAGAAGGAATTTTTTCCTAGCTTGTTGCAAAATTGGAAGTGCTTCAAACTGGGTTTTTTGCCTTCTTTTGGATCAACAGCAAAAAACATATGTGAGGAAGGCTGAACTTGATGGACGCAAGTCTCTTTTCAACTATGTAACTATGTAACTATGTAACTATGTAACTTGGTTACACCCCCTTTTCTGCTATTGCTTTTAATGCTCTTGCAGTCTTTATTCATCATTTTATTTGTTAGTAATTATTAACATTGTTAGAAGTTATAAAAAGGTCTTTATTTTCTGATGTATTGCATCGGAGGCTTATTTGCATGCTCTCAGTATGCAGTGGAGCCTGTGTATATACAATGAGCTTACTGAACTGGTGAAGTCCCAGGACGCATGATTCGGGACTTGAAAACCAAGTTTTGAAGCCATTCATGATCTCAGTGGGGATATAGGACTTGTATAGTTTCAATTGCCATAAAATAGGAAATATCTAAACAGAAAATTGGATCTTAGTCTGCATAGCCACATCTTGCAATTCCAGCAATTTTTCCCAGATATTTAGTACAGTAGACACTGTAATGCAGCACAAGTAATGCGATCAAATTTTATTTCCCAAGATTTTGTTCAGTCTGCTTGCTTTCAGGTTCTAAAGAAGAACGTGTCTGAATTATGTTAAGGGGCATTCTACTGCTTAGTATTTTAAAGGAGGACTTTTCTGAAAAACATAATTTTGCTATGCTATAGCATATTTTAAAATATGCTCTCATTTTGCAAAACATTCCTTTGGTTTGAAATGTACTGGTTCTGGTTAAATTCCCTACGCCCTGCCTAAGCTGGCATGCTTCCTGAGTATTCTGTATTGTGGCCTCAATATATAGATTTAAACAGCATCATAATCACAGTTTACACAGCATCTCATTCAACAGGTTAGATGAATGAAACATCTAGGCAGGTGTGCACTTTACCTTTCTGGAGTGAAGTCTTTTGAGTCAGATTTCAGGTGTAATAATATTCATTGGGGAATTGTGCAATCAAATAATTAGCCCCAGTGTACTCTTCTCCTGTTAATGAATAGTTCTCTCATATTTCTAACTGCATTGGATCCCTTCATAGAGCTAGCACTAGTCTAGACTAGTTGGTACCCTCTCATCGCTCTGCTAAGAGACTCCTTGGAATTTTATAAAATGTAATCATAATAACTAGTATTATAGCACCTTTCTGCCAGTGGGACTCAAAGTGCTTTTTAGCGCACACTCTCCGAATTAACCAAACCAGCAGCTGAATAGTAATTTCAATGTTATTATTACCCAATTGATGATACTCATTTTATCGACCTCGGAAGGATGAAGGGCTGGGTTGACACTGCCAGGATTTGAACCTGTGACCTTGTATATTTGAACAGGTTTTGTAGTCATGGTTTACTATACATTGTAGTATAGGAAATGCATTACCATTCACCTGGGAAAGACATCCAAATCATGACCACATCGCACTAAGCCGTATATGTTCAAACTTCCAAATCCACCAAGTTTCATGCTGCAATGATAGCATCTCACTAGAAAATATGTTTTCATCATTTCTAATGTTTCTTCTATTGCCCAGCAAAGTCTGTGTATAAAATATAAGTTCAATATAGTGTAGTATAAAAAAATATATGATCTTCTGCTACTTAGGTGAAAGTGTTAATTTCTGTTTTGCTATATCATAAGACAAGCAACCTTGTACACTGCAAGGACGTCATGTATGTAGTCTCTTCTTTGCATATGACCATCTTTTCTCCCCCTCTATTCTCAGAAGATCCTATCTCTACACCCTCTTATTCTAAGAAGACCATATCCCTATACCATCCTATTTTAAGAAGACCCTATCCCAATACCCTCCTATTCTGAGAAGATCCCAACTAGATAAGTTTTAGAGCAATGATTTGTTATATGGTTTCACCATGTTGTTTGAACAAGCTGTCCATGCTATTAGTTAATAATTGACAATATTTGATTGGTAATTAATGAAACAACTCTAGACTGCCCCTTTATTGCTTGCCTTAATAAACAATGAACATTCTTTGAATTGACTCCGTTGTATGGTCAAATCATCGATTGTTCCACGAGTACTCGTGGGGTGGCTTGTTCTGGATAGAAACTAAAAGCCCATGTCAGTAGAGGTCTGGTGATCACAGGAGCTGTTCCAACAACAGGTAATATATAATGTATTTTTTCAACTCCTAATTAAGTCCTCATGAATGTTCCAGTGGGTCCTCAATGGATAAAGCAATTTAATTATTTGACTTTTGGCAACACATTTGCAGTACTGTCTTCTCAAGTGTAGCGGGAACACCTTTAGAAACTAAGAAGAGTCTAATAAAGGTGTTTTTCAAAATTAAGTGTACTATATTTTTTTTTTATAACTTAAGAATGGGTCAGTGAATTTTTACACTTGAAGAATGAATCTGAAAACTGGTGCCATAAATGTATAAGTTTCCAGTGCACCAAAATTCAAATATAGGCCAAAATAACCGTGCTGAAAATATAGCTCAGTTTGAGATGAATTCTAAATATTTCATTTTTTTTTAAAACTTTTTTTTTTAAATTCACTACAATTTCCTCTTAAGTGAATAGATTCCCCAAGCCTTTTTGTTAATATTAGCACCGAAAGATGTCTTTGAATTGACTGCATTTCTAGAGAGTGTGATGTATTTTATTATTTGTCTTTGTTTGCACTGTGAGTGGTGCTATAATAAAAAGCTTAGCACAGTGCGAACCATATGGACCAAGGCTACTGATCTACAAAGTGACATCATTTTTACTGGCATCATATATCGATGACATGTCATGTATTATTCCTCTTTTATATATACCTTTTTATTTATACTTCTTTTAAAGAAATGTGTACAAAAGCTTTGTCTTGCCCAACAGGTATTATACCTAATTGATAAACAATCTTGTAGGGAGGCTGTAGAAGGCCACTGATATTTCTCAACGAGGCAGGGATTCTAATTAACCAGCATCTTCAGTCAAGCAGATAACAGTTTCATGTGCTACCAAAAAAAAAATCTTATTTAAGACATAAAATATTGGTGGGATTGACAGATTAAGATTGTTTCACAGAAGTCCCAATGTTCTATAGTCTGTGTTTTCACAATTTCTTCTCCATTACCGCTTTAAGGATCACAAATTAAATGAATCCTGTTAAAATTGTGCCATCTTGCATGCCGTTGGTCCTTAAATATAAAAACTGTAAATATTAGGGTTTTCTTTGTCATACAGAAACATGAATGGTTATGAGATTAAAGGATATTGTCTGCACTAAAATCCGTCAGCATAGTATTATTCTTTTAAACAATTTTCCTTGTCAACCTATCTATTTTATTTTTCAGTTTGTGTGTAGTTAAAAAAAACCTTTATTTCTGCATAATTTTTTTTTGTAAAAAGCAAATCTGTGAAACTCGGCTTATGTAATAAATCTGTAAAAATTTTAATTTCCTTTGTCAGCTTCCATGCTCCTATACCTGCAAAACCTTGCATTTCTTTCTGTCTACATATTACATTTTCCATTTGAGTAACACCATGTGCTGATCCCATAGCTGAAGCTTTTTCTTCCCCGCTGATCTGATCTGGTTGCTATGGTTACTGGACGCGATGACTCAGGGACCTGATGGTTTGATGACCACACTTTCCATTTTGTAACCATAGAGACAGTGAAAAGTGGTTATAGGAAGCTATTTTTTGTCAGGTACAAAAGGAATTGTGAAAGGTTTGCAATGTTTGTTCTGATGCATTTGTGTATATGTATGCGTATAAGATCCTGTAAGCCCCCCTGTACATTGTTCTAGATCAAAAATCAGGAGTTTTGTTGCTGTCCCTAGGCTTAAATAGTGTAGACCATGTCAAAGAACACTTATTGTTTCTTATTGTTTCCAATTGAACTAACTTTTGTCTTGACACAATTGCACAGTGTTGTGGACAGATGAAAAATATATGTTTTAGTCTATATCCTCTTAGTCCCCCCAGCCAGGTAACTCTTTATTGATGTCCAAGGAACTATAATTTGCATGCGCATCTTCAATAATCAGCATGAGCCTGTAAATGAAACGTGCAAACAAATGATAGCTATTTGCAGCAAAAAAATAATAAGAACTGATAAAAAAAAATACATGCTAAAGTCTATGAGATGTAATAAAGGAGAGACAATCAGACCCCTCACACTGAGAAATGATCGACTGTCTCTGTAAATAATCAGGTCCACTAAATGCTCTCATGTCTTTCTCCACCGCATGGGCTAGGAGCTGCAAAATATTATAAATAAGGGCCAGAAGGAGCCCAGTCTCCTGACCCCTAGCCCCCTCTCATATTTTTATTTTATTAAGGTGTTAGTCCTTTCAATACTAAAGGGGTCAAAATATTCCTAGTCTTCTCAGTAACTCCATGTAAGGGTTACCCCCAAAAAAATGTCAAAGACCATCCTGGGTTGCTAGCAGTGCCGTGGCCATCTCCCACTTATATATGTCCCTACCTTCCTTTCTCATACTAATATTTTATATTGAAGGAGGGATCAGATTTTTTTTTTTAAATAGGTGAACCTGTGAAAAAAAAAGTCATACTTTTCTGTCAATAATTTTGCTCTGCAATGCTTGTGGGTAAAGCTCAACAGTCTACTCGAAACACCATTCAGACTTGTCTCTTGTTTATAAGCAAACATGTCTTTCAAGAGTCCATAAAAGACCTGTGGACCTTTGCATAGTGCTGTTTATGAACAGAGCACTAGAAAGCTGATTGTGCGGGACATGTAATATTATTAGCCTTTCTTAGTGATTCTGATCTTCCATGTACCTTATACATTTGCACATCTTTTTTACATGGTTCTTTTTGAATATAGTTGCTAAAATTATGTTTAAAATTTGTATTTTTTTTTTTTAAATAGGGCTACATTAAAACATAAATAAAACACAACACACAGGGGTTAATTCAATAAAAAAAACTGTGTCGAAAACCAAATAGCAACATTTAAGCTATAATTTATTTATAAAATATTTTACCAGGAAGGATACATTGAGATTTCTCGTTTTCAAGTATGTCCAGGTTCCACAAATCATTGCATTGTTACATTAGGGTACAATAAAATACAAAAACAATATTAATACACAATATTTAAAAAATGTAACATAGAACAGTTAAGAAATTTATAATCAACCATGACAGGTGCATTCTGTTTCGAGATATGTAGAGAGGGATCTCTTAAAGGATTTTAGGCCTGGGGAAAATTTTAAAGTGTGCAGGAGGTCGTTCCATAGGCAAATGAGGATCAAGCAGATTTCTTTTTGTATTAAGGTAGACTAAATAAAGTGCTGGTACTGGATCAGAGGTTATAGAAGGTGGGAACAGCTGGGGAGAGCATTCTGCTCAGGTAGGGTGGGAGCTTCCCAAAAAAGCTCTTAAACACAAGGCTGGAAAGATGAAGGGTGCGTCTGGATTCCAGCGACAGCCAATTTAGTTCTTTTAGCATGTCACAATGGTGGGTCCTGTAATTACATTGTAGCACAAATCAGCAGAACGAGTTATACAATGTATTAAGTTTATTAAGGCGGGTTTGCAGGGCAGATGCATATACTACATCCCCATAATCAATGATCGGCATCAGCATTTGCTGTACAATCTTTTCCTTTACTGTAGGGCTTAGGCAGGATTTGTTTCTGTAGAGAGCACCTAGTTTTGGATAAAGCTTAGATGCAAGTTTTTCTACGTGGAGGCCAAAAGATAGATTGGGGTCTAACAACATACCCGAGTATTTGAAAGTGTGGATAGCGGTCAGTGTGCTATTTGATTTTGTTTTGATGGATAGGTCAGAATTGTGTAATTTGTGTAATTTAGGTAATGTTCCAAAGATCATTGTGACAGTTGTGTCAGTGTTTAGGAAGAGTTTATTTTTTGCAATCCACTTTTCTACCTCTGTGAACTGGTCTTGGAGCACAGCCTCAAGCTGCGGTAGATCAGATTTGCTTGCATAGATTTCTGTGTCGTCTGTGTACATGTGTACATTTGAGGATTTGCAGACTTTAGGCAGATCATTTATAAATAATGTAAATAGTAGGGGGCTGAGAATGGATCCTTGGGGAACACCACATGTGACTGGGAGAGGGAGTCGCTGTCAGAAACGGACACATATTGTGATCGATCTGATACATATGATCAAATCCAGGTTATCGAACGATCACCAATACCTGAGTTTTTTTCATTTGTGCAGTAGATTGTCTTTGTCTACTGTGTCAAAGGCCTTTGCAAAATCAAGGAAAATAGCTCCAGTTAGGTCTCCTTGTTCCATGCCAAAATCTGATTGATCAGGAGTCAGATAGTTAGATTGTTGGTAATACATACATAATTGCGTCCGGACGCATTTTTCTTCTGGGATTTGCTCAGACCCCATGGACCATGCGGTGCGGCTACACAGAGCCGCATCGTCCCGCACGCTAAGGACGCCCCCAGGTGGCACTAAGGGCCACCCTGTGGGAATTTGTCAGCAGGGGCCCGGTTGGGCGCTGTGAAGCTTAAACAGCACGACCGGCCCCTTCCTGCTCGGCAGCCGGCTGGGAGGAAGTGAGTGCCGCACGTCACTTCCTCCCACCAGAGATAACAGCCACGCGGGAAGAGAAAGGCAGGGAGGAGGGGAGTTTCAGAGGAGAACTCCAAACTGCCTCAGCCTTCCACTAGACCCCAGGGAAACCACCCTCCAGAAAAGGTAAGGGTAGTTGGAGGGTGGCTAAATGTATGTCAGCGTGTGTGTCAGTATGTCTGTCTGTGTTTATGTCAGTAGGCCTGTGTGTGTGTGTCAGTATGTCTGTGTGTGTCAGTATGTCTGTGTGTGTGTGTCAATAGTCTGTCAGTGTGTGTCAGTCTGTGTGTGTGTGTCTAAGTCTGTGTGTGTCAGTATGTCTGTCTGTGTGTCAGTATGTCTGTGTGTCAGTATGTCTGTCTGTGTGTGTCAGTATGTCTGTGTGTGTCAGTATGTCTGTCTGTGTATGTCAGTGTGTCTGTGAGTGTTATGTCAGTATGTCTGTGTGTGTGTGAGCATGTCTGTGTGTGTGTGTCAATAGTCTGTCAGTGTGTGTCAGTCTGTGTGTGTGTTGGTGTGTGTGTGTGTCAGTCTGTGTGTGTCAGTATGTCTGTCTGTGTGTATGTAAGTATGCCTGTGTGTGTCAGTATGTCTGTCTGTGTGTGTGTGTCAAATATCTGTCAGTGCATGTGTTTATGTCTGTCAGTGTGTCTGTGTGTGTATGTCAGTATGCTTGTGTGTGTTAGCATGTGTGTGTGTCAATACGTATTTCAGTGTATGTGTGTGTCAGTATTTCTGTTTGTGTGTGTGTCAGTATATCTGTCACTGTATGTGTCTGTGTGTGTATGTATGTGTGAGTATCAGTATATCTGTCTGTGTGTGTGTGTCAGTATGCCTGTCTGTGTGTATGTCAGTATGCCTGTGTGTGTGTGTCAGTGTGTCTGTGTGTATGTCAGTATGCCTGTGTGTGTCAGCATGTCTGTGTGTGTGTGTGTCAATACATCTGTCAGTATGTGTGTCTGTGTGTGTGTTGGTATTTCTGTCAGTGTATGTGTCTGTGTGTGTATGTATGTGTCAGTATGTCTGAATGTGTGTCAATATGTCTGCCAGTATATTTTTGTGTGTCAGTGTATGTGTGTGTCAGTATGTATCTGTAAATGTTTTAATATGTCTTTCTGTGTGTGTGTGTGTGTGTGTGTGTGTATGTGTCAGTATGTCAGTGTGAGTCGCAGGGCCCAGGGGGCCAAACAAAATTCTTTGCCCAGGGTCCCATTCATATTATAGATGGCCCTGCCCAGGGGGGGAGCGATATGCTGGGACTTCACTGCGGTCAAAATGGCAGTGGGCATGGGGAGTTGAGCTTCTCTATCATGAGACTCATTATTATAAATCCGAAGCCAGGATACTGCACAAACCGCTTCATAGGCTGTCTGAAATGTAGCTTCTTAATTTTTTTTGCTGATCTCTCTGCTGTTGTTTTGTCTGCCATTTTGGCTGTGCCACAGTTTCAGACAACACACAAGTAAACCACTGCTTTAAAATGGTAACAGTACATAACACACTACACACAAATACACCCCTACATTCAAACACACATACTGCATTCAAAAACATGCTCACATATAAACATACCCAGTGCTAAGTACAACCCTGCAATGGTGGGCAAATGGTAGATGCCCAGCTGGCAAAGCATTGTGGGAGTTGTACCCTTTTTTCCATCCTTGCGATTGGGGGGGTCTCAAAATAATTATTGGACCAGGGCCCTTTCTATTTTAGTTCCACCACTGAGCGCAATGCAGATTATCAACTTAAAAAATGGTACACATAGAAAACATTAATTTAGCAATGCAGGGGAATATTTAATTAGAGGCAAACGTAAATATACACGATAGTCACCAGAACAAATATAGTGCTCCATTTGCACTGAAACTTTTCTGTTATAATCTTATCTCTCTACTACAGCCCCTATCTCCCATGAAGCCCCAAACCACCCAACCTCCACACTACAGCCTCTATCCCCAATTACATACCATATACCCACTACAGCCTTTCTTCCCATACTACATCCCCTATATTACCACTTACCACCTCACTACAGCTCCTGTTCCCCCATTAGAGTCCTTGTCTCCCCACTACAGCCCCTATTCCCCATGACATCCCTTAGCATCGACACTACAGACTCTATCCCCAATTACAACCCCTAATTTTTCCCCCAGTCCGGCCCTGTGCTTTGCAAAGACTGTGATTGGACAGCCCCAGAAAGTCTGTGCTGGGAAAAAAAGGGAGGACTTGCAAAGGATTCAGAGAAGAGAGCAGCAACTTTTGCAAGCAGTTATTAGATATAACCCAAATTAAAAATGCACAATTAAATACGTGCATGTTTTTAATAGGGGGTAATCTACTAAATAGTGATTTGTTTAAAAAAAATGTGGACAGTGGAGTGTCCCTTTAAGTATGGCTGTTATTCTAAATCAAGATTTATTGATCTTTGCAAAGTCAGTTTTTGTGGATTTAAGTTGCCATGGTTCTCAGCCTTATTGCTGGTGGAGGGTCATTGTTAACATAGTCCAGATGTCAAAGGTAAGCCATTTCTGTCTTGGACACCCTCTTTGCGTTGGTGGCTTCACCCCAATGAATGACTTGGTAAAGAATGGCACAGATGGCAAGAAAGAAAATATACACCATCAAAACATTTTCATTGAAGCATATTTGGCAACATAAATAGCATTAATGTCAACTAATTTTGCCAGAGTAATACAACAACAATTTCCTAATGTCGTCTGCTCTAATTAACCGCAGGATGATTCACATATCCTACTGGTCCTTTGGGTTAGAAGCACCATCTGTTCTTGGTTGCTGTATCTGTACACTACCCCTACACAATTAAAAAAGATTATATAAATAATTTTTCTCTGGCAACAACCAGCTTTAGAGTATATTTACACTATATGTGTGTTTTCAAACAAGCCAACTGAAGCACTAACAAAAACAGATCAGGGAAAGGCTCTTTGCGTGTTTAATTTTTTTAATATGTTTTTTTCTGCCATTATGATTATGGAAATGATGTTATTTGCTTTTTGTATTTACTTCATATCAAGCAGAAATTCAGAAATATATATTTTCCCCATGTGAACAATTTATGTTATAAAAAAACGAGTATTTAAGTTTCCCATATCCCCATAAAACATAGTTGGGAGCTAATGATTATCTCCCATTTTTTCACATAAAACATGGGGAGAGTGGAGGGGTTAAACAAACATGCAGGGTTTAAAATGAAGTTAGGAGGAGCAAGTGCTTGGTCCTTTCTCCACATGGAATGTAGAGGGGGTTATAGAGTGGGTTGCCAGTCCCTGGAGCAAGGCGAGTATGGGTCTCCTAACCTATGGACCATTAGCCCTCCTGAGACCCTGAACGGGCACCTACATAGCCTTGCTCAGCCTACCCGCCTTGTCTTTGCGATCTGTGTGATACTGATAGTTGTGGTATGTCATTTTACTTTAAGTGTATAATTTTTTTTATTGATTTTTGACATGCAAAAGTAAAACAGCGGTATCATATTAGGTTGGATTCCACCAAAAGATATACCGAGTAAGATGATGTACAGAAAATACAGTGTTGTATCACGGTAATATCATAAACAGTATAGTGCTTCATTGTGTACATTTAGTCAAATGCACAGTCATGACATATCTCAGCATTTTCTAAGGGAACAATACTGAATATAAGGGAAAAATCATAAAAGGGAGAAATCATAAAATGAACAAAAGCAAAGATACCTGTATCTCAAAAGGTTCTCAACTGAGGAAATTCAACTATTCTGCCAGCGATGCACCAGTTCAATGCCCATCCTGAGGTTTGAATTTGCAAAATGGGACAACTCATCATACATGTTCCTGTCCAACTATTACATTATCCCTATTACCTCTGACCGTACATTGGTCTTGTTTGTTTATTGTTTGTTTAGGAATGTCTTTCGCTTCAGCTCCAATTCCCAACCCTTCCACCATGTGCCATTTGAGCCAAATGGCGTTGTGTCATTCTTAAATGCTCAAGCTCATGTCTAAACAGTTCAAGAGACATATATTGCAGGAGATTAAGGGTGGTGTTTGGGATAAGCAATGGCTGCATAAACAAAGTGATTTAACTCCCAAATGGCAGAGAATTGAGCAGTGAAATTGGAGGGGCGTGATCTATACACCAAAACTAAAGGTTTTTTTGTGCCTATAGTGTCCCTTTAAAATATAAGCAGGATTATTCACTAAACCTTGGACTTTGTACAGATGGACAAAATCTGGTTAAAATTGCTGAATTCCGACTGGAATGGCAATTTTCATATTTTTCAAAGCAATTCTGTTCTCAATTCAGTCTGTCCAACCTAATTTGCACCAATCAGCTGGATGCATTCTGTGTCAGGTTGAAAATCAGTGCTTTTCTCAAACAGAACTTTATACAAAGTATAGAATTTGGAAAATGTACAAAGCACTGATTTTAAAAGAAGAGAAACTGAATGCATCCAGAAGGAGGCCCGTTCACAACTTATTGTGTGCTTGCCTTTTGCCAGCAGCCATATTAAAATGTAAAAAAAACCAACCCCTATTGGGGGCCAACTTGGAATAGGTCCCCCCTGAACCACACCTGCGGGAATCCTGTGGAGGCATACATTTAAATAACAGGGGAAGGACAACCTCTTGCCCTAACCATGTCCAGAGGATAGAGACTATTAAATAAAAACAACTGGTGTGACATCCTAATACCCCGCCTGCCCCCACCCATGGGCCAGCGGGTGGGTGCTACTAATTAAAAAGATGTGTATTTATGCCTTGTTTCCACTGAGCAGTATGGTTCGGGTCAGTACCGTTCGGAAGGGTTAGAATGGTCCAGCCTATTCAGGTGAGCGTTTTCTTTGCAAGTCGGACCGCCAGGGGGCATGTGGGGTTTAGATCAAATGCCTAGCATGTCATTTGTCATGAGCATTGATGTTTTCCTGTCCGCCAATCAATGGATTGTAGTGTGTACCATACCATTTCCTATGGACCTACATCCGAAGGGGGCCCAGGAATGGTGCGGTTTGGTTCGGTTGTATGGGCCACTTTAATAATGAAAACACTCAAAATACCGTATCAGACCGTACCGCTCAGTGGAAACGGGGCATTAACCAGGTCCACAAGGCTCAAGTGCTGCCCTGAAAAAAAGTGCAGTCCAGGTGGGACCACTCCCCACCACCTAGCTACGCCACTGACACAACCACACAAGAAGCATTGGGTTGTATTTATTTAAAATATGCTGAATGTGTGTTTTTATTTTATTTTCCAAAATTTAGGGAGCAGAATTTACTTTTATCTCATAACAGCCTGAAAAAAGGTAATAAAAACTGTTCACTTTTAATAATCCTGATTATAAACCAAACATTGCTTTTGCAAGGAGTGTCATTTTCACTGTTACCCTAATGCTGTCCTCTCTGTCCCTGTCTTTAATGACCGGCATTATTTATCATGTTCCACATCTGTGTTCCTTGTCCTAACAGATTGGCTTTCTTCAAATCTTCAGAGTGATTATCACTTGTCCTAATCCCTTAAAATGTGTGATTGACAATTGCAGTTCATAGACCTTCAGGGAGTACAACCCAATTAGGAATTAAGGATTAATGATTTAGCACAGAATACGCAAGGTAATCTACAAGCTTCATGTATTTTATGGCATATATGAGAATTATTAGTTCTTGTATTACATATCGAACACTTCAAGTTAATCTGGGTGAAGTGTTATGCTGTCATTTTTTTTAATCATTATACATAAATTATATAAAATTATAATTTTCCAGTTACATGTGAACTACACATTTTATTTACAATATTAAATGCATTTTTACTTACATCTATTTTCACTGACTACCTATCTGGCTGTGTGTCATTCTGTCTGTCTATCAATCTATCTATTATTATTTATAAAGCACCAACAAGTTCTGTAGCGCTGTACAATTGGTGGACTAACAGACACGTATTTGTAACCAGACAAGTTGGACGCACAGGAACACAGGGATTGAGGGCCCTGCTCAATGAGTTTACAGAATAGAGGAAGTGGGGTAAAGTGACACAAAAGGTAAGGGTAGGGTAGAAAAGTGCGTTTCTAGGATAGTATTCATTGAGGGCTTAATGATTTGTTTTGATTGCAGTTTCAGGAGAGGAATGAGCTATTGAAAATTTTGTTATTGCCAGCCCAAGGGATAACCTCGGTATCATAACCAGTAGAGTGGAATGGTGTGATTATGGTGGCAGGAGTGCCCTAGCACTGCCCTATGACAACATATTCCTCAGAGCTTAAAATTATAGAAAGGGGATATTTAGACTTGGAGAAGGCCCTGCTCAAATGAGCTTACAATCTATAAATTTATGTGAGCATGTCAGCTGATGTTTGGAGCCAATGATTTTCATCCAAACGCTGGTGGAATTGATATCACTAAAGCAAAGATATAGGAGTCCTGTAAAAAAAAATGATTACTTACAGAGCACCATAACCACCGTTGTATTTGTTGTGGTGTTTAGACTGCCATTTTATGAGTTTTAGGAAATATCGGAAATTTGTTGCAGAAAAAGTAAAAAAGTACCATTCCAATCATTTCTACTGGTTAAAGTAAGATCCTGGATGAAGCCAAAAACGGAAGTAATTGTTTTGGGTCGTAAGTGTCATATGTGTGCTGAAGAGCCTTTTAGTCTATACCTACAGCCTGTCTGGCAAAAAGCTCTCTGCACAGAAGAGTAGTGGTCCACCTCATTGACAGATAAATAGATTTTAATATTGTTTCATAATTTAAACAGCTGAGTGATCATTAAAACTGACATCTCCCACCCCATCACAGAACATATTTAGGCCAATTCTCTTTTCCAGTTATACATAAGATAGATGAGGTAGGTCCCACAGGACCAAAAGTGATTGGTAGCAAATTAAGATTAAATGGTTTTCTCAGAAAAGTCTTTGTCAATTGATTCTATAATAAGCAGTCTTAACATATTTATTGCTATAATGTTTGCTATGTGTAAGTACTTGACTACATGTTCTAAAGGGATGTGTTCAGCAGATCTGCCCGCAAAGGTGCACCACCGACAAGCATGGGATCCCTTGCTGGCACGTGCTGCCCACAGTCCCACATTCATACATCGTAATGTTGGAAGATATGAATATGTTTCTTCTTCCATCTTAAACTTGTTGTTCTCCCCAGTTGTAAAAGAGAAGCATTCTGTGCTTTTTTGTCTTTCCACCCTACCAGATCTATCTTCAATCCCATACTCTTCTTCACATGTTATTCAAACTCCTTCCTTCACTCTTGTTTCATCACTCATAGCTTTAATATTTCTCTTTTCTGAAATCTTCAAAGATTCCATCAAATATGCAGCTACTATCCTATCTCGTTACTCACTTTTGAATCTAAATGGCTAATTCATGGCTCAATTTCATCTTATGTTTTATTGATTTCTATGATATACAGATAATTAATAAAGCAGTGAGCATAATTATTGTTTCTAACTGAAATGTAAAAATCTTTATTGTATCATCTCAGATATATTATGCAAAGAAAAATTAAGACCTTTATCATAATATCAAAGCAGCTGGAGACTGACCTAGTGACTGATGTCTGTAGAGGAACAGGTGGAGAGTTTGAGCATTAGTTGAATAATTACTAATGACATTGGGGTCACGCCACTTTTAAATAGCATCAAATGTTTATGAGGCAACTTTAAACATCTGTCCATTCCTTAGAGTTCCATGCTTACGTGAACTATTTATCTTGCTAGAGTTATAATATATGTCTCAAACAATCTGCTCATCCAACTACTAGCTCAAGGGGTTCTGAGAACCTCCAGAAGTGACATTGAACTTACAAATCAAGTGAAGAAATAAAATGTATGCTAATAGCTATGTAGGAGAATGGATAGAAAGAAATGGTAAAGGAATGGTATGTCATAACTGCGTATTCTAATGGTCAATATTAACCCATCTTATATGAGTAGTCATGTCTCATTTTTTTCAAAGTGCTAGGAAAAGTGTACAGATTTCTGTATATCTTAAATTTAGAATGTACCAGACTACTCCAGTTTAAAAAAAACTTGTTTCCATCGTTAGATATGTCAATTACAATAAGTAATAAGTTATTTTCATAGCACCAGTCGTTTTCGACTGGTGCTATGACACTGCTCAAACTCTAAAGAATTTGGTATGGGGTAATAGATTTGAATATGAGCCGAAGGGCCTGAATTTTCTTGTACATCTTCATTTCTAAAAGACCAGTCCTATATAGCTGAAGGACAGAAGCAGTCCAGCACCTACTGCATGCTTTGTTACCATTCCCTTCCACCTGTCCTCTAACCAACAAAGAAAAAAATAAATAGAAAGTGCTGCATCTGAAAAGTGGTGCAAAGTTCTTAAAATGTATAAAACTGAGTAGAACCTGTAGCACATTCCATTGGTGATTACTCAATGTGTGCAACTTTACAATAGTTATAGTAATAAATCTCCCCAATATTGAGGTTGTTCTCTCTTCTCTATCTCCCTCACAAATCATGGAGAGAAAGCGGTCCATGAGGACACACTGAGGTTGGTTTATCAGGCTGTTGCACGGAGTACTCATGTCTCATGCAACAAACAGCACGGCTCATTGTCCCCTTGCCACACTTTCCTAAGTCCGATGCATTTTTCTTTACTATTCTTCTTTTACATAAAACAATATTCAAAAGATATACCGAGCATATCTAAAATTAGCATGCTAGAAAAACCTATGCCTGGAGTGCACCTCTAACTAAATGCCACTCAGTGTAAAAATAAAATACAAAATACATGTATTTAAATCACTTATCTACTGGCTAGCCTTTTATACCATTAAGAATTTTCAATTGAAGCGTGGAACACACACATTAGATTTGTTGTAATGCCCCTCACACACCATTTTGTGTATTCCAGAAATAAAACAGCCACCTGGTGAGAGGTAAGCTGGTTCCCTGCTGTTATCTCGTTGGAACATGTCATTTTTGGCACCATGCGCTGCAGGGTTCAGTGTAAAGGTTGTTGAGAAACACAGAACACTTTTAAGAATTTAAAAGCCAGAACCAATGCTTCATTAGATAATCGTCTGTTGACAATTCCGTATGATACGTCCACAGCCTTTCTCGCTTGCTGCGGATATGTCTTTCTGTAGAGCTATTTCACATGTAGAGTGTTACATTACCATTAAAAAAGCACAAGGATAACAAATACAACGAATGATCATGGACCTTCCAGACATGGCTGTACAACTCTGGACACCAGCAATGATTACACACCTCCTTCATATTGTCTGCTCCCCTGTCACATCACCATGGAGTAATATTATTTCTGCTCATGCCTCTCTTGTCATCTTTTGCTTGATTATTTTATATGCTGTTTATTTCTGGCTACAGCTTAATGGTAGGGCTTGTCTAATGTAGAATTTTTTTATTTTTTTTTAAAAGGGACACTATAGTCACCAAAACAATTACAGCTCATTGTATTTGTTCTGGTAAGTATAATCATTCCCTTCAGGCTTTTTACTGTAAACACTGTCGTTTCAGAGAAAATGCAGTGTTTACATTACAGCCTAGTGATAACTCTACTCCTCATATTACTGCTAGAGGTGCTTCCTGGGGCAGTGCTGCAGAGTAAACAGCACTGCCACTCAGTGTCTCCACCCTCTGCATGCAGGCTGAACTTTCCTCATAGAGATGCATTGATTCAATTCATCTCTATGAAGAGATGTTGATTGGCCAGGGCTGTGTTTGACTTGTGCTGGCTCTGCCCCTGATTTGCCTCCTTGACAGTCTCAGCAAATCTTATGGGGAAGCATTGTGATTGGCTCAGATCACCACTTCCGATGATGTCAGCAGACAGAGGCAGTTCAGGGGCAGAGGCAGCAGCTTCAAACTTGAATACAAGTAAGATTTCACTATATTTAGGGAAGCAAGAGGAGGTCAGAGAGGGCTAGATGGTGGTTTAACACTGTAGGGTCAGGAATACATGTTTGTGTTCCTGACCCTATAGTGTTCCTTTAATTAAAAAAAATTAAACCTAAAATAGCCCATTATGTAGTTTGAAAATAATGTAAATAGTAGAAAGCAGCCTTCCATTAACAATCCTAATTGCTGTTCAGTAAGCAGTCTAACCATTCATTCCTATCTCAATTTTTTTTTTAGAGGCCTTAGTAGTGGCCAGGCACGGTGTAAAACAGATCTAGAATTGTGGCCAGGAATTTAAGTACATTAACCTGAAAACCATGTCTGTCTTTCATACAGAGCATTTATATCAACGAAGGCATGATATATTATATGATGTAATTTAATCAATGCATTGTAACAGTACTATGCATTCCTACAACAATGGATCATTCACAAGTGATTGCTTTATTTTTAAGTGAGCTGGCATTACTAATATGTCTCTAAGCAATGCATCTACTTATTATTCAGTATAGAAGAAAACAGAAAAATCACCAATTCAATTTGACATGTCATAAGATCTAAATCCATCTCTGTTATTTCTTCTTGTTAGGAGTCCTAAGATGAAAACAAAGAAAGCGCTGTTGTTTTAGAACAGAAAATCATCTTAACTCCCTGACACAAATTAGTTGCCATCAGACTCTATTAATGCCCCTCTAATTAGCAGACCTAATCTGAATTGTAAGTCCATCACACAGGATTTGAGAGAGACATGTTATTGCTTTAAACTAGCCAGAAGATAATCACTATATTCCTAGATTCAAACTGATGCCCTGGCAAGCCAGTAGGCGATCAGTTGGACAACTTACCTCTCTTTAAATGACAGTGTAGGAGCATTCAGTTGAGTAATTAAAACATGATTCTTAATCCCTGCCGTCCCCTTTTTTTTGTATTATTCATAGGGAAATTATAAAAGAACTGAATATGTTTTGACAGGCTCAAAGCTGTTAATGATGTTGGCATGATTCTGATACTTTTCAAGATCACTTTTAAAATTTACTGCATCAACAATTTTGTGAGAAAAGGCAATATTTACATTGCTACCTAGGGCAGTCACTAAAGGCCCTGCCTGTACCAACATTTGATGTCTTCACACTCTGTACGAAGACGTCAAACTTTCCCCATAGAGATGAATTAAGTATTCCTATGAAGAAATGCTGATTGGCGCAGCAAGACGATTGCCGTGCATGCGTACTAGCCCACCAGCTGGGTCTGTATGAATGATCTCAGCATGGGGAGGACCAGAGGGCGCTGCAAGACTGGCAAGGGAAAATGGGCAAATTTAACTATTTTCTTAATAAATTTGGAGTGCCCCAAATATCTAAATAGTTAATAGTTATGTCTCATTGAACACAATCCAGTCAAAGAGGAGTTATCAACGTTTTTCAAAATACATCCCTGATAACATAACATAAACTTGGTACCACAACCAAAGTACATGTGTACAATACCTTAAAATGTCTTTTTAGAGGTACCTTAAAGAAATACACACAAAGCAAAACTGTTAGCATTATTATTGAACTCAACTGTCTGTGACATTCAACTTGTAATAAAAGGGGGAAAAAAACAAGGTGCCTATACCTTTATCTATTTATTTATCTATCCGTTGCAAGATTAATGAGGATATCACGGTTTAACACCGGCCAACTACAAACAGCCCTCTTCCATCACCCACATACAACCCACCCCATTATTCACAGACAAAACGCAAGCCAGAAAGAAAAGGAGAAGCTGAAAAAAAAAAGAATCGTATAAATAATAAAGTCAATAGGAAATAGAGATTAGTATAGTTCTCAAACACGTTTATTAAAATTACATGAAAAAAATATATAAATAGATATTTAAAAAGTGCACTTTTTTTACAACAGAATATATTGTTGCAAAATTATACATGGAGATCTATAAAATACACTCTCAAAATACAGAAGCACCAAAGGTATATCTGTGAACTAACTTAAATCACACCCATCACTAGGTGTGCAGGAACAGAGAACCCCCTCTTCAAATAAACCAAAGGGTAAACATAGGTAAAAACCAGCTGTATGGAGCAGGGGAAAATTGCTGGTTGGAGTGATCCAATAAAAGATGTTAATCCACAGCAGTAAGCAAGGTGTTAACATAAATCCTCAATGGATCAGGAATAATCCGGCAGAGAAGGTGTTAATCCACAGTGGTCGGCCAGGTGTTAACATAAATCTTGGTTTCCGACTTGTGTACAGCACACTCCAGGGTTATTTAGTAAAGTGAGAATTCAAAGCGACTCTGTCCCACCACTGCTCCAAAAAGAGTATTTCATAAAATCGTCCCTGAAATTCCAACCCAGTCAAAAGATATGCTAAGTATTGTTCCTACACTTGACAAAAGGCATAGCTACTGGCTGAGGGGGGAAAGGCTCAGTTTATGGAGGATTCTGCAGTCTAGCAAGATCCTCCATAGTCCTCCTGGTATACGAAGCTCTGTAAAGGACCAGCAGGAAGTTAAATAGGACAGGCAGGTAGAGCATTGGACAGGTTTAGGTAAGAATACC
Organism: Pelobates fuscus; assembly: GCF_036172605.1. Taxonomy (NCBI): domain Eukaryota; kingdom Metazoa; phylum Chordata; class Amphibia; order Anura; family Pelobatidae; genus Pelobates; species Pelobates fuscus. The sequence continues at coordinate 284,404,142 of NC_086320.1, forward strand.
CGTTTTCTGTACCCGTCAGCCACTGCACTGCCAGGAGGAGGTCACCATCAGAGGTCTTTGCAAATTATGCAAAGACCCCGGACTGTGACAGAGTAGCCAAACTGAAAACATATCTGACTTAAAGAATTTTTTTTTAGTTTGGATATTTTAACCCTAAAAGTTAGCATATCCCTTTTCTCAACAATTTGTTTTTAGCGTTATTATGCCTTATTTGGCACTGTTGATCTTATTCCCCCACCTTGTTTAATTACAAAAAACTCATGAAATAGGTTAAATAAAACTTGCTTTGAAACCAGTGCCGGGCAATGTCCTCAGCTCTTCATTTCCAAACCTCGTCTGTTGTCACGCCATGTCACGTAGAGAAGCATTAATGGAGGTTGCTTTGTTTATACAGCGTAAGTAGCACAGGTAATCCAATTGTGGCCACATGAGGCCTCACAGATTATAAAAGGAACATTCCAGGGTTCAAATAACAACCTTTAATTGTAACACTGGAGTTTTTTTAAGTCTATTTATATTGTTGCCCCACCCACTCCCCAAAATAAAGAGTTAACTTACCTTAAATGCAGTGTTGTGATAGACCGTTGCTGCAGCTCCACTTTGCCCCCAGGACAACAGCAACACTGATGATCTCCTGGGCAATCTGATGCTTCTCATATAGTGGGGTACACTATAGTTTGCCGCTCTTGCAGAGAACCATTGAATACAGTGCTTCACTTTGAGAAGCATAGTCTGATGGACAGCAGGGAGGGTGCAACTTAGCACCTTTATAAAAGTTCTGATTTATCTTGAAAGAGAGTATACTAAAGCACTTCAGCAAGATTAAATAATAGCCACAGCGAGACACACGAGTAGGTTAAATAGTTGAGTATAGTTATTGTGAGAATAAACCCTTTTACTTCCTTGAAGGGGTGATTCTTTTTCCTGGGTACCTGGGTGTTAAAGGAGCTCTCTAAGCTAAACTCCACTCCAAATTTAAAGGAACCCAATAACCCCTATAGTCCCCAATAACATTCTATGCTACAAACAGTGGGCCTTTTAATGAACACTTTACTTGTAATCTAGCACTGAGACAGATTCTTCTCTGCAGCCCAATCCATGTCCTCTAATGTTATCAAGCTTGATGGGCACTTTTTTTCTAATGCTTCTCATTGAGGAGGATTGTGGACCAGATGCAATTGCCTCAATGCATCAATGAAATGCTTCTCATTCACATACTAAATCCAATACTTATTTATGAAAAGCATTATTGAACATTCTATGTCATCATGCACAGCTTGAAGATGTGGAACATCAAGAACTGAGTTTGACTTGGATCTGGACATGGAAGCAGCATCTAGTGGCTGTTAGGGTAACGGCTACTGGAGGTGTGTTTCGCCCTGTAATATAAACATTGTTGTATCTTTAAAACGGCAATATTTTACATTGCAAAGGCAATGTGGCAGGAGCACTGTACTGGCACTATTTTATTGAGATGAATTGGTCTGGGTGCTAATAGTGTCCCTTTAAGGTCAAAATAGCTGAACTTGAAATAACCTCCAAGAAACATTTGGTTCCAGCTCAGCTACTTTGTCCTTAAATTTGCAATTCACTTTCAATTATCTTTAAATTCCTGTTGATTCTTACTTTACTGAATAACCCTGTTGATGTTTAATGATTTAAACCCAAAGTATCCCTTTTGGTTTTATCAAGCCCTGGCGGCAATACACTGGGAGTGGATTGTAAAGTCAGTACATGACAGTAATGGACAATTTTCCAGAATGCACCATTTTCAAATGTATTTAGTTATTTACAAATAAAGATGTTTTAAATATAGGATTTTTACTTTATAACATTCATACCAACCTCTTAAAATAGAAAAAGAAACCGCTGATCACAATTTGTTTGAGAAAGCTCCCTCTCTTTAATAGCTCAAGAGGGACACTTGTGGATTGATTTACTAAATACGAAATTTTAATTAATTAAAAAGCAACAAATTGCACCTTTAAGGCCAAAATACATTGGAAAAATTCCCTGACTTATGTTTTTCCAACTTTTAGGCTATATTTTAACATTTCCACATTATTAATGTCAACTTAGTCATTCCTGGGTGGTTGTGATAGGCTGAGATCACTGGGACGTGTTAGCCTAGCACTTTGAGTCTCTCACAGCCATTCAGGTTGGATCAATTGACATTAATAATATGGAAGTGTACATTCTACCTTGCCAAGCGGCCAAGGACGGGGCGGTCTCTGAGAGCACTGTTTTTATGAAACTATACAATTTGATATAACACACTGGAATGTATCCCAGAAATCTTACACAATATAACCACTATAACAAGTTACAGTGTTTATGTTGCTTAAATGTCCCTTTAACTGCCAGGGTCACCATAGCAGTTTTTTTTATTCCTTAAAGTGAGAATTCAAAGTGGATTTCAAATTTAAGATCAAAGTAGCCAAACTGGAAAAATTATCTTAGTCTACTACACTTTCAAAATAGTTACCAAAAAAGCGCGCTAAACTGGTCTGAAAATATGAAAGAGACAAATAATAGTGCAGACTATCTGGACTAGACAAAATATATATAAAAAAGGGGGGGTATGAGGGAAAAAACTCACATATACCAGCGCCCTATCACTCCTGGCTCTGGGTTTTCAAAGCTCCACTGGAGAGGGAAAATCCCCACATGGACGAAAACTCTAGGCAGTATATTCACTGGAAGCTGGTGGTGCTGTGCAATATAGGATAGAGAGAGGCAGGACCTCCAATTGAATAGTATCAAACACAGTTTATTAAAAAACAATGATTAAAAACTCTTACTTTAGAAGTGGTGGGTTATGCTGGCATAGCTACCCATATAAAAGCATATAAACGGCAAACAGAAAGTCACTTTCTGGTTTTGTCCGTCCCGATCACGTGATCAACTTCCGGATCCGCCTCTCTAGTGACGTGTATGCTGTGTTTGCCTGGGCACACCCTAATCCCCGCGGCCCACGCTATGTGCCTCCCTCCATGGGCCGGTGAGGGAGATCAAAGATCTCCCTCAACGACCCACAGGCATGGAGGGAGGGAGGAGAGGACCCGGGGAGCTCTTGCCAGCAGCTCTGCCGGGTTCCTCTCGCGAGGTCAGAACGTTGCCGCGGCAACACTCAGATCTTGTGAGAGTAAACTCTAGCCGCGCAGGCTAGAGTTCAGTCTCCACTGGACCATCAGAGATGGCAGCAGCAGGGATATTAACTAAATGGTCCCCCCACCCCCACACAATACACACTAACAGCACCCACACACGTACATCACCCTTACACACACACTAACAGCACCCTCACACTAACAGCACCCTTACACACACAGCACCCTTAGACATACACACACACACACACACTATCACCCACACACATACAGCACCGTTACACACACATACATCACCCTCACACACACAGGACCCTTACACACACAGCGCCCTCACACACACACAGCGCCTGCACACACACACACAGCGCCTACACACACACACAGTGCCTACACACACACACAGCGTCCACACACACACAGTGCCCTTACACACACAGCACCCTTACACACACAGCACCGTTACACACACAGCGCCTACACACACAGCACCTTCACACACACACAGCGCCCACGCACACACAGCGCCCACACACACACAGCGCCCACACACACACACATAGCACCTACACACACACAGCACCTACACAAAGCACCCTCACACACACACACACACACAGCAGTATATGTATATGTGTGTGTGTGTGTGTGTGTATATATATATATATATATACACACATATATACGCGCCGTGTGTTTGTGCTTTAGGGTGCACATTCCTATACAATAGGCTGCGCACACCTATGACTTCTCACAATAGTAAATAACCATGTTAGATTCTAATCTTTATCAGGTCTTTATTTTCCTGCAACGAACTCCCAAAGGCAGATGTCTCTGCTACTGTAATCCCTTTAGTAACAATTTAGGATTTTGAATTTTTAATTAAATTTCTAACCTTATAGAGTCTCTTCTGTTTCAGTAGAAACTGGGTTTACGTAAATGCATAGCTGCCTAATTAACTTGTCATACCATGTTTGTGGAAATAGCTGCACAGCAATTAATACTACCTTAATGATTACCATATTTTACACCTCTAGTGTTATGTTATATTCTCATCGCTAATGAAACATGCACTTTATTGCATGAATTAGTTGCTAAAAAAAATCTTTTGTTTTTGTGATGGCTAAATCTTTGTCATTAAAACACTGCTAAAAGGATACAATATTTTATGATTTGGTTGACTTAGTGTTTTCATTAATAAACGTTCTGGCTTAATTAATTTGTTGACAATATGTTGTAAACCCCCATTCACACGGGGAAAATAAGCTTCAATATCCATTAATATTGTAATGCTTCAGGGGAGAGCAAGTTTTATAAAGCAGTAGCCACTGAAGTGGTGTCATGAGGAACTCTATACAGTCAGCAAAAACAAGATCTGGAGCTAACTGTGGCTCGAACCATAAGCTAATCATTGCAAAGTTCAGAATTAAACTGAAGAAAAGAGGGAACACCATCAGACCAATCAGATACAACATAAATAATATCCCTTGTGAATATACAGTGGAAGTAAAGAATAGATTTGAGGGGCTAGACATGGACGATAGAATGCCTGAAGAACTTTGGACCGAAATTGCAATATTATCCAGGAAACGGCAAGAAAAAATATCCCCAAAAGAAAGAAACCTAAGAAGGCAAACTGGCTATCTGATGAGGCTTTAAAAATAACACAGGAAAGAAGGAAAGCGAAAGGTAGTGGAGATCGGAAAAGATGTGTCCAACTGAATGCAGAATTCCAAAGGATAGCAAGAAGAGACAAGGAAACATTCTACAATGAGCAATGTAAAGAGATAGACGAAGATAACAGAATGGGAAAGTCAAGAGATCTATTCAAGAAAATTGGGGATCTAAAAGTTACCTTTCATGCCAAAGTGGATGTGATAAAAGACAAAAATGTCAGGAACAGAAGAAGATCAGATCAAGAAGAGATGGCAGGAATACACTGAAGATCTATACAGGAAGGATCTTAACAGCAGTGATGACCTTAATAGTTGGTCCAATGACATGGAACCAGAAATCTTGGAGAGCAAAGTTAGATGGGTCCTGGGATTCCTTGCAGATAACAAGGCTGCAGGAATTGATGAAATCCCAATTGAGCTATTCAAAATTCTGCAAGATGATGCTGTGAAATTTCTGTTTGTCTTATGCCAACAAATTTGGAAAACTCAGCAGAGGCCAAAAGACTGGAAAAGGTCCCAAAAAAAGTCAATGCCATAGAGTGCTCTAATTATCGAACTATTGCATTAAATTCACATGCCAGAAAGGTAATGCTTTAGATCTTACAAGCTCGACTCAAACAATATATTGACTGGGAATTCCAAGATGTACAAGCTGGGTTTCCGCATAGGACGAGGCACAAGATATCTAATTGCCAATGTATGATGGATAATAGAGAAAACATCTATTTCTGCTTCATAGACTATTCTAAAGTCTTTAACTGTGTGGATCACAACAACATGTGGCAAGTTATTAAAGAGATGGGAGTACCAGATCATCTCATCTATCTCTTGACGAATCTGTATGTGGACCAAGAAGCCACAGTCGGAACCGAACATATAACAACAGATTGGTTCAAGATCGGGAAAGGAGTGTGACAAGGTTGTATATTGTCACATTATTTAATCAACTTATATGCGGAATACATAATGCGTAAGGCTGGGCTGGATGAATCCAAAGCTGGAAGAAATATTAACAACCTCAGATACGCAGATGATACTATTTTGATGTCTGAAAGTGAGGAAGAACTAAAGGACCTGTTGATGAGGGTAAAAGAGAGTGCAAAAGCTGGCTTGCTGCTTAACGTTAAAAAGACTAAGATCATGGCAAACAGTTATCTTAGTTCCTGGCAAAGAGATGGGGAAGAAGTGGAGGCAGTGACAGATTTTATTTTCCTGGGATCCAAGATCTCCTCAGATGGTGACTGTACTCATGAAATTAAAAGACGTTTGCTTCTTGAGAGGAAAGCTATGGCAAGCCTGGACAAGTTGGTAAAAACTAAAGATATTACACTATCAACAAAGGTCCATATAGCCAGAACTATGGTATTCCCAGTAGTAACATACGAATGTGAGAGCTGGACTATAAAGAAGGCTGAGCGTCGTAGAATTGATGCCTTTGAACTGTGGTGTTGGTGAAAACTGCTTAGAATCCCTTGGATTGCAAGAAGATCCAATAAATCCGTACTACAGGAAGTCAAGACAAACTGTTCACTGGATCTATGATCATGAGGCTGAAGCTCAAATATTTTGGCCATATAATGAGAAGGCAGGATTCTCTAGAGAAGACTGTGATGTTGGGAAAGATGGAAGGCACACGAAGAAGGGGGCGACAGAGATGGAGATGGATAGATTAAGCCACTGAAGCCACGAACATGAAGTTGTTGGAGCTCAGAGGGGCAGTGACTGACAGATGTACCTGGCGTGCTATGGTCCATATGGTCACGGAGACTCGGACACAACTGAACGACTAAACAACAACAAGCCACTGAAAGGGTGTCATGAGGCTAGCATATTAAACAAGGTTTGCAGGATAATAACTAAACTCCATTTTGCTTAAGACATATAAAACATGTGGACAATGTATTAAATTAACCTAAAACTACCATTTTGGTATATGGTAAAAGCAGGTATGGGTCAAATTTAGAAATTAACCTTGATGTGATAAATCACTTTGAAGCAATTGATTTTCTCAAAAAAATTAGAATAAGATGTAATTAAATATTTTTGAAGTTCTTCGATTACATCTGATTTTGACCCAGGATCACTCAAAATGTCAGCACAAACCGGAGAAAGGGAAAGTAATGAAGACAAATAATAAAAAATGAAATTAAAAATCAGTCGAAAAGAAAAACTTATAGGGAGACTATAGTCATCAGAACAACTACAGCATAATGTCATTGTTCTGGTGTGTAGAGCATGTCCCTTCAGGCAGAGAAAAGGCAGTGTTTACATTACTGCCTAGTAACACCTCTAGTGACAGTCACTCAGACACTCTGCATGGAGGCCCTGAATGTTCCCCATAGAGATGCATTGATTCAATCTACTCTATGAGGAGATGCTGATTGGCACAGCACAGTGTTTTGTTGTGCATGTGCAATAGCCTCCCAATGCTTCCGTATGGTAACTTTTAGGGCACTACTTTTTAGAACAGAACTATTTGATATATCTCCACCATTGTTTCTATTTATCTTGATCATTTGCAATGTATGCCTTGTTGTGCCTTGGCTGAACTAGATTGTGATGATATTACTATATTACTATAAATTTAAAGGCAAATGGAGCAGCACACAACAAAAAAAATGGTTGACATAAATTACAGATGATTGTCAATGTTATATATTCTTTTCAATTTTATATATCATGTCTTCGAATTCCCTTATCACATAGTTAGGTTTATATAAAAATGTTTTCACTATTATTATCTTTTATTTTTATCTATTCTATTATTAAAAGTTATGTTTTAAATTATCCCAGCATAAGACAGTATTTCTCTCCCTCTCTATCTATATTCTTCAATCAGGGTTAACCCCTTCAAAGTCCTAATGATTTAATCTATACCAAGCTTCCACTCTATTTAATTTTATACAATGGTTTCATTTCTAGAGAAGTGAAAGTTCCACTTTAAAGGGACACTATAGTCACCTGAACAACTTAAGCTTAATGAAGCTGTCTTGGTGTATAGAACATACCCCTGCAGCCTCACTGCTCAATCCTCTGCCATTTAGGAGTTAAATCCCTTTGTTTATGAACCCTGATCACACCTCTCTGCATGTGACTTGCGCAGCCTTCCATAAACACTTCCTGTAAAGAGAGCCCTATTTAGGCTTTCTTTATTGCAAGTTCTGTTTAATTAAGATTTTCTTATCCCCTGCTATGTTAATAGCTTGCTAGACCCTGCAAGAGCCTCCTGTATGTGATTAAAGTTCAATTTAGAGATTGAGATACAATTATTTAAGGTAAATTACATCTGTTTGAAAGTGAAACCAGTTTGTTTTTTTCATGCAGGCTCTGTCAATCATAGCCAGGGGAGGTGTGGCTAGGGCTGCATAAACAGAAACAAAGTGATTTAACTCCTAAATGACAGTGAATTGAGCAGTGAAATTGCAGGGGAATGATCTATACACTAAAACTGCTTTATTTAGCTAAAGTAATTTAGGTGACTATAGTGTTCCTTTAAGTGTTATGGTCAATGTTTCATTTTCGTCACCCTATATTTCTGTTCTAAAAATCTGAAGACACAAGCCTGCGGCAGTGAATACAGATACAAGACAAGTAGCAACGTGTTTTACTTTCACACCCATTGAGATATTTGTAGACTGGTACATTTTGTGATTTTCACTGAATAAACAAAGTCATTATGCAAGCTGCTTATGCATTCGTCTAGCTCTTACATGTCGTTAAGCTGTATGTGTGTGAAGATTTTGCGCTGCAAATTAGTTTCCAAAAATATTCAGAAATGCTGATAATGCAACATTGTTTAAAGCAGCACTTCTTTTATTACAGAAACACAATTACTGTATTACCACCTATGTTTGATTATTATTATTATTATTATTATGTATTTTACTATAATTATTTCTAATTTTCTAAAATACTTAAGCAAGACCAATATATATCATTGATTGCACCACTTATTCCAAAATATTCCTAGGAATCATGTCCTCTTATAGTGCCCCTTGCCAGGGCCGCCATCAGGGCATGACAACCGTGACAATTGTCACGGGCCCGGCGGCCCTGGGGGGCCCGGCCGCCCGGGCCCCACGTGTATTAGCTTAACTGCCGCCGGTGCATCTGCACCGGGGCCCATACGCTGATGGGGCCCATCAGGTGGCCCAAGCATTTAGGGCCACCCAATGGGCCCTATTATCTTCAGGGGCCCGGTCAGCGCTGTAATAGCGCGACCGGGCCCCTTTAAAAAGAAAATGCAGCCGGAAAGCAAGTGCTGCTGGGAGGGAGTGACGTCCGGTCACTTCCTCCCTGTTTACTCCGCGCGGGGGAAGGAGAAGTGAAAGGCCGCAAGGAGAGGCAGCCGACGCACATCATCCCCAGCCACCCTCCTGCGACGAAATGGTAAGGAAGAGAGGAGGGTGGCTGAAAATGAGGTGTGTGTATGTATGCCAGTGTGCCAATGTATGTATGTGTGTATGCCAGTGTATGTATGCCAGTGTGCCAGTGTATATATGTGTGTATGCCAGTGTATGTATGCCAGTGTATGTATGCCAGGGTATGTATGTGTGTATGCCAGTTTGCCAGTGTATGTATGCCAGTTTGCCAGTGTATGTATGCCAGTGTATGTATGCCAGTGTGCCAGTGTATGTATCTGTGTATGCCAGTGTATGTATGCCAGTGTGTATGCCAGTGTATGTATGCCAGTGTGACAGTGTGACAGTGTATGTATGTGTGTGTGCCAGTGTATGTATGTGTGTATGCCAGTGTATGTATGCCAGTGTGCCAGTGTATGTATGCCAGTGTATGTATGCCAGTGTGCCAGTGTATGTATGCCAGTGTATGTATGCCAGTGTGCCTGTGTATGTATGTGTGTATGCCAGTGTATGTATGCCAGTGTGCCAATGTATGTATGTGTGTATGCCAGTGTATGTATGCCAGTGTGCCAGTGTATATATGTGTGTATGCCAGTGTATGTATGCCAGTGTATGTATGCCAGGGTATGTATGTGTGTATGCCAGTTTGCCAGTGTATGTATGCCAGTTTGCCAGTGTATGTATGCCAGTGTATGTATGCCAGTGTGCCAGTGTATGTATCTGTGTATGCCAGTGTATGTATGCCAGTGTGTATGCCAGTGTATGTATGCCAGTGTGACAGTGTGACAGTGTATGTATGTGTGTGTGCCAGTGTATGTATGTGTGTATGCCAGTGTATGTATGCCAGTGTGCCAGTGTATGTATGCCAGTGTATGTATGCCAGTGTGCCAGTGTATGTATGCCAGTGTATGTATGCCAGTGTGCCTGTGTATGTATGTGTGTATGCCAGTGTATGTATGCCAGTGTGCCAATGTATGTATGTGTGTATGCCAGTGTATGTATGTGTGTATGCCAGTGTGCCAGTGTATATATGTGTGTATGCCAGTGTATGTATGCCAGGGTATGTATGTGTGTATGCCAGTGTGCCAGTGTATGTATGCCAGTTTGCCAGTGTATGTATGCCAGTGTATGTATGCCAGTGTGCCAGTGTATGTATCTGTGTATGCCAGTGTATGTATGCCAGTGTGTATGCCAGTGTATGTATGCCAGTGTGCCAGTGTGACAGTGTATGTATGTGTGTGTGCCAGTGTATGTATGTGTGTATGCCAGTGTATGTATGCCAGTGTGCCAGTGTATGTATGCCAGTGTATGTATGCCAGTGTGCCAGTGTATGTATGCCAGTGTGCCAGTGTATGTATGTGTGTATGCCAGTGTATGTATGCCAGTGTGCCAGTGTATGTATCTGTGTATGCCAGTGTATGTATGCCAGTGTGCCAGTGTATGTATGCCAGTGTGCCAGTGAATGCCAGTGTATGTATGCCAGTGTGCCAGTGTATGTATGTGTGTATGCCAGTGTATGTATGCCAGTGTGCCAGTGTATGTATCTGTGTATGCCAGTGTATGTATGTGTGTATGCCAGTGTATGCCAGTGTATGTATGTATGTATGCCAGTGTATGTATGTGGGTATGCCAGTGTATGTATGTGTGTATGCCAGTGTGCCAGTGTATGTATGTGTGTATGTCTGCATGTATATGTGTGTGTGTCTGTGTGTGTGTGTCAGTATCTCCCTATGCATGTGTGTATGTCTGTTTCAGTATTTGTATATGTTAGTGTGTGTGTATTCCTGTGGGCGGGATTTGGAGGCGGGCCCTGTGGGCCTTGAGCTGTGTTAGGGGCCCCAAAATTTCTGATGGCGGCCCTGCCCCTTGCACAGGGCTGGCACGTCCTATAGGCGACTCAGGCAGTCACCTAGGGCGCACCAGCCCAGCCAGGCGCCAGATTTGAGTGATCTGCAGGAGGGTAGCGCCAAGCGCTGCCTCCTACATGTCACTCAATGTAGCGTGGCCAGGCCTCCTACCTCCTACCGTGGCCGGGCCTCCTACCTATGTTTGTAGCATAGCCGGCCATGCGGACCGAGGTACACTTCCTTTCAGTCCAGCCAGGTAAAGGAAACCTATATAGGTAGAAGGTACAACAGTGAGGAAGGATAGCACTAAGGGGGAGGGGAGGGAGGGGAGGGGAGGGAGGACCACTAAGGAGTTGGGAGATGGAGGACCACTAAGGGTTTTGGGAGGACCAAGGGAGGACCCTTGCGCACACACACTGCTTCTCTTACACACACACATAAACAAAATGCATCTCTTGGGGGCGGAGCCTGACCACGAGCCGGAGCGGTCGCAACACAGCACGGCTCCCGACCGAAACCTGCAATAAAGCCTGACTAGAGGGGATTAACACCCCCAATAGACCCACTCCTGACCGGGGGTACCGTCTGTACTCACCCCTGCAACCTCCCATGCCGTTCGTGTACCCGGCACGGGTGAACCGCCGGAAGCACAGACCCGCGGCCTACAAGCCTGTAGCAGCCCACGACTGGTCGGCATTCCTGGACGGACTGGAACAGACTGCAGTGGACGACCCCCACACAGCACCCTCACCTCACCAGGCGGGGATGGGCCGGCGGTCCCAAAAACCTCCACCGGAGATGGCACCAGGGTCCAGGGACATAGGCACCATGCTGCAGCAACAACGCCCGCCAGCCAAAATGGTGGGAGCGGCGGATCATGACACCGTGCAGGTACCAAGGGGTCCCATTCCGCCTACCCAACCACCAGAACAGGCACAAACGCCCGGGGGAACCACAGATGGGTCTGCCCCAGTCACACAGCGGGACTTCCAGCATTTAATTGGGGAAATAAAAAACCTCCTGGCGACCAGCATAGCAGCTATTAAAACTGAGGTGCAGGCAATTGCAGACAGGGTGCAGACCACGGAGGACGATGTCACTAACATCAAACAGGGACTAACAACCCTGCAAGACACCGTAATGGCCCTCCAGACCCAACAGCAAGCCCTCTCCCTCCATTATGTCGCCCTCGACGACAGAACAAGACGCAACCACATAAAAATAAGGGGAGTGCCAGACGCCGTCTCATCCGACGAACTACCCCACTATCTGAGGCGTCTAGTGGCTGCCATCCTGCCACCCACACAGGCCAAGAAATTTAACACAGACGGGATGTACCGTCTACCGCCCTCAAGCAGAACGGCTCCAAACTTGGTCCGAGATGTGATAGTCCGCTGTGCTACCTCCCAAGACAAGAGAATCCTGATGACTGCTCTCCGGGGCAAAACGCCACTAACATTCGAAGGCGCACAGCTCACCATCTATCAAGACCTCACCAGATCAACGCTACAATGGCGTAGATCGCTGAAGCAAGTAACCAACACCCTCAGAGAAGCGGGAATAGAATACCACTGGAGGTCTCCTAGATTCTTGGTGGTCACACGCCACGGAACTGTCCACAAACTCTCCACGCTTGCAGAGTTCCCGACATTCTGTCACGCACTGGGCATCCCAGCACCCACCCAGGACACTGTCCAGTGACCCATTCCTGAGGCCTGACCTCCCCAGGGACAACAGAGACTATACCTAACATGGACTAGGTTACACAGATACAGCTACGCACTACCAGTTGGTCCAGACCCACACCTAGTCCCCCCATTCCCCCCATTGAAAAGAGGGAGTGACCGCTCCAAACCTACTTACCCCCCCCCCCCCCCCAGGCCCTCCTGGGATCTGGGTACATATAGAAGAAGGCCATAACTCAAAACCCATTGGGGTTTCCCTTAGACCATTATCGCCAATCACCCATTCTCCCGAAGCAGTCTACACACGCCTGATAACGTACCTCTGCAGGTCCACTCTCCCTAATACATGATTGTGCAGTAGCGCAAATGTTTATGTCATGATATGCTTCATAATGCCATGTGTATTATATGTTTCTTGTGTTTCATGACCCGCTTGGGTATGATTAAAACAAAATTTCAATAAAAAAAGATTGACAAAAATGCATCTCTTACACACACTCAATGCACCCCTTACAGACACACACTGCATTACATTACATACACAAAAACACACCTTGCATCCCTTACACACACACCCAGAAACACACAATGCATTCCTCACAAACTGCATCCCCTGTACACACACTACATCCCTTACACAAATTGGTATCCTTATACACTACATTCCATAAGAACACACACACATTACATCCTCTACAATAACACATAGCACATACCCTATACATATACACTCCACTCTCTCAGGTGTGGGCCATGTAGGTGGACTTATGGGCGGGCCTTGTATTCATACTTATGGTCATGCCCTGGGGGCCCAGATCTTAAGTGATTTAACATGGTGGGCAGAACATATGGGGGGGCGGCAAAATATTTTTGCCTAGGATGGCAAAAATCTGTGCACCGGCCCTGAACGTTAGTGATGCACTTATGCATGATATCCTTGGATGGAGTACTTAGAATTCACTGGTAGTTTCCATCCACTGAACCAGAATTCTGTTCATTGAAAAAAGCGCTATCTGTGCATATAAGTTGAAGATGTACATAATTGGATGTTAAGGACTTCCATTCACATTGAGCAAGCAGCCCATATCCCTTTTTCAATTAATGAAATGCTGCTTGCTGTATAATATTAAACGGACACTATAAGCACCAAAACAAGTTTAACTTAATGGAGTGGTTTTGCTGTATAGATTATGTCCCTGCAGTCTGTCTGCACTGCTCAGTTAGCTGTTATTTAGATGTTAAATCACTTTGTTTATCCAGCTCTAATCACACCTCCCTGCATATGACTTGCACAGTCTGTCTACACAATTCATGTAAATAGAGATGTAATGTTTATACTTCATCTATTGCAAAGTCTGTTTAATTTAGTATTTTGTATCTCTTGCTCTATTATGAAAAAGCCTGCAGGAGCTTTTAGTGTCTGATTAAAGACCAATTAACAGAGCAGGAGATGAAAACTTCTTAAGTAAACACACTATGCTGTCTTACCTGATTAAATTTTTAAACCATTTCCTTATGTAGCCTGTGTGATTCAGTATAGAGCAGGAGATTATAATGGTTGAAGTGGATGAAAAGCAATGACAATTCACTTTGTCCGAGAGGTAGTAAAGATAGATTGGGTGCAGGTTCTGCTAATGTTTTCAAAGGTGCTTATTTCATTTAGAACATTTTGGTTTGATGAAAATGAAAGATTACTGTGAGAATTGTAGAATTTAGACAATTATTGACAGATCTGCAGCCAAATTAAAGCAGGTTCAGATCTGGAGATTCCAGTCCCCAACTGTCACGGTAATCGTAATCCAAACATGCAGTGTATGAAATCCAGCAAAATAACACCGGTATAGAACTTGTCAATGGTCTTTAGAGGTTGGCAGGCTTCACGAAAGACAGAGTAATAGAATAACAAGCCAAGGTCAAGGTATTCCAGAAAGCAGGTCAACGAGAAAACGAAGCTGGGTCAATGTTAACAAAGGTCAGGATAGTCAGGCCAAAATCAGAATAAAGAACACTCTAAACACACTAAAGGTATCAGCGAACCACAATAGGGCATGTAACATTGGAATTTGGCATCTATTTAAATGATTTGGCATAGCCATGCCTCAAAATGTAAGGGGACGTTGATAATGACGCGGATGCGGGTCATTTACATCATGACTTCGGTTCCCAAGTGCCCCATCATATGAAGAGGCAGAGGGTCAGCATTCGGTGTCTGAAATGCCGGGAAAGGAGGCAGAGAAAAGGAGGGACTCGCGTGGCTGAAACAGTGCACTGTGTGATCGGTTGAAGGAAAGTCGCTGGCCAACTGACCCCTACCTCCTGAGATGGAAAACTATACATCTAAATAAATGAAAGAGAACCAGTTGTTGTTCTTGATGTAGTACCAAGCAAGGAAGTTTAGAACCTCATGTTATATTAATTATGAAATCATGAATAAGTTCTTCAAAATAAATGTTATTTTGCTACACGATGTCTGCCAATAAAATGATTGTATAACTTAAACATTATTTTGGTGTAGCATTCTTCACAGCCCTTAAAATTATGTTTGAATACTTATTAAAGGTCAGAGAGCTTTCTTGCTACTGAAAGGATTCACACGTCACTGACTCACACTGTTTATTTTAGATTGAGGACTTTTGTTAACAAATACCAAACACTTTATTTTGAGGAACAAAAACTTAGTCTAGAACAAATTATCCTCTGGGGTATATTGATTTTTAACTCCTGTCATAACTAGCCAGTTTTATACTTTCCAATCTTAAACAGTCTGAAACTGGGAGGAGTGGGGCAGCCATGGGGACAGAGCTGGCATTGTGAAGTGTCAGGTTTGCAATCTATCTCTGCTTGTATATATTAGAGGGTTGGTCCTATACAAAGTGACAGCGCAGGGGATAACCCTAGATAGATAAATACGAAAGGAGAGAGAAGAGGCTGTCTCTAAATCGTGTATATGGAAATCATTAAAAAATCATTAGAAGAAATATATGTGGTTTAATAAGATACTCAAGACACACACAATGACTGACGAAGTTGCTAGTCACTCCTGTCTCAGTAATGGATACCTGAGGCAGACACGGTGGCTGCAGCTAGACAAACTACGTGAAGATGGGTACAAACGGGAAGACAATAAACAGAACATAAATGGACAAAGACAGGGCAAGAACCACACTACACTAGTAAGTAGGTCCCCACGGCAGGAGTAGTACAGTGCATACGATATTATGGCCCTGTTACGATTGACTGGCAAGATCGTAAAGTATGAATGCAGAGTAACTAGAGTCTCAAACGAAAATAACAGTATGGCTACAATATGCCAGAGATACCCCTATCTCAGAAAGAATAGGGGAAATCTTTAGTCAATTCCGGGTACTAGGTGGGAACTTCGTCGTGGGTGGGTGCGCTGTGCAACATATAAAAGTTTTAAACTTATATCCTCTTAGGGAAAGTAACGCTTGTAGTCAACTCTGGCGTCCCTATATTAGTGGAGGATATAGTGGTAGGTCAGCATCCTAGTATACAACTAGTAAACTATATGTAACAGTGTCTGTATAGAGGTATATCCTAGTATACAACTAGTAAAATACATGTAACAGTGTCTGTATAGAGGTATTCAATTAGGGTGCTAGTGGTTACAGTATCGTCTGTACTAATATCCTGAACTGTGCCTTAAAGGGCACAAAGCTTCTGGTAAGGCTATGGTAGTACTCGATGTACTGGGCTCACATAAGCACCTGAATCTCGGTCGGAGTAGATGTAGCAGGGTTAGCAGAGCTGTGCTGCCTGGAATCGGCTGTTCTAGGCTTTACCAATGATAAGCACCTAAATAATCAGTGAGTTAACAAAGGATATCCTGTGCCTACTGATTCGTCAGTCATTGTGTGTGTCTTGAGTATCTTATTAAACCACATATATTTCTTCTAATGATTTTTTAATGATTTCCATATACACGATTTAGAGACAGCCTCTTCTCTCTCCTTTCGTATCTATCTCTGCTTGTATGTGCACCAGATTGTCAGGCAGGAGCCCTATCTCTTCAATCTTTTCCCAGACAATCAAAAATTTACAACTACTTAAACAATTTGACATGCACATACTTTCACTAACATAGTTACATACAGCCAAGGGAAAAAGACCGTAAACCAGCTTTGAACTCTATTGTTCTACATCAGGACATAATAACAATCAACTGTTCTTTAGCAGGTCTTAAAAGTACAACCTCAGATGAACAACACTTGATATATTACACCGTGTCTTGATTTATTTAAAGGGACACTATAGTCACCTGAACAACTTTAGCTTAATGAAGCAGTTTTGGTGTATAGAACATGCCCCTGCAGCCTCACTGCTCAATCCTCTGCCATTTAGGAGTTAAATCCCTTTGTTTATGAACCCTAGTCACACCTCCCTGCATGTGACTTGCACAGCCTTCCATAAACACTTGCAATAAAGAGAGCCCTATTTAGGCTTTCTTTATTGCAAGTTCTGTTTAATTAAGATTTTCTTATCCCCTGCTATGTTAATAGCTTGCTGGACCCTACAAGAGCCACCTGTATGTGATTAAAGTTCAATTTAGAGATTGAGATGAATTATTTAGGGTAAATGACATCTGTTTGAAAGTGAAACCAGTTTTTTTTTTCATGCAGGCTCTGTCAATCATAGCCAGGGGAGGTGTGGCTAGGGCTGCATAAACAGAAACAAAGTGATTTAACCCCTTAAGGACAGAGCTTCAGAAGCTTGACTTACGCTTAATGACACAAGCAATTTTTGCATTTTCTTGCTGTTTGCGTTCAACTGCAATTTGCATCTCTCTCATTTATTGCACCGACACATATTATATACTGTTTTTTAAAGGACAGAAAGGGCTTTAATTTGATATAACATATAAATATATAAATGCTTACTTATTATAAAAAAAATACAGAAAAATGCAAAAAAAATGAAAAATATTGTTTTTTTTTACAGTTTTTGCAATCATAATGTGTGCATAATTAGTGCAGGTTAAGGAAAGTAATTAAAAATAAATTCATTTATTTGTTCTGATTTACAGAATATATAATGTGTCTGGGATTTTAAGTTTTTTTTGGTAGTTACAGGTCACAAAGCACAAGGAGTAAAATAAAATTTTAATATGGAGCGATTTTAGAATTTGGTATGTTTGTCTTGTAAGCCTAATAGCCATAAAATAAAACAAAATTGCCACACAAAAGTATATATTTATATAAAGTAGACATCACAGGCTATTTACCTAAGGTTGTTTTGACACTTTCTACGTAGCCATTTTACCGCCAACCTCTGCTAAATATTGGAGTAAAATTGTGTTTTTGGGGGGTTTTCGCACACAAACGTATAACAAAGAACTTCTCATGTGTATTTTGTAAAGTTGTTGTGTGCTATTCCTGTACAAAGTTTTATTATGTGTTCAGTTACTTCTGCTGAGTACAACGGTACCCCCATTGTATGTCTTTGGCACTATTTTGTGAAGCTACAGTGCCATATAGGAGACCTGTCCTTTTCAGTATTCACAGTAGAATTTTGAGAGACGGATATAATGAGCCTATGCTTCCATTTGGGGTATTATAACAGTTTGACTGTTCAAAAACCCCCACAAAGGCCTACCATTTGTAAAAGTAGACACTCCAGGGTATCTCATAAGGTGCATATTGTGCCTTAACATGCCCCCATTTTTTTACCATTACATGCCAAAGTATGTGGTAAAAAATAATTGTGTGCATTTTTTACATACGGATTGCATTTTTGCTGGGCATTTTGTATATTTCATATGTGCCACTAAGTTCAAACCCCCCAAATTATGCTCTGCTAAGTCTTCTGAGTAAAAGGACACCCCCATTGTATGTCTATGGCACTATTTCGTGAAGCTACAGTGCCATACAGGAGACCTGTCCTTTTCAGTATTCACAGTAGAATTTTGAGAGACGGATTTAATGAGCCTATGCTTCCATTTGGGGTATTATAACAGTTTGACTGTTCAAAAAAAAAACCACAAAGGCCTACCATTTGTAAAAGTAGACACTCCAGGGTATATCATAAGGTGCATATTGTGCCTTAGCATGCCCCCATTTATTCACCAATATATGCCAAAGTATGTGGTAAAAAATAATTTTGTGCATTTTTTGACATACGGATTGCATTTTTGCTGGGCATTTTGTATATTTCATATGTGCCACTAAGTTCAAAACCTTCAAATTATGCTCAGCTAAGTCTTCTGAGTAAAAAGACATCCCCAATGAATGTCTTTGGCACTATTTTGTGAAGCTACAGTGGCATATTGGAGACCAAGCCATATCAGTTTTTACAGAACTTTGAATTTTGACGCTGGACCTATGTGCAATTTCCAAGCATCTTCGTAAGTTTTAAATTCAAACTACCCCACAAAGGCCTACCATTTCTTAAAGTAGACACCCCAGGGTATTTCAAAAGGCATATTTTGAACCTTAGCGTGGGATAATTTTTCCGCTAGCTTGTACCAGGTGTAGTGGTAATAAGCGTTTTTTCTGCCTTTTTGACACACAAAGTGAGTTTGCACAGTATATTTTGCAAACCTTATGTGTACCACCACTCTATAATACTTTATATGTTGCTCAGCTATGTCGGCTGAGTACAAAAATACCCCCGTATGTACCTTTGCCAGGTATATGTGGACATCGGAGGGGCACATTTGGGACACAGCCATTCCATTTTTTTTCAAACTTTTACATTTTTACGCTGTGCCCATGTCCCATTTTAGAGTATTTTACCAGGCTATATAATCCAAATACTCCATAAAGCCATACCATTTCTTAAAGAAGACATCCCAGGGTATTTCAAAAGGCATATTTTGAAAATTAGTGTGGGATAATTTTTCCGCTAGCTTGTACCAGGTGTAGTGGTAATAAGCGTCTTTTCTGCCTTTTTGACACACAAAGTGAGTTTGCACAGTATATTTTGCAAACATTTTGTGTACCACCACTCTATAATACTTTATATGTTGCTCAGCTATGTCGGCTGAGTACAAAAATACCCCCGTATGTACCTTTGCCAGGTATATGTGGACATCGGAGGGGCACATTTGGGACACAGCCATTCAATTTTTTTCAAACTTTAAATTTTTACGCTGTGCCCATGTCCCATTTTAGAGTATTTTACCAGGCTATATAATCCAAATACCCCATAAAGCCATACCATTTCTTAAAGAAGACATCCCAGGGTATTTCAAAAGGCATATTTTGAACCTTAGCGTGGGATCATTTTTCCGCTAGCTTGTACCAGGTGTAGTGGTAATGAGCGTTATTAAATGTATTTTTTTACTTTTTAAAACTTTTTTTACTTTTTAAAACTATTTTTTAAACTTTTGTTTTGCTTATTCATTTTTTTAAAGTTTCCTAAACCTTCGTAAAACTTTTTTTTACAGATTTAACATTTTTCTAAGCTTTTTCTTTTACCGTTAACCCCTAACTAGCAGTAAGCAGCACTAACAGTAAATTCCCAATTTTCCCATAACTCCCACCCACCCCAGCTAGCAAAATATTTAATTATACAATATTTAAATTAGTTAATTAAATTAATTTAACCCCTGAGGGTTAAAAAATAAATAAAAGTTAATCGTCAGGGGTTAAAAAACAATTAGATCACAGTATAATACTGTGATCTGTATTTTGATCACTGTAGGCAGTGATAGACTGGCAGGCAAGGGGTTAATTTTTATTTGGACTGGGTAAAGGGTTTATTTTTTTTTTATTTTTTACTTAAACGTTATTAAAACTTTTTTTTTACTTATTTTTTTAACTTTTTAAAGCTTATTTTAAAACTTTTTTTAACGTTAACCCCTAGTTAGCCTAACACTAAATCCCCCAATTCCCCACTAACTTCCACCCTCCCCAGCTAGCTAAATTTATAATTTTAAAATATTTAAATTAATTAATAAAATAAATTTAACCCCTGAGGGTTAAAAAAAAAAAGAATTAACCCTCAGGGGTTAAAAAAAAAATCAGATCATATTAAAATGTAATCCCTGCCAATTGATCACTGTAGTCAGTGATCAATTGGCAGGGAAGGGGTTAATTTTTTATTAATATGGGTAAAGGGGGGGGTGGGATTTTAATTTAACTTTTTTTTTAACAGCAGGGGGCAGGATCACTGAAGATCCGTCTCCCTGCACTTCACACTGAACCCGGAAGTGCAGGGAGGCGGAGGTGAGTATAGAGAGCACATGTGCCCGCTCTGGCATGCTGTCAGAGCGGGCACATGTACTCTGACAGCCCGATCCGGTGCTCCCGGTCTGCCTCTAATGCAGAGGCAGACCGGAGCACCATTAACCCCACGATCGCCACGATTGCGGCGATCTGGGGTTAATTTTACCGCGTGACGGACGAGGTCCGTCACCCGTCGTTAAGGGCATCCCCAGGATGACGGACCTCGTCCGTCACCCGTCGTGAAGGGGTTAACTCCTAAATGACAGTGATTTGAGCAGTGAAATTGCAGGGGAATGATCTATACACTAAAACTGCTTTATTTAGCGAAAGTAATTTAGGTGACTATAGTGTTCCTTTAACAAAAATAAAGCCAAAATGGAGAAGCCAGGTGAAAAACTAAGTGCACCCTTACTACTTCCATAGGAATTAAGAGGCTAAGTAGCAGACAGGTGCTGCTAATCAAATGCCCTTGATTAATTGATTATCAGCAACTGTGACCACCTCTATAAAAAACAACATTTTAGCAGTTTGCTGGTCTGGAGATTTCAGGTGGGTGTTAACACAATGCCAAGTAGGAAAGACATCAGCCATGATGTTAGAGAAGCAAGCAGTGGCGTACATACCAGGGTCGCAGGGGTCGCGGCTGCGACCGGGCCCGGCCCACCAGGGGGCCCGGCCGCCCCTGCGACCCTGTATGTACCCACAGGGCCAGCCTCTTCTCCTGGGGGCCCCAGGAGCCGGCCACCTCAGGGCCCCCCGAGGCTGGCCCTGCTGTCACCCCACGGCCGGTCAGGCTGGCGCGCGAGGGAGCACTCTCCCCTAAGTGCTCCCTCTTCAGCTCCCTCGCGCACCGCACTGATACCGGAGCCGGAAGATGACGTCATCTTCCGGCGCCGGCATCCCTACGCGGCGCGCGAGGGAGCTGAAGAGGAAGCACTCAGGGGAGAGTGCTCCCTCGCGCGCCAGCCTGACCGGCCCCCCAGGAGCCCAGCAGCACCACTGGACCCCAGGGAATCCCCTCAGCACTCCAAAAGGTAAGGAGGCTGGGGGGATTCATAAAAAAAAACTATTGTGTGTGTAAGTGTGTGTGAGTGTTAGTGTGTGTGTGTGTGAGTGAGTGTTAGTGTGTGTGTGTGAGTGAGTTAGTGTGTGTGTGTGAGTGAGTTAGTGTGTGTGTGTGTGAGTGAGTGTTAGTGTGTGTGTGAGTGAGTTAGTGTGTGTGTGTGTGTGTGTGAGTGTTAGAGTGTGTGTGTGAGTGTTAGAGTGTGTGAGTGAGTGTTAGAGTGTGTGAGTGAGTGTTAGTGTGTGTGTTAGTGTGTGTGTGTGTGTGAGTGTTAGTGTAAGTGTGTGTGAGTGTTAGTGTGTGTGTGAGTGAGTGTAAGTGTGTGTGTGAGTGAGTGTTAGTGTGTTTGTCTGAGTGTTAGTGTGTGTGTGTGTCTGCTAGTGAGTGTCAGTGAGTGTGTCTGTTGAGTGTGTGTCTGCTAGTGAGTGTCAGTGAGTGTGTTACTGTGTGTGTCTGTTACTGAGTGTGTTTGTGTGTGTGTGTGTGTGTGTTACTGAGTCTGTTTGATGTCTGTTAGTGAGTGTGTGTTTGTCAGTGAGAGTGTATGTTTTGTAAGTGAGTGTGTATGTATGTCTGCCGCTGAGTGTGTCTATGTCAGTAAATGTGTGTGTCTGTTAGCTAGTGTGTATGCATTTGTTCGTGAGAGTGTGTGTGTGTGTGTCTTCAGCACTTACCTTTCTCCAGCGCCGGACTCCCATGGCGCTGGGGATCCCTCCGCCTCTCAGCTCCGAATGCGCATGCACGGCAAGAGCCGCGCACGCATTCAAACCGCCCATAGGAAAGCATTACTTAATGCTTTCCTATGGACGTTCAGTGTCTTAAAATGGCGGAAGTGCCTCTAGCGGCTGTCAGTGAGACAGCCACTAGAGGCTGGATTAACCCTCAGTGAAACATAACAGTTTCTCTGAAACTGCTATGCTTTCAGCTGCAGGGTTAAAACTAGAGGGACCTGACACCCAGACCACTTCATTGAGCTGATGTGATCTGGGTGTCTGTAGTGGTCCTTTAAGTGTGTGTGCATCTGCATGCACTTGCGTACATACCGCGGTCGCAGGGGTCGCAGCCCTGCAACCCCTGCCACCAGGTGCCCGCCGCCATGTGTTGCTGCCCCGGCCCGCGGGAGGGGGGGGGGGGGCCCACAGATAAATTTTTGCACCGGGGCCCCATGGGTCATGTGTACGCCACTGGAAGCAAGTGTTGCAGCATGGCTTAGGTTTGCAAAGTTACATCTGAAAAAACCACAAGACCTTTTGACAGACGAGACCAAAGTGGAGATGTATGGCTAATAATGCAAACTGCCATGTTTGGAGAAAAACAAACACAGCATATCGGCACAAAAACCTTGTATCAACTGTCAAGCACAGTGGTGGAGGGGTGATGATTTGGGGAACCTTGCAGTCATTGAGATGACCTTGAACTCCTCTGTATACCAAAGTACCCTAGAGTCAAAGGTGAGGCCATCTGTCTAACAGCTAAAGCTTGGCCGAAATTGGGTCCCACCGATATTGGGGTACTGTAACATAGTGCTGGGCTTAACACAATATGGCCATATGGTAGAACTGAATCCCCATATTTATTTGCCAAGATAGGTAATTTTAAGTAGCCTTGTTAAATGTAACACTTTATTTTTGTTTGTGTGTGTGTGTTCCTTTAACTGTATTTTGTATATAATTAAGCCTATACATTTACTACGGACTATGTCAGCATAATGCATATAGTAAATGTACACCCAACAGAACATGGATATTGTAAACTATAGATCCACTAGCTATTTCACAAAGTTGAAACACAATTGTTTGTTCTACTATGTTTTTTATAGTACCATATATACTCGAGTATAAGCCGACCCGAATATAAGCCGAGGCCCCTAATTTTACCCCAAAAAACTGGGAAAACTTATTTACTCGAGTATAAGACTAGGGTGGGAAATGCAGCAGCTACTGGTAAATTTCTAAATAAAATTAGATCCTAAAAAAATTATATTAATTGAATATTTATTTACAGTGTGTGTATATAATGAATGCAGTGTGTGTGTGTATGAGTGCAGTGTGTGTAGTGCAGTGTGTGTATGAATGCAGTGTGTATATGAGTGCAGTGTGTGTGTATAAATGAAGTGTGTGTATGAATGCAGTGCAGTGTGTGTGTATGCGTGCAGTGTGTGTGTATGCAGTGTGTATGAGTGCAGTGTGTATATAAGTGCAGAGTGTGTATGAGTGCAGTGTGTGTATGAGTGCAGTGTGTGTATGTATGAGTGCAGTGTGTGTATATGAGTGCAGTGTGTGTATGTGAATGCAGTGTGTGTGTATGAATGCAGTGTGTATATGAGTGCAGTGTGTGTGTATGCATGCAGTGTGTATATGAGTGCAGTGTGTATGAATGCAGTGTGTGTATGAATGCAGTGTGTGTATGAGTGCAGTGTGTGTATGAGTGCAGTGTGTGTATGAGTGCAGTGTGTGTGTATGAGTGCAGTGTGTGTGTATGAGTGCAGTGTGTGTATGAATGCAGTGTGTGTATGAGTGCAGTGTGTGTATGAATGCAGTGTGTGTATGAGTGCAGTGTGTGTATGAGTGCAGTGTGTGTATGTGAATGCAGTGTGTGTGTATGAATGCAGTGTGTGTGTATGAATGCAGTGTGTGTGTATGAGTGCAGTGTGTGTGTGTATGAGTGCAGTGTGTGTATGAGTGCAGTGTGTGTATGAATGCAGTGTGTGTTTGAGTGCAGTGTGTGTGTATGAGTGCAGTGTGTGTGTATGAATGCAGTGTGTGTATGAGTGCAGTGTGTGTATGAGTACAGTGTGTGTATGAGTGCAGTGTGTTTATGTATGAGTGCAGTGTGTGTATATGAGTGCAGTGTGTGTGTATGAGTGCAGTGTGTGTATGAGTGCAGTGTGTGTGTATGAGTGCAGTGTGGTAACTCGTGGCAACGCTCTGACCCCGCGGCTCTCGCGAGACTTGCAGAGGGAGCTAATCTGGGAGCTGCACGGACCGGAGGAGAGAGAAGGGAGCTGACAGGAGCTGCAGGAAAGGTAAGTAACAGCTTCCTGCCAGCCCCCGGTCCTTGTCTGTATTATGGCAATGTAAATTGCCATAATACAGACAATTGACTCGAGTATAAGACGAGTGGGGGTTTTTCAGCACAAAAAATTTGCTGAAAAACTCGTCTTATACTCGAGTATATACGGTACTTGCCTTCATACATGGTGGTGGGGGTGGTGGTGGTGGGGGCAGAGCCAATCCGGCGGTGGGGCCAAATCCAAACTGGCAGCAGGGCAGAGTTTAAGATGGCCCTCTCCCGCTGCTGTTACGGCTGCACGTGGAATGGAAGCAAGGAGTCCCTGCGCTTCCCCAAGTAACAGACATCAGGGAGGAACTTCAGAGGATCCATTCCTACTCTAGCCTATACTGTAAGTATGTAAGTGAGAGAGAGAGAGAGAGACAGTGTGTGTGTGTGTGTGTGTGTGTGTGTGGCTGCATGTGTGTGTGTGAGTGTGTGTGTATCTGACTGCCTGTAGCTCTGTGTGTCTGACTGTCATTCTTGACTCTGTGTGTGTGTGTGTGTGTTTGTGTGACTATCTGCCTGTAACTGTGTGTGTGTGTGTCTGTCTGTCTGTAAGTGTGTGTGACAGTCTGCCTGTAACTGTACATATGACTGCCTGTAACTGTGTATATGACTGCCTGTGACTGTATATGTGACTGTCTGCCTGTTACTATATATGTGATTGTCTGCATGTGACTGTGTGTGTGTGTGTGTGAAGGTCTGCCAGTGACTGTGTGTGTGACTGTATATGTGCTATCTGGCTGCGACTGTGTGTACTGCCTGTAACTGTCTGTGTGTGACTGTGTGTGTGACTGTCTGCCTGTAACTGTGTGTGTGTGTGTGACTGTCTGTCTCTGACTGTGTGTGTGTGTGTGTGTGTGTGTGTGTGTCTGTGACTGTCTGCCTGTAACTGTGTGTGATTGTATGCCTGTAACTGTGTGTGTGGGGGTGCAGGGATTTTGTAAAAGGTGGCAGGGGTCTTGTATAAGGGGGGCAGAACAGGGGTTTGTAGAAGGGGGCAGGACATGGATTTTGTAGGAGGGGTGGGTCAGGAAAGGGGTTTTGTAGAAGGGGGCAGGCATGGGGTTTTACAACATTTACAAATTTAATTTGTGCAATACAGTATAAAAAAGAAAACATTTTTAAAATGTTGCAGATGTGTTTTACATTTGGGGGGAGGGGGAGTGCCACACACAGGATCCGACCCGGGTGCCAAATGCTCTAGGTACGCCCCTGCTAGGAGGTCTCTGATGAAGGTACTTCTCATTGCCGAAACCCACATCAGAACAATGTTTTGTTTTTAATCTTTCATTACTTTTGTTGATACCTTTTTAACCCTTTTGAGTTTTTTTTTGTGTGATAGCTTGATTGGGTATCTCGTACAGTATTTTTCGGCTGAGATACAAGGTTATTATTTCCTTGTACTCCCCTGTGCTATTATAGGACATCTTCCTCTCCTTCAATGTATCCTGAGATAACTTTCATCACTGCATGTGGACGAAAATACAAAATACAATACAAAAGCAATACAAGAGCTCTTGGTGATTGCATCAGGGAAACTGGGACTTAAGTTTCTCAAGTGACCTCTTAATATCCTTGGTGCGATAGGTGTCAAAGCAGGCACCCTCCAACTATAATTGAGCCTGGTTTAACAGAGGTTTTACCTTTTTCGTTGCAACTCACTATTATAACAATAGTATATTAGTATAGAATAGATACCTTGTATCCTCTATATATAACCTGATATAACCCTGTTATATCATGCAAGTGAGACACTTTGGTTGGGCAGCTGTATCGCTATTAATAAAATTTCTATCAATGTGTGTAACATTGGTAACATTGGGTCTTTAACATTTTGCACTACAGCGTTACAATCACAGACACATTAATTTTCTAGGGGTAGCTTGGTTCCTTATATTATTATATGTGTATTTGATAAAGATACTTAATTTTATTTCTTTTAATCAACGAAATATTAACCTTTTAGAGGGGATGCTTTTTGGTTTTGGTTTTGAATTGGATACAAAGGATTAGACAGGATTTCTGCAATATTGTTTGATAACTTGTCTACTGCAGTCAGCCAATACTTCCCTAAGGGGAATGCCATTTTCAAATAGGATTTGTCTTTAAGTAAGTGTTACTCAATAAATCTGCCATTGAACAAACGAGTTCTGTGAGCATACTGTACAAGCTCTGATGAGCATGAGTGGTTAACCGATCTATGAGCTGGAAGAGCACATCTTGTAATTCACATTAACCTCATACCAGTATATTGGATCTTTTTATTCAGCTGGAAATGATAAAGACAATTTATTCAAGCCTTCACTGATTTTCTCTGGTAAATTAAAATACATGCAGGGCAGGTAATGTTCAATGCGTGCCTTGCATGCCGCGTTACTGATACGGTTGCATGGCAACCAGCAGAGGCTTCCATTGAGAGGCAGGAAGGCCCAAATGGATTAACCTCTTCTTTCCTGCATTGTACAACTGTGATCACTAAACACCAGCTGTGTCTGTTAGCAGCATTTCACAGTGCTAAAGTCATTACAGAAGCAGAGAACGCCCATGAATCTTTGCTAATGAAATACAATATCATTTCATTCTCAAAGTGTGATTACGGTGAGGCTAATGGTTGGACTGTGATTAATTGCATGAGTATGCATTCCATTTAAAAACCGTGAGTAAGTTATTTAAACATTATGTTGCCTGCCTAGCAAGGTGGAAATACATATTTTGTAGTTAAATGGATGCTGTGAGATTTACTGTCTGTTATTGCTAATGTAACAAATAAATCACCCTGTAAGTTGCTTGCTATATAAACAATGCTACATGTGCACATAAGCTACGTTCCAGGGGTAGGCAACCTTCAGCACTCCAGATGTTGTGAACTATATCTCCCACAATGCTCTTGCATTCATAATGCTGGCAAAGAACCTTGGGACATGTAGTACACAAAACCTGGTGTGCTGACAATAACTTACCACCGCTCATTCATAGATTTGGCTAGTGAGCTACAAGTGGCATGTCTAAGGATTGCTTCAGATCTGATACCTATAATGTTTCGAACTTTAGGGCTAGCAGAGGACTGAATGTCCAGAATAATGACTGTATAGAGTTTAATATGCCTGTAAAGTATCTAGGGATAGCCAGCAATTGGAGCTAGATTCTGACATTTAGAAATGGCTTTATGTTTTCCTGTGTACGGATGGTGTACCATATGTATAATTGCATTCAGAAGAAATATAGCAAGAGGTTGAAAGGGTCAGAATTACTCATGACTAGTGGAGTATAGAGGAGCATGCATTATATTCTCAAGGTCACTAGAGATTCATAAATATTAATGATTCTTCAAAGCAGGTAAACAAGTAGAGATTATCAAACCCCCAAACTACCCTTTTTCCTGGAGCACAGAATTTTTTTGTGTGTATGAAAGTCAAGCAGTAACTCTGACACTAATATGTCTTTAAATTGTACTAAATCAGTGTTAACAAAATATTTCAAATAAAGGAATTTGTGCTTGTTCTAAATTACGTTTATAAAAAGGAGGCTCCACCAACCAGAGTGGTTTGTGGGGTCTGATTTTACACTAGAACATGAGTCAGCAACCTATGGCGTGTGCCTTTGCATGGCACTCAAGGCTGCCAGAGCCAGTCAGGTTCTGTCCCATCATGAGCATCACTGGGACTTCAGAAATCTGTTGTGCAACTTGAGCGCCATGGACTCCAGTGTGCCCTGCTACAGGTAGAATCAGCCGGCATCCCTGCAGCACATAGACGCGGTGTCGCGGCTCTCCACACCACGCCGTGACCCGCGGGACACCCCAACCGACCCACGTGTGAATGCCACTTACATTAGGCGCACGCGCCCAAAAGTCGGCCTCTTAAATGGACAGAACACCTGGCGTTGTTTAAAGGAACTCATTACTTTCTAGCCAATAGTATGTGAGAGGTGGATACCTCTCCCCTATATAATCTTAATCTACCCCTACCTCAGTGCTCGGTTATACTGTGCTTACTGTGGTATTAACTTCAGTGTGCCTATCATGTCTTGTTTGTCTTATCTGGTATCTGACCCTTCGCCTGTTTAATCGTCTCTAAACCCGTGCTGCCTGTCCAGACACTTGGCTTTCCTCGACTACGACTTTGGTTATTCCTTTGATACCTCACCTTGGCTAATTCCTGCTTCCTGGACTCCTCCTGCCACATATGTAACAGACGTAACAAGAAAACTCCCCCTCTTACAAGTAATGCAAACAGCCAACACATACACACACAATCCCCACAAACACAGCACCACTGACAATCCACATACACGCACACAAGTCCCAAGCAGCTTCTCACATGCAATATCACAAGCAGCCCCACACATACACATCACTAATGACACAATGTGTCACATCATCCAGACACACAATTCCACCAGCAACTCCCATACACAGTCCACACTTATAGGTATCATACACAATACCACAAACTACTCATGAACATATACAATATAACAGTCCAAATACACACAAATACAATGTTCCAAAGCAACTGCAGCACCCATAAATAACACAAGTGCAATACAACACCATACACCCCTCAATAGTAAAAAGATAGGACCGGAATACCAAGGGACTTCAAGATTGTGCTTTGGCACAGTACTACTAAAAGGTTGCCTACCCTTGCTCTAGAACACTGCCCAGTAAAGGTTTATGAGAAATATAGTTTGCCCTCCAATCAGAGTTACACACTCTTCACATTGGATGAGTGGAACTGCTCAAAAAGGTGATAACAGCCAGAATGCAGCTACTATTAGGTTATACACAGCTGACTCCAGTTTCCCTTTTTCTAAAAAGGAAGAAAAGTAGGATGAGACAATTGTTTTTATACCCTAAATTGTGCATCCTCTTTATTACAATCTCCGCATGCTATACTATTCCATGCAAACTACCGTATTTTTCGCTCCATAAGACGCACTTTTTTCCCCCTCAAAAGTGAGGGGAAATGTCTGTGCGTCTTATGGAGCGAATATGAAGCTTTACTTACCTGTCTTGTAGCGTTGGCCGGCAGCACGGGGCGCATCGCGGTACTGGAACTTGAATTTCATGTTCCGTTTTCCGGCGGGACTGAAAGGAAATGTGCACAAGCTGAGTGCGCACTTCCTTTCAGTCCCGCCGGAAACCGGAACATGAAATTCAAGTTCCAGTACCGTGGTGCGCCCTGTGCTGCCGGCCAACGCTACAAGACAGGTAAGTAATTATGGGACAAGGGGAGGGGGACAGTATGGGAGAGGAGAATATGGGATAGAAGAGAAGAATATGGGGAGGGGGATGAAGTCTATGGGGAGGGGGGGGGGATGAAGTCTATGGGGAGGGGGGGGGATGAAGTCTATGGGGAGGGGGGGGATGAAGTCTATGGGGAGGGGGTGGATGAAGACTATGGGGAGGGGGGGAGATGAAGTCTATGGGGAGGGGGTGGATGAAGTCTATGGGGAGGGGGTGGATGAAGACTATGGGGAGGGGGTGGGTGAAGACTATGGGGAGGGGGTGGGTGAAGACTATGGGGAGGGGGTGGGTGAAGACTATGGGGAGGGGGTGAGTGAAGACTATGGGGAGGGGGTGAGTGAAGACTATGGGAGAGAGGAGAAGTCTATGGGAGGGGGGGACACTATGGGACAGGGGAGAAAAAAAATATTCTGTACAAACTGTCCCATAGTAAGAAACACTATGGGACAGTTTGTTCAGAATATTTTTTTCTGGGTTTCTTCCTCTAAAAACTAGGTGCGTCTTATGGTGAGGTGCGTCTTATGGAGCGAAAAATACGGTATATCTGCTATCCCTACTTTTAAAAATGTGCAGTACTTAAGGCATATGCTATTTAACTTTCTTATCAACAATGCTCATGCTATAATGTCTCAAATAACTTGTTCTTTGTCTATGCACAGCAAAAATAAAGAATATTTTAAAAAAAGGAAAAATCAATAAATACATTTAAAAAAAAAAATTTCAAAAATTAAATAAATGTAAAAAAATATATATACCGGTTTAAATTTGTTCTAACTGTATTTTGATATTAATATACATATATACATAAGACTTGCTTTTCCCACAGAAATCTCACTTCATCAGTGCTCTCACTACTGCATATGCAAATGAGCTCAACAAAGAAATGTTTTCCTCATAATTCCACATTATACATGGATTCCTTGGAGTATGTGTCTGCTGTACACAACAGCTTTGAAACACAACTTAGGAAGAGGAGCAAAGCCAGTGAACCACTCATAGACAGCTGTTTCGTTGTTAATGCAACTCATCAGCATGAGGTTGGTTACTGGCTTCCCAGAATCCCTTGCAGTAGTGAGATCACTGTTAAAGTGAGATTTCTGTTTGAATAGCAAGTCTTATGGCTAGACTGGTGTGTGTATTTGTGTTTAACAATGTATTAACTATCCACTTACTTCAGATGGAAGGGGTTTTCATCCACACTTTTCCCCCCACAACAACTCTCTTGGTATGTGTGTGTATATATATATATATATATATATATATGTGTGTGTGTGTGTGTATGTATAGAGATGTATAGATAGATATAGATAGATATAGATATATACCAACAGAGTTGTGGTATATATATATATATATATATATATATATATATATATATATATATATATATACATAATAATAATAATAATAATAATAATAATATACATACCAACAGAGTTATGGTGGGGGAAAAAGTGTGGATGAAAAACTTTTCCATCTGAAAACCCCGCTAACTTTGGGCAGTGTTTGTGACTAACTGGCTACTAAAAAAGACTGGACATACACATACTTCATTTGTAATAGCTTGGTTTGTCTACTTTTGCAAATGGTATGCCATCATTGGGTTAATTCTCATTCCTGGGTTACGATACTATCTCAAAGTCAACATAACCAGTCTGGCAAATTTCAATGTGCATAAACTGAAAAATGTAACGTGCTATATTTGACACTGTAACTTTTCAAAACACCATAAAACCTGTACATGGGAGGTACTGTTTTACTCGGGAGACATCGCTGAACACAAATATGTGTACGTTATTGCAGTAACAGCTAACAGTATTATGACATTTACAGTAAAATACCACGCAGAACTAAAAAAAAAAAAAAAGTCTTCATTTCTCATATTTTTTTATATTTTATTCATATTAAATTATGTTTAACATATAAATATTTGATTTGACATGAAAGTTGAAAGCTCTATTTCTCCTGATCAAAATGATATATAATAAGTGTGGGTGCATTTAATATGACAGAGGTGAATTACGGTTGAACAGATATATAGCGCAACTTCAAGGTTTTGTTTATGTTTTGTTTTGATCACAAGTGTACAACTGGCTCAGTCCTTAAGGGGTTAAATAATGATACAAAAACCATGAAAGTTTTCCTATAATTGCACCATAAACTTAAAGCCATTCCTGGAATATGGCTAATATAAAACAATAATAATAATAAATCAAATTAAATTGTTGTGCAGAATTGGTGGGTTACAAAATGCAAGGAAAAAAAGAGTAAGAATATCCGGGAAATGTTATAGAGGAAAATAGTATGATACAAAACATATGAGAGAGGAAGATCTAGTAAAATGAAAGAAAGGGAAAAAGACAAGGTGGGGTAAGATGAAAGAAGGGAAATATTTGTCGGCAAGTAGTTAAGCTGAAAAGTAAGATGCCCTAAAGCAAAAGCACTTATGATGGTGGAAGAAGTAAGGAATAATTGACGACAGGCCGTTGAATTATTAGAAAAATAATGCACGACGCAAAGCATTATTTTTTTCTAATAATTCAACGGCCTGGAGTCAATTATTCCGCTTATACTACAGTTACCACACCTCGAAACATTGTTCAGATGATGTATTTCAAGACGTTTGTCAAGTTTTTGTCATTAAAACGCGTTTGTATGTAGGACTAATTTCTTACGCAAGTCTATGTGGTCAAGACCTGTCTGGAGCTACTTTAGCCGGGCGTCTCCCTGAAAATAATGCACACCTTAGAACGTTCGTCAACCAATCAGATTCAAGCATTCAATGGCCCAGTAGTATAAATACAATTAATGGTGCACTGAAAGAAAACATGCAACACAATGGGATTTATTCACTTAACCAGGAATGCTAACAAATTATTTGGGGTATTGAAAAGTTTGGGGCAAAATAACTGACCTGGGAAAAAAAATCCAACTATCTGCCAAATTTGTTCTAACATATTTTATTAATACTACACATCACTTCTTCCAGTTTTTCCTAAAATGTCAGGATTCAATAGATAAAAATATAAAGTGAAGTGCTAGTTATGCTTGATAGTGAATATGTTCGAAACCTAAGGAATATGCACTATTTGTATAGTAAATGGCATGTATAATATTCTACTTCTATAACTATACTATAACTGTACAACATAAACTATAAATTTGTAATTTATTTAAGCTTTTGGGATGTTTATATCCATGTGGGCCAGTATAATATTTCAGGTATTGTGTACTGAATATGAACAGCACAGATAATAAAAATGATCTGAATGCTACATTCTCCCTAAAAATATCTATGGAACCATGCAGAAAGTATAATTGATAGACTTTTGCACATAAAAATTGCTGGGTTAACCTACCTGGGGGAATTCACCTTTTATTCATCTTCTTTATTCATTTCTAATCAGAAGAGAAACGTTTCCAAACCTCTATTGTTCAGAATTAAAAAAAAAATGCTTCACTTATTCAGTTACCATAGTAACATGAAAAAATATTAGTCAAAATTTTAACTGAGCTCAGGTGTACAAATTGTAGGTCATGTAAGAAGACAGCTGATCAAATTTAAAGAAAATACATCAATGATTTGCTATATTTCTTTAGATGCTAAGTTAATAAAAAGAAAATAAAAATCTAACCATGGTACAAAAAAAATGTTTTAAACATTTTTGTTTGTGTTAAAGGACCACTCTAGTGCCAGGAAAACATACTCGTTTTCCTGGCACTAGAGTGCCCTGAGGGTGCCCCCACCCTCAGGGACCCCCTCCCGCCCGGCTCTGGAAAGGGGAAAGGGGTTAAATCTTACCTTTTTCCAGCGCTGGGCGGAGAGATCTCCTCCTGCTCTCCTCCTCCGATCCTCCTCTTCTCCTCCCCGTCGGCTGAATGCGCACGCGCGGCAAGAGCTGCGCGCGCATTCAGCCGGTCACATAGGAAAGCATTCATAATGCTTTCCTATGGACGCTGGCGTGCTCTCACTGTGAAAATCACAGTGAGAAGCACGCAAGCGCCTCTAGCGGCTGTCAATGAGACAGCCACTAGAGGACATAGGGGGAAGGCTTAGCCCATTCATAAACATAGCAGTTTCTCTGAAACTGCTATGTTTATGAAAAAATGGGTTAACCCTAGAAGGACCTGGCACCCAGACCACCTCATTAAGCTGAAGTGGTCTGGGTGCCTAGAGTGGTCCTTTAATGTTAGATCCAGCATTTTTTTTTTTTTTTTTTTGTGATGATTCATTTTGAAGGGGTGGAGAGGGAGTGGGATTCGGACAGGCCTGGGTTATTTGAATGATGAGTGAATCATACAGTAGTAATTGTATTTTTTTTTTTTTGAGTAAGTAAAAACCGTGATTCAATCAGCTGTATCACCAGTGAAGAATTGGTAGTGTTTCAGTTTTAAGATAGTCCTTTATCAAAACTGTGTTGAAGGGTGTGTTGATGGGATCTTGGAGGAAATTGGATATATTCAGATCTGGAGTATTAGAAGAGACCATTAACCCCATACATCTTTTATGTAAAGATATCTGGAACAACCTAAATATTCCCTAGATGTATTTTCATAGAGTTAACTAATCGAGATAATCTATAGCAATATTACATAATCTATAGCAATATTGCATGCATTTTATACTAATCCTTCTAAAACTTTAGAGGTGGAATAGTTGAAAAAAGAGCAATGGTGCAAGAAAGTTTGAAAATGTATTTTTTCTTATCTTGATAATCATGCATTGATCCAAAATGTATTACAATGTGTGTTTGTATGTGTAAACCTCATTTTACAGTGATATTTCCATGTCTTATGCCCCATCTCTTTTATACCATGGTAGTATTTTAAGAGGATTCAGGTCTCTCATGTGTCCTAGAATTGCTTTTTACATTTGGCCCAATTATTGCACTTTATGATCTTGGCCTCAATGCAAAAATAAATCAGAACATTCTATTAATAACTCAGTGTCAAATGTAAATTCTCTCTCCATGCACCTTCCCAACTACCCTCTGTAATATGCTTTCTACGGCAAGGATACAAAGTATAACTTCAAAGCTTTTCAAGGTGACATCTTGCCCAAAATACTTTTAGGCTCCATTTACCACGATTTAGTGTTTTGTCCTGCACCTTTCCCATCTGCCAGTCCTTACATCGGCTTCCTATTAAAATTTTAAATTTTGGTTCTTACTTACAAATCTTTTCATAACAGTGCTTATATCTACTTATCCTTACTAATACACAAGTATGTCCCATCCAGGCCACTAAGCTCCACCAAAGACTTGTGTCTATCCTCTGTTTTAGCTCGCACCTCTGACTTTCACCTTAAAGACTTTTCTGGGCCTTTAGTGCTACTTTGGAACCTCCTTCCAGGTCCATTAGACGTTCTCACATAGTCTCCATGCCTTAAAAAAAATTCCCTAAAAATTCTTCAAGAATGCATATCCATTAAAAAGTTAACAGATTTCCATCCCCACGTCTCACTAACCCACCTTTTCTTATAAAACTACTAATCTAATAACCTAAGCCCTTATCGTAAACTCTTATAGCAACCTACTTTTCCATTACATAAAATACTACTTACCCTTACCTCTTACCTTTATCATTTTACCCCACTCCCCTTGGAATGTAAACTTGACCAGGGCCCTCAGCACCTTTGTCTAACATGTCTTGTTGTAACTACTTGTTTGTTAGTCTACCTTTTGTTAATTGCTGCAGAATTTGTTGGCACTTTATACATATTAATAATAAGATTGACCTGGCTTACCATTGTGGACATTGTCATGTACACAGTGCTTCATTATTTTTCATTACATATGTCCGCTTCTAGGAAACCTGGGACCTAATAACCCAGAACAGTTAAAGAAGTAATGTCTCACTAAGATCCCTTTTATTCAACACCTTCAAGTAACACTGTATTCATTGTCTCGAGCATCTTCCATGAACAAATTTAACTAGAAAAGAGAACATAAAAAAATTAAAAATAAAAATTCAAAAACCCATTACAACTTTTAGTATATGACAGGATCCTTCAACCATATACATGCACCATTGGTCGGAACAGTGTTTGATAACTGACGGTCTCTTTCTCTGTGCAGAGAGTGAAGCAGGGAAAACCATAGAGACCAATGGATTTATTTACTAAAGTGGAAATTCAAAGTGAATTTCAAATTTAAAAACAAAGTAGCTGAAATTAAATTCAGTTTTAATCCACATTGAATTCTCACTTTAGTGAATGACGCTGTAACTGTCGATTTTCTAACACTGCTGGACCCAAAGGGTATGTACAGCGTTGTACATCTATCAAGAGGCTGACAAGGCATTTGCCTTGTGTGGCACTTTCCAGGGGGAAGCAAAAGCTATGAGTGTGACCGTGCCTCCTGTTTGTCATGGTGACCACCTTAGGGACCCTCAAGGCAGGTGGCTGTGTGCAATGGCAATGCAAATGGGCAGCGAGCGTTGATATCTGTGCTCTTCTTGCTCAGCTTCCTCTCGCACCCTGCAATGATGCCGGGAGTCGGAATATGATGTCACTCTGGCCCTGGCATCACTAAACGGCACTCAGGGGAGCAGAACAAGAAGATGATAGTTAAAGCAGCCACACTGGACCCCAATAAAAGGTTCCACTCCAGGCTGGGTGGACTTTGATAAAAAAATATATAGTATTTATGAGTTTGTGAGATAATTTGTATATGTCATTAAGTGAGGGTGTGTGTGTTTGTCCATAAGTGTGTGTCAGTTAGTGTATGTATATGTGTGTCATTGAGTGTGTCAAACCATAAGGGTATGTCTCTCACTGAGTCAAATCAGTGAGGGCATGTGTCTGTCAGTAAGTGTGTGTATGTCCATGTGTCTGTCAGTGAATGTAAGTCAGTGAGTGTGTCAGTGAGTGCATATGTGTCTGTCTGACTATAAGTGTGTGCGTCTGTGAGTGTGTATCTGTCAGTAAGTGTGTTTGTAAGTGTTTTCCGTTAGTGTGTGTGTGTGTGTGTGTGTGTGTGTCTGTCTGTCTGTTATTGAGTGTGTGTCAGTGAATGTTTGTGAGTGTCTGTCAAATCAGTGTGTGTGTGTGTGTGTGTGTGTGTGTGTGTGTGTGTCTGTCAGTGTGTTACTGAGAGTGTGTCTCATTTCTTTACATTTACAAAAAAAATTAAACAATCTATTTCCTTTCAAAACCTGGTGAAATGATTATATTAAAACATCTTTTTGAGGGGACAGCTTTCCATGAAGATAAAATACACACAATTTTAATTTAATTTAACCTTTCAAGACAAATGCTAGGAATCAAGGAATTGTCAGACTTGCTCCTTTAGTGGGCAAACGTGCCCATTTTGGCCTTGACACTGACACGGGTCATGTCACTGACAATACACTCCTCAGGGACTGCCCACATGCTCGATATCATACCTCCCATTGTTGAGAGGTAGGCTATACCAGTTTTAAATACCTTAATTATAAAAAAAAAAAAAACATTATTTAAATGTATTTACTGTATGTGGTCATTATGTTTAAATGTATACATTATTTTTACATTCTGTTGCAATTCTAGCAAGCTGTACTGCTAGTAATGCCTTCAGAGTCTTTGCAAATACCTATAAGCAAGATATTTGATCATTTGTATTTATATATTTTTGTCACATCTACTGTTGGTGAGATAAATTGCAGTTTTGCTTTTATACTAACATTTCAGACACTTTGAAATATTGTAAGGTAAAGGGCACTGAATACTGTTAAAAGTTTTGATTTCTCAAATATTTTTTAAAATGCTGAATAAATAAATGAAAAATAAAAATAAAAATTGGGAACAGTTTGATCATTTAGATTTTTACATTTGTCTGCAAAACAGTATCTTCACAAAATTGCTGTGTTTTGATATGCGCTTATATGTTAGCTATGCACCGTTTGCTTCAAATACATGTTATTCTAATATTTTTTCAATTACTAAGTTTTTTTGTAGGAAAAGTGGTTAATACATGTACCACAAAACCAGTTCAAACAAACATCACGTTTTGTATTGTTGGCAAAGCCAGTTCAGCCTTCCATTCTTCCAAATCCAATAAATGTGCATTATT
This sequence comes from Pelobates fuscus, assembly GCF_036172605.1. Classification (NCBI taxonomy): domain Eukaryota; kingdom Metazoa; phylum Chordata; class Amphibia; order Anura; family Pelobatidae; genus Pelobates; species Pelobates fuscus. Next base: position 284,442,426 of record NC_086320.1, read on the forward strand.
GAGCTTTGCAATGAATAATATATGTTCTTTACTGAATATTTGAAAATGAGAGAAAGTGCAATAAATCCTTTCTGGCAAACCACCTTTGTGTTGATGATGATGTTTTAATTATTATTTCTAGCTAAGCTGGCCTTCTTGTTGGTAAAACCATAGGGATTCCACATCGTTAGAGGGGTCAAAGAGCATTTTCTGGCTACTACACAAAGGAATCCACTTAATTATAAATATTATAGCTACTAGTAACAGTCACTAAGCATTCGATAATCAGGATGTCATTCCACAATAATCACTTGTATATTTGTGTTGTTGATTATAGCTAAATTTTTTATAGCTTTTTAGATGAAAATAATATTTACGGGACATTGATAAACTGTTACTAATGTTGTATTGATAAATGAGAGTCCATCTTCACTGAGCTTGGGCTAATGAGGAAACGTTGGCCTGAGCAGCAGTGGGAGGTGGTGACTGTCTGAAAATACCAACCAACCCCTTTAAGCCTATCACAGCATCCATTGATGGTATGTATTGATATGGCTAGAAGGAGAATGGTAACATAATTTTTACATATCTATACTACTAATCTGCAAATTTGTGTTCAGTATATGAATTAAATATTCCATGTTCTTTGAGTTAGAATTTTTAAACTCTTAGCACCTGAGACAAGGCAAAGACCGTTCATAATGTACAAAGTGTAATAAGCACAGTTGTGCTTATTGTGTGTCAGATGTCATTATTGTGTTCACCTATTCTTGCTAAACATTATTCTTATAATCGTTGACACCTGCTGTTGCTCCCTTGTTTTACCATAATAACAAAAATTATAATCACAATTCTTTTGCAGGTGTTCTACTCGTCTTGACACTGGCAGAAAAAAAAATATTTACTGTTAAGGAGCACTCTCCTACAACAACTTCTTATCGTTTTTTGGGAGAAACAGTGAATGATCCAGCAACGGTGATGCCAAGTCATAGTTTTAGTCTTGTTCGGAAGTCTACAAAATCTGTGACGTGGCCTTCGCTTAGATCTCCAGAGGGAACATCTTTGGAATCAGCAAGTCATCGTGATGTTGTTGATTATAATGACAGGCTGGCAACCCCCCTTTTCAATAATCAGGGTGTTATAAATTCAGGAAACATATACACCAAGAGGACAAAATTTCAGAATGTCCCAAGTGACATCAGAGAGTCCACGCAGCCTTACCTCAAAACAGAACGCCAGTCTGACTTTCCTATGAGAACTGCATCCTCTGTTCATCACATTAGCACTACTCTTGCATTTCCTAAAGACTCTTTTCTTAGTGGTGGAACAACGCAAGATTATTCCCAGGAAGAACATATAAATGATACGCCCAGTCCTACAACTGGTATATTAAAGAACACTGAATCTATGCCTTTTAAACCTAATCATGTTAAATTATGGGACGTCTGGAGTCGAAACAGCTCCCTAGTCTCAATTAGACAAGGGAAGAATGGAACTTCCTCTGCAGTTTTGAGAGTGGTAGCATCAACCACCTCGCTGCAGACGTCCATTGATGGCAAGAGCCCTACACTTGTGCCAGAGATATCCATGGATATAATTACCAAGTCACATATTATACCAACCAGTGTTACCATATTGGACATGTATCCATCAACTTATTCCACTGCCAAAGGTTCCATGTCTGTCTCCACAGGTGGGTCTACTGCGACTGGGAATTTTTTAAATAGGCTGGTGCCTGCAGGAACATGGAAACCTGGTGTGCCTGGAAACATCTCCCATGTAACAGAAGAGGACAGTCAACCACAACACAGAGAGACAATATGTCTTAGCAAAGTGGATATTGCATGGATTTTTTTGGCCATTAGTGTGCCCATATCTTCTTGTTGTGAGTATCATTTAATTTGATTTTGTCTAGATGAACTGCTTGTATTTATAGAAAGGATTATCCTTTTTTGTGAATAGAATCTGAAACACCAAGAGTAATTTTCATAATGAATTATTTTATAGTATATTATATGGTGTGTTAGTTACTGTCATTTTCTATAGATCATTGGCTTTTAATAACTGGCCCGGGAGTTAAAATTGAAACCTCTGCTACTTCAGTGGATACATAATAGCTGGAGCACACACATTATTTGTTCAGGCTCCAGGTAACTAACCACAATAAACCTGTTACTGTGGCAGAACTGCCTTCCTGCGTACAATGGAGGCCCTTGTAACACTTGAAATTGTCTAAGAATGTCAGAATTGATTTTGTTATATATTCTATAACAGCTGAAGAATGGTCCATTGAAGTAATTATAAGACTAAAGAATAGGTTGCCAGGCTAATGACATGTACGTAATTTAGATCCTCAACAAAATCAGTGGTATATATCACAGCTAATTGTAACTTATCCCCTTATTATTAATAGAGACATGTTTTTTTCTTCCCGAATCCTATTTTGCAGTCCTACGTACTCCTTATTCTAGTAACATGGGTGGAATAGAGCCACTGTTTCAGTTGTAGGCTTTCTGAAGTTGTGGTATATTCTGTTTTTGTATGACAGACTGTAAGCACTCAAGGGCAGAGTATAGAGTACTATGATGCTTTGCATTCACTTATCTGCAAATTACATTATGAAAGTCACTGACTTGGAAGCATGCTGGGTTACAGGTAATTGTAATGATTGGGCCATGCAAGCAACTACAATAATACTTCTACATCTGTTTTCTCATTTGCCCTAAAAAGGGGTAGATTCAACATAACAAGCACAGTTTTGCAAACGTACATCTTTTAGGATCTGAAAATCTAAAGCATAGTTTGAAGAAAAAAAAAATAGTATAAAAAAAAAAAAAATGATTGTCCCTTGAAAGGTACAGTAGATAATCAGTTATCCACCTTTAAATAGTAGACATGGAAACTGGAGTTTAGTTTTGTTAGATAATCAATTCCTCTTAAACTTGTTCATTATAAGGACCTGTGTGCCTTTAGTGATTGATCACCCTCTTTTACAGACTGATTGCCCATTTTATTCTTCACATTATTCATTCAAACTGGTCAAACCTTTGATCAGCATATAATGAAGTACAAAAGGATAACAACTTGCTGGATAACCGACAATCGCGATCTACTGTACTACTAACAGTTACCAATGGTACTTTCAGCCCATTTTCAAGAGATACTATAGTGCCAAGAATACAAAGCTGTAAGCACTCCCCCTGCCATAGTGCCGCCCCTTTAAGCAACACAGTCGTGTTATTCTATTGTTGAACTAATAAAATCATCTGAACTTACCCATCGGTCTATTATTTTATTCTTAATGTATCTTATTAAAATAAATATGTCAACTTGGTTCATTCAACTTTCCATTTAAACCGGGTATTAAAGCATATAGCCTTTAAGTAAGACTAATTATATTGCTCTGTCAATTTACTATGCTTGGTATGTAACAAAAATTGAGTACAAAGGGTTTGGTACCAGTATCAATCTATATTCTTGTATATGCTACTTCTTTGATTTCCATTGATGGATTGGTAGCGTATATCTCTATTTTATAGATTTTGTAGAGTCAGGTAGTACTTAGTAAAGAGACTTTAAATATTAACTAGCATAATCCAGAACATCTGAATTTCTTCACAGGGTTTAACAGGTTTTAGTTTATTGTACAATTGGCAGTTCCTTAAATTCTGAATTAGTAGGAAATGTCAGTGCTGGGTTGGGTGCCACTACCACAAAGATCTATTGAACAAGAATTTTACATATATCTATACTACATCTGAATGTTGTTTTAAAAAAAAATTATTTATTTTTGGAGTGCTCAAATAGACAAACAAGCTTGTCACACCGAACAGCGGATGGCAGGCGATTGAGTATACAAAGCTTTAAAGTTGTAGGCAAGAGAAAACTGGTACATTAGATAGACAATGCATGCTGATCAAAGTAACTATCATAAATCGCTTTAGAACAGGTTAGGTAAACTGATGCTGTGGGTAGTCAAGATAGTAGAATAACATGCTGTCTCTGACGAAGTCGACTTGTCTGGAGTGATTTTCAGTGCACGGTAGAAATACATGCATTAAAGAGACATTTCAGCAGATATATATATGCTAAACGAGATAAAGTTGTACATGAGATGTCACGTGTTCTGCACTGTTTTATAAAATAAAATACAAAATACGGGTAATAAAACATGAACATTAGCTAATTAGGAAGACATATAATAAGAGATGGTGTGCTTAACTAATTAAACTGCCTGCACATAAGTGGAGGCAACAGTGGATAACCACCAGGTACATTAGGGTTAAAACTCAGGATGCTAACCAGAGGTGTATTCTAAATGGAGTAGCATAAGGTAGGCCTATTGTGACACTGCTGCAGATAGGAGCAAGATAGGTATGGGGATAAGAGGCATCATAGTCAAGCTATCAGTAGCCCAAGTCTTTTGTCATACCAGACATCTCCCTTAGGTCTGGATCACTCAACCTATTCCTGTAATAGTCAGGCTGAGTCCGGGAAGGTATACAGGCTGATTGGTGCCGCATGGTGCCGCATGGTGCCGCAACATGCTGTGTCATATCTGCCCCACGTGTTTGCAGGAACCATGTCCCAGTGTCTACCGACTGTTCCCTTCTTCAGAGGAAGACAGCCGCGGGTTTCGGGCTAGGCTGTGCTGTCCGATGCATGAACTGCGGGTGGGCTCATGGGCCCTCTTGATTCCCCACCTAGGAAGGGGACGCCGAACTGGACCTCTGGCTGGAGGTTGCGTCTCAGGCACGGGAAGTGCAGGTGGCTGTCGCCTATTCTCCCAGGATTTTCAGCATATGGTGTCGAACCTGTGTAGGAATCCTGCTACCCAGTTATCATGGGTCTTCTGCTCTGCACGCTTGTTCCGGTCGACCATTTTGAATAGGCCCCGAGTCGGTCTCCATCCGAGAAGTCACCCTGAAGCGATTGAGAGGTAAGTGCCTGTTTGGTGGGGGACGGGATTTTCCCTGCCGGCCCAAAGGGGGGGAAGTGTGGGGCTCTGAGTGTCCACACAAGATAGCTTGACAAAGACCTTTTGGGGTCGCAACGTTGCTGTTATGGTTCCTAATAAAGTACCTGTCTTGAACCAAGGAGTGCCTGGACCTCTATTACTTTATCCACACAAGATAGGGACCATGCAGCCCCGGTCTGGGAGATCGCCCGGAATCCACCAGGCCTCAACAAGCCAAGGGCCACAGCTCTGCCGGTCAGCTGAGCTATCGGTGCCAGAAATCTCTCCAAAGTTGTCCCAGCTGAACCACACTAGGGCACCAGCTGGAGGAAATACAATAGCAGAGTTATTTTCGCCCCAAAATCACTGTTTAGTCGATTTGAGGTAGGAGCACATGCAACCTGCAATCATTCAGTATGGCGACCAAGCCCTGCCCCCCATCCCCTGTAGTTTTAACCCTGCAACTGCAAACATTGCTGTTCTACAGCTTGGACAGTGTTTGCAGTTGCAGGATTTAAATGCCTCTAGTGGCGGTACCACAGAAATAGCCAAGTAAAACTCAGCTATTCCAATCAGATCATCTCATGGTGCACTAGACTCTCAATGCTGAGATCATCAAGGTTGGTGGGAGAAGCTATGGAGAGAGCACCACGGCATAGGAGAATGGGTAGATTAAATAACTTTTTCATGCACTTGGTGAAAGGGGGACCAGTAAAGTGAATGGCTACATTTGTTTTCCTAACACTGTAGTGTTCCTTTAAAGACAACATTCAGAACCAATATAGTGCGATAGCTGGAGTAAGTTGTTGGACATCTAGAAGGACTTGCCCCAGTTTACGAATAGTTTTACAGTAGTGTAGCAGAATAGAAACGTGACATTGAAATAATGTATTATTGTATATCTAGTTTTATTCTTTGAGCTATTTTAATGTGGTGTGATCTCGGTATATGGTAGAGTTACCTCTTAAAGGTCAGCAGCATGACAGAAATGATGCAGGTTATTTTTAAAGACCATTTGTGATGCACAGTTCGAAAAATTAGAGCAATCCTTAGGACATTCCTATTGGTTCCCATGCCAACAGCTCAACTTTAAAACCGCTCCCTAACAATCACCCTTTATATATAATCCCCTGTGTGTGCAGCAGAGGTGTTACTGAGTGCCAGATGATTACAAACTTGCATTTTGGGAACAAATCTGCAGTTTACGGAGTTTATTTTTTTTCAAAATAGGTTGTGTATTGCTCTAACAGTCAGTTGGTTGTAAATGTAAAAGGGGGTACAAAAACTATCCTCTTGATTAATTTGTGTGCAAGAAAACTAACATAAGCAATAAAATTACTTGCGTTTTATTTCCCAAAAGATTTGTGAGATTTTCCTTCATATTGCCTTCAAACTTTCCGTGCAATTAGATTAGATTAGACTATACCTCTTCAAAGCAATACTGCCAATCCACAAGTTCATTTTCCTGCATTAGATTTCGGGAGCAAGATTGTTTTATTGTACCTTGTAAATTAATCTCGCTGAAATATTACTGAGTATCCTAAATACCACCGACCATCCTAGTTACAGCATAGCAGTCAGAATGCTTAGTGGTTTCTAGGACGCTAAATAATATTTCAGATGAACAATACGGCTTTTGCAAATACATTAAAACAATATTACTAATTTCACAATAACAAAATCTTACTGAGGCAAATTACATTGCATATACAAGTCTTGCATGTGACTATGTCCCTTTAAAAATTGCAATTATATTAAGACAAAGAACTTCTACTCCATTCACACCATAACAGTTAAAGCAGCTCTGTCCCACCTTTGCCCCCAACCCTCCCCCTGACCCCACCAATAAAATTCATAACTATATATTCTTTATAAAATGCTAACAAAGACTGTTTTCAACCCAGTCATAAGACAAAGTATGGCCTAGTTTGTCTTGTGTATTTTGCATACTCTTGACAATGCTTGACAAAATGACAGAGCATTGATGTTGGCTCCTGGCAGTTGATGCGCAAGGAACTAAAGATGTATGCACCAGGTAAAGATGACCCTGTCCATTAGGGACAAGATCACCTCCTGGTCACCGCACCACAAACGGAGCAGTCACCATCAAGGGTCTTAGCACACTGTTTAGACATAGATTAGATAGACACTGTTAAATGTAATTTTCACTTAATATCTCTAATTATAGCCTCACTTTAATATTTTTTGGATAAGCTTTTAAAATTATTTAATATTTTTAAATAACGTTTAAAAATATTTTTTTCAAAATACTAAAATATATTAAAAAAATCATACATATATTAAAAAATATTCTATATCCTAAAAGATCAAAATAATTATTTCAAAATATTAAATAATTTTTAACATTTATCTAAAATATTCAATAATTTGACCTGGTTCTGAAATGTGTTCTACCATATTCCAGGAATAATCTACCCATGCATTTTAATATTACCACTTTGAAATTCTAATTAACGTATGTTGTGTAATCAGTATTGTAACCTAGCAACTAGGGTTGCTGATTGTACACCATTCTGGAGATCTATTCTGCTTGTCTTTTACTTGTGCTTGAGGGAGGTTCCAGTGCTTCCAGTGATCTAAGGGCACGGGGAGATCAGCTCATTTCATGGCACAGATTTACTTTCCTTTAATTCTCTCTATAAAACTAAATGATAGAGCTGGGATCTATAGTCTCATTGTTCGCCGCATCAGAAAGCCAACAACGATGAGAAGGGAAATGGCACAGATCTCACTGGTGGGTTCTGCTAAGCTATGAGAATGAAAAGCACCGATGCTGAGATACTATGATGGCTGCACTATATATACATAATATACGGTACTCTAACCTCTCAGAGGTGTCAATGAATAGTGATTATTCTACACTAAGAAATGCAGAGAGAGATGGCTAGCCTTGCCATAGACAATGTATTCTATGTCGCTGAACCGTGTCTGAATCATAGTCTATGTAATTCATACATATATGCAGTGTATCCATCACTGCCCTATAGTGCTGCTGAGGCGTAGCATTTTGAATGTTATATGAAATGAGCTCTGAATGCATTGTTGAATAGTATTGAGCACTCGCTCTCACTAAATGAAAAAAATGTAAATTTATTAACACAATATCACTGTATAAGCTGAGCTGCCCATGTGGCAATGGGTTACACTTCTGGCAGATTCAACCCTTATTTCAAAATGCATGGGTACCATCAGGACGTACAGTCAGGGCTACCATCAGGGTGGTACAGGGAAGCACTAAGGTACTAAAGGGACTGGGATGAATACAGGATCTTGCTTGGAGTACACCAACGCTGTACAGTCTGGTTTGGAAGATATAAATATCTCCACTAAGTGGACCGTATGGTGAATCTGCAGTGGAGTGGGTCTTTTATCTCATTATACATTGCTCGACTCCACTTAACCCCAGAGAAGCCCCCCTTATGTGGCAAAGAAATTATGCAACGAGAATTGATATGATTTATTTACAAAAGGAGAAAGTGTGCTCAATTTTAAGCACTTAAAGTGTTGAAAAATATGTAATAGCAGCTCAAAATGGTGATACCGTCTTCCCCACACACCAACAATACTATACAAGTGATATATGTAATAAACTCATTTGCAATAGTGGAGTGAAAATCAAACAAATTGCTTACCCTTATTATAGGGTACAGCCAGAGTAGACAACAAATATGTTAAAGAAAAACACAAACACAAATAAAGTGCAGATTGTAATTGTTTTATTTGTGCATACAGATGATAACTAGATCCACTCACATGAACCGGAGCCTAAATGTATTGGTTCCGAAATTAGAGCCTCTCTGCTATTAGGGCAGCAACATAACCCTCCTCTGGTGAAGATGTATCTCCAATAGAACACAAGAAAAGGAGAAACCAATAGTATAGTATAGTATAATGTAGTATTTAAAAGCAGATCTTTCAATTAGAAAACCATGTATTGGGCTCACCTTGGTCAGAGCTGTAAAGTCCTGGCTCTAAAGGGGAAAATGACTTGAAGTCAATCTGTTGTTAAATATTTTTGTGTTAGTGTGTATGTGTGCAACACTGTGTATGTGTGGTAGTGTGAATATGAATGCACGTGTTTGTGTGTAGGCAAAGAAGAGTAAAATATGTTTGTTTTTATGTGTGTGTATTTGGCTGTGTATATCTGTTTCTGGCTGTGTGTATCTGTGTGTTTATCTGGGATTGCATATCTGAGTATATGGGTATCTGTGTTTACGTACGTGCCTTTGTTTACGTATCTGTGTCTTGGAGTATTTTTCATGCCAGGCTTAGCTAATTGTTTTGTAAGGGATTTCATGGGTTCTGGTGGCAGCCTTGTGTAAATTCATAACAGAACACGGACTTGCATCAGTTATGTGGAACATTAGTCCAGGGTTCAACAAATCCCAGGTCTCCATGGCAACTAAGAATTTTGCCCTGGCGTCTGAGATTTGTCAGCCCTTTCCCTCCTCCTCCTGTTTCTCAATCTCTGCGCGCCGGAAGTGAACTGCAACTACTTCTTTCTGGCGCTCAGGTTGCGCAGGGAAATGACAAACTTGCAGGCCATCATGTGTCTTTGCTCAGCACCTGCACGGCCATTCCACAGAGCCGCCCATTCCCCAGAGCCGCCGCACGCACATTCTGCCAAGCCGCCTGCCCGCTCATTCCCCTGTGCTGGTTCAGCGCCACTGTAAAAAGCCACCCTCCTGCGCCCACAAGGTAGAAAACAGGAGGGTGGCTAAAAGATGTATTTTTAAAAAAAAATTCTGTGTGTGCGCATATCTGTCGTGTGTATGGTTGTATGTGTATTTTTCTGTGGGTATCTATAAATCTTTGTGTGTTTGTATCTATTTGAGTGTATCAAATAATAATGAAAAAATCATACTTTGTGAGTGTGAGAAAGAATGTGTGTCTGTCAGTGATTGTGTCAGTGTCTCTGCCAGTATGTGTCAGTGTGTGTCTGTCTCTGTCTGTCTGTGGAGACGCTGAATGAAGGTGCTGCACATTGCAGCCCTAACATAGGAAACACTTTAGTGACTGTTTGAGTGACTGCCACTAGAGGAGTTACTAGGCGGTAATGTAAACACTGCCCTTTTCCCAGAGGCTTCACAATAGGGGTTAACCCTTAGAATATACTTCAATACATAAAAAGTATCTATATAACCAAAGCAGCCCAAAGGCCACTAAGGTCAGGATCTATAGGAGGGTGACAGATATATTTGATGGGCAAGTGCCACAAAAATAATCAAATAAAAACAATTTTAATTTCACATGGACCAGAAAAGAAACTGTGCTTGCAAACATATAAAATTTAAACAAATAGTATAATACACTCCTATGTGAGAGAATATAACTTGTATCCAACGGACTCCCAACAGGGATATTATAAGAAGTGTGTATCAAGAATTACATATAGAGTCCAGAATATAACAATGCACGAAAGAGAAAGGATAAATACATAAAGAAGTATCTCATAAGTGGTGTAAGTTCAACACAAGGAAAATGCAGGAACAATTTACAGAAAGGTATAGAGGAAGAACTCTAGCTGTCCCTGGCTTCCTCCAATTCCTCACACATCAAGACTACAGTATATTCAGTAGTCCTGGGTACTACAGAGTGAAAGAAAATGACAGGGATCAAACGGATAGACACCAGCTATTACCATACCCATGATTATTTCTGTGGCCTGCCAAAGATACCAGTCACCTTCCTATGGATCCTGATCTTAGTGATCCTTGGGCTGCTTTGGCTATATATGTTCTTTTTCTTTATTGAAGTAATTTCCTTTTATATAATTAAAAATAAGAGTAGGACCTAACCTTGCATTATAGACCTCAACTTTTGACATCTAAGATATGTTTAACTAATTTTGTTAGTTCTATAGCTGTTGAGTTTGTTGTCATCTAACATCAGAATGATCAGTTTTCCATGGAAAACCTTAAAAGAACTTTACAGGCTTTATTTATTTAAAGTGATTTGATAATGGACTTGTCCTATTTTACCAGAATATTGAATAGAAGAATGATTTTCTAACCCTGTTTTGGCCTGAATTTCTCAATGTTCAGTGAATACATGCCTACAAGATGAAGAAACAAACCAAATAACGGTTTGCTTCACTTATCAATGTACGTACAGGACGGGTCACTACCCTTTCAATAACTCACTTTCCCAGGACAGGGACTTTTTAAGGTAAAGTAGCCAAGCTGTCATATAACAAAGTCCAAATCACCTATATACATTGTAAATAAACTTGTAAAAGGGCAGTCCACATTAAAATCCATTATGTTTTGAAGTATAAAAAGATGGACATGCTTGTTAAAAAGAATCAAACTGTGCATATTGATATAAGAAGTATAAATAACTGTCTTTGTCCGGATAGCAATGGACATAGACATGCAAAGGTTATGAGTTTGCTGCCACCTGCAGGACAATATATTTATTACTGCTTAAAGCATCTATTGCAAGCATTGGGAGATTATTTATAAAACTTTATATAACATGATAATAATATAGCCATGTGTTTACACTGATTCATCTCTCATCTGAGGTAGTTAAATAGATAGATAGCTAAGAAAAAAAAATTAGGGCATTTTGTCAGACTTAAACCAGATTCAAAACTCAGTAATAAAGTTTTCTGTAATGTTATGCTTCAAAATACTAATTCAGACTATTCAAAAAATGCTATTGGTTTATGATCAACCTACATTATAGGAAATGCTAAAATAAAAATTAACATGTTGCCAGTTTACCAGTAGCTAGAGTTACACCTAGGTTGCTTGCTTCAATAATCAAAGATGATAAATTTTTCAGTTTAGCTGCCAATATGAATCTTAGGCATTACCAATAATATTTTAGGGGGAAGGAGGTTCCTTTTTAAGTTTCAATTATTTGAAAATAAAAAAAATGCTGAAAATGCTTTAAAATGCTGCCGATCACTTTGTGGAATTTACTGAATGAAAGATTTCAGATCCCACAAAAAGGTAAAACTGCATCCCTGTTATATAATGCTTTTAAATGAACACTCCAAGAACAATTAACACTACAGCCCACTGTAGTGGTTATGGTACCAGGAGTCTCCTGGCACCCTGCCAGCATAATCAGTCAAACTTTTAGCATGGTTTCACATTTACCTAAGTCTCCTTGGTGCTCACGCTAATTTTGGTCTTCCCAAGCACAAGAAGGCAAATGTCAACTTGTTCAAGTTTCAAGGCAGGAGACTTAATATGTTCCATTTCTATCAACAAGACAGCTTGCAAAAGCCCGTAAAGACAAAGTACACAAGTTAAAATATACAACTTTTCATTCCAAAAAACCTGCAATATTTGAAAATGTCGTAACAGAAGAGTGACATCATGGGGCAGGGATTTGAAATGCTGCACCTTCATGATAAATTAATGTGTATGCCTAGGCATATAGAGAAACGTAAAATGTGATTGTTCAGATCAGGCAAGTTAATAATATTATGAAGGTTTGTCGCAAAAACCATACATTGATCAAAAAATCTGCAAATGGTGGTTGTGCACTTTTTTCATGGTATTTAGATGAGTTAGTCATCCTTGTCATGTAATGCTAATTCTTATGTACACATCTCAGGTTTTAAAGTGTGCCATTTGCTCAGTATGCCCAGCAAGGGCACCTTATAACAACAGCGCTACTTTGCCATGGTTATCAAAAAGAAGCCAAAATTGCAAGCATGGGGCATGGAGATCTTATTTAAGGTATGCACCAGTGTCCCTCCATTTTCTGCTTCCTTTCTTTTTAATACATTATATTGAATGTGCTGGTGGTGTCCCAACTTTACCCGACATTCGGATGACCAAGGGCCATCATTCATAGTTGCTCGGAGATGATTGCTTCAGCATTCATGCCATGATGGGAAGGATGCCGCAATCCATGAATAGTTACAAAACCTTCAATATAAAGTTTTTTATTTTCTTTTTAAAATGTTTTTTGTCTGTTTTATTTGTAGCTTTGTTGTTCCACACTATTTATGAAACAGCAACAATCTATAGTGATCTCATTTACAACACTTCCACAACTTTCAGAAGCAGAACACTTGGGAATTGTACCTTAACTTGCTGCTCTGCTTCACTACACCATGAATGGACCCCGAAGCACACTTTAGAAGTATGCGCTGGCCAAGGCACGTCTACTCCACCACCAGCTCTCCAAGAGGGAATGACTGCCATTACTCCATTAAAGAACGGATAGACATATTATATAAATTTCAAACTCATGACATTTTTGTAGACACACGCAAATAACAGTGCTTTAACGGAGTAATCTACCTCCCATGTTTCTGATATCCCATTAAAACACATTTGAATGGAATTAGTTGTGGGATCAACCAGACGCCAACTAACGGAATTGATAGCCCGCAAGCACCACACGGCAACCCAGAGGTCGAAGGCCTTCTTTTATATACACGCCAATAAGGGGGGGAGACTCCTAGCCCACATGATACGTAACCAACAAGCCAGCGCACAAGTGAGCGCTTTACGCACGACCGGAGGCAACCTCACACAATTCCCCGGAGAGATAGCGAGCGAATTTCGCTCCTACTATGAAGGCCTGTACAACATACCGCCAGGAACTCCGGACGCGGACATGACCAGAAGAACAGGGAACATCGCGTCTTACCTCGAGGACTTCCACCCGGACGCCCTATCGGCGCAAGAAGCTGAAATTCTTGACGCCCCGATTTCCACGGAGGAAATATTGGCGGCGATTAAAACGATGAAAAACGGGAAAACGCCGGGCCCAGACGGATTCTCTGCAGGCTACTATAAAAAAATTCAGAGATATCCTTGCCCCACGTATAGCCAACGCCTTCAACCACCTTCGGGAAGGCGGTAGATTCCATCGGGAAACCCTTGCAGCCATAATCACAGTGATTCCCAAACCTGGCAAGAACACTGAAGTATGTGGCAATTACCGCCCTATCTCATTATTAAATGTGGACGTAAAGATCCTATCCAAAGTGCTGGCCACACGCCTGCAACAATTTCTGCCGAGGCTAGTCCACCCGGACCAGACGGGCTTTATCCCGGGGAGAGAGGCCAGAGACAGCACCCTGCGGGCGTTCTCTGTACAAAGCCTGGCCCGTAAGAGAAATTCAGAGCTACTCATGCTCTCCACGGACGCAGAAAAAGCGTTTGACCGAGTGACGTGGAGCTTCATGACGGCGACGCTAGAGGCAATGGGCCTAGGGAAGGGCATACTCACCTGGATCAAAGCACTCTACACGGAGCCGACTGCTAGAGTGCGTGTGAACGGGGCTGCCCGCTGTCCCCCCTCCTTTTCGCCCTCACGCTAGAGCCATTCCTGGACAGGATAAGACAGACACCTGACATACAGGGGTTCAAACAGAGAGATCAGATGCATAAGGTGCGGACGACATGCTCTTTTTCATCGCAAAACCCATGACCACGCTACCAGCCCTCCTAGGTGAGTTTGAGCGATACGGCCATGTATCAGGGCTTAAACTAAACCTAGCAAAGTGTGAAATACTGGCTGTACATACCACTAGTGACACACAGGTGAGAATACAACATGCATACCCATTTCACTGGTGCAGAGAACAGATGCGCTACCTGGGAATATGGCTCCCCCGCATCCCGGGTGAAACTTTCACCAGGAACTACGCACCTCTCCTAAGTAATATACTGAGAGACGTGAAGAAATGGTCCTTCGATTACATCTCCTGGCAGGGCCGCATTGCGGTGGTGAAGATGAACATCTTGCCCCGCCTTCTCTATTGCTTCGGCACCATCCCCTGGCATCTGCCTCCGGACTTCTTCGCCAAACTCAAGACAGCAGTGACGAAATACGTTTGGAGAGAGGGGAGACCGCGGCTCCAACACGACAGACTGTGCCTGCCCAAACCATGGGGCGGCCTCGCATTACCGGACTTTCGGAAGTACTTCCAAGCAACAGTGCTCCAGAGGATTCGAGAGTGGCACACGGCCCCTGCTCACAAGTTGTGGGTGGGCTTAGATAGAGAAGGCACACATAAAGCACTCCACGCATACATCTGGCACCGCTCGACAGGGGTCGCACACACCCTTGACGCGGAATCCCCCATCACGCAGACACTGAAGTCCTGGTCCACCCTGAGAAGGACTGCCAATATCTCACCGGAACCAAGCCCCTTAATCCCGCTGACACATAACGAGGCCTTGGGGGGGGGGGGCTGCGAGCGGATGCGTGGCCGACACCCACCGAGGGGGAATACATACCCCTGAGCTCAGCCCTGACCAACGCCGGCCTCCGCAACCTCCAGGACTGGGCCACCACGGAACGCCTGACGGTAATGCATCGCTTCCACTATGCACAACTGCGACACTTCTATTACAACCTACCTCACAGAGAAGCGATACATAGAGACCAGACCTGGTTTGAACACCTCTGCATGACTTCCCCCGAAGCAGACGGAAGAGTATCGGTCATCTACCAGCGACTGCTTACAGGGGACCTCATCAGAAACAACGCTTTCCAGAGGCAGTGGGAGGAACTGACGGACAGAACCTATACAGATGCCCAATGGGCACAAATTCTTACTCTGCAGCATAAAAGCTCGATAAGCACCAGATATCAGGAGGTGAATTACAAGCTGCTCTCCCACTGGTACAGGACGCCTGCGAGGATACATAGAATCTTCCCGGAAGTCTCGGACACATGCTGGAGGTGTGAAACGCAACCGGGCACACTCCGCCACATTTGGTGGGACTGTCCTAGGATCGTGCCGTTTTGGGAGGAAGTGAAGCATGAAATCGCTACCATTCTGAGGGATCCACCTGATCTTACCATAGAGGCTGCGCTATTACACTTCTCCCCAGGCCCGCTGGCGCTGTACAAAAGATCGATCCTCAGGCACCTGCTAAACGCAGCCAAAGCACTGATCCCAGCAAAATGGAAACAAACCCAACCACCAACTAAAGTGGAATGGCTCCAGAGGGTAGAAGAGATTCTTACTGCTAAAGCGAGATATGCCGACATACTCAGGAGGACCGAAAAACATCTGGAACTGTGGATGCCCTGGTACCTGTACACATCACAAACAGGATAAGTAAGGAACGCAACTGAGACATTGGATGACAACACTAACACACATACTCAGACACACTTCCTCCTTCGCATAACCCCAACAGGTCATCTTGGGAGATACGCTAGCACTATATGACAACACAACACAAACACCCTACTCAGTAACCCCCCCCCCCCCCACACCTCACTCCCCTCTCCACCTTCGGACGGATCTGGGAGCCGCCCGGCGTTACTTGGACTCACTTGTGGGAGACCCTACGGGGCAAACGAGACTATATAGAGAAACAGAGACCCACACGACGCTGCACTTTGCAGTAGGGATGACCTCTTGTAAAGATTACACCTACACAGAGGAGCAATCTCAAGACGACATATGAGAGTAGACACACAGATGGAGTGTCGACACAGCACATTCGACTTACGAGGGGTACACCAGCACGACACAGTACAGATTCCGGTAGTAGCTAAGGACTAGAGGACTACACCAAACACCACCAGATAGGAAGCAAGACAGTAGCGATGACTTGCCACACCACAAAGCCACGCCATGTGGACATCGCCCCGCACACGAGACCCAGATAAGGATCCAGCCCTTGACAATAGACACCCCGTACTAGACCTGAGTAAGCACCACAGAGCGGGAGACGCTAGTATCAGGACAGACGGACGGGGGAGACCATGGCCCGGTACTTGACCACAGTACTCTGTAAGACTGATCCGCACTGCACCCCCCCACATTAGTGGATATTATCTTGGGACTAACCCCATTACCCGACATCTGGTAGGAACATGCACGCAAGATTTATGTGTTCACCAAGGTAATAAACCACCGGGCATACGAAAGTGGCAATGCCGTTTACGTTAATCTTAGACGCATGTTGTGCTCACGCCATTGTAGTTCAGACGCAGACTGAGACCTACGAGTCTCACCACAAGTTCGCACATTACTACCCGACACTGTATGGAATGTGATTAGCAATACTATTAGCAAGATGTTGCATGTTATGTTGTGGCCTGCGTGTCACCGATATATGACTGAGCGGACATCACTTCCTACTATAATTGTTTTGGTTTCATTTTAACGGGACCTGCGTGTCCTAATTGTCGCATATTCATAGCTGTTTGACGATCTGAAAGATTGCACGTTCAATAAAAACGTATTTACCAATGGAATTAGTTGTGGGATGAAAGTTATTACGTCTACAAAATGACTCACAGATTGAAACCTTTCATTTATAAAAAATAAATAAAAAAAAGTCATTGCAAGTTTTACTATTCCACTAACATGACATTTATGTTGAGAGGGAAATTATGACTTTTACCGAACAGTGAGCCTTTTGCAAACTATATATATTTTGCAATTCACTTTGTACATCAGAAATCATTTGGAAGTTGACAGTTCCTCTAATAACACTTTTTATTTTTTGAGAACCAAATGCATAACCCCTCAACTTCCTCTGTGCTAATGGGTTTCTCATAATTGTGTGTAATTATTTAATTGTATAATGTTATTTATACATAACATACAGGGTCAAATGTACTTTTCTGTATATCTCATTCATTTAGCTTTGAGTGCAACTGAGTAAATTATTATCATGTCCCCTGTCTTGCACTGGTTCATTAATCACAGGAGCAACGTGGGTGCTGTCTGGGGAGATGTGTGAGGTCTGACAGGAGACCTGACTGGTGCAGGTGAGGAGTGGAGACTTATATTGGGTGGGAAAAAAAGAAAGACTTGGACGCTGTGGCGAAACCAACTTCGCCACTGTGGGCTGGAGAAGCCTGGCTGCTAGCCTCCTGCCCTGCGACTATGGCCCCTGGACATATTGCACTTTAAAGACTATATTTGGGCATGTATAATTTATATTGCTGCTACTGGCCCTTTAAAATCAGCGGTGGACATTTTGGGACTACTGTCCCTTTAAGACTGTGAAGCATATTCTATTGTACTGCCTGTATATTGTATATGTATTTATGTATGCAGTTAACCTGGGTTATATATATATATATATGCAGCCTTCATCTGATTGTTCGGTAGAATCCCTCCATTCCTTGTATTGAGGAAACTACCGAACAACCAGACCACCCAGGATTAAGTGTGCCTCCAATTACCGTTTGCAACAATGTTGCAAACGGGTAATTGGCAATCATGTAATGTGTTCTGTGTCCTCTGGGTGGCCGCCATTCAGGAAACAACCACGTGGCGGCGGCCATCTTAAACTACCGAACAGCGGTGTTTTGCCGTCGAGTGTCTGGAACTAAAATCGGACACTTGACTAGGCAAACACCGCTGAGACCTCCATACTTCCAGAAATTCGTATGGAAACTACCGAATGACCCCCCGTTCGGTAGAAAGAACCCCATAAACAAGGGAATGCATTCAAACCCTCTCCAGGCTCTATAACACAGGCAATTCGCCTGTTTTCATTCCCTTGTTTGTGACCGACCGCAGGGCCAAAATGCATGGAACTGTTTTCGGATACTTTACCCATGCGGTCGGTCAAATCTTTGGAGTCCCATAACTCCTGAACCATTTATCCGAATGGGCTGATTCTTGCATATGTTGTCCCCCTGAATAAGGGCTATCAGGGGATACCTGTTTTGGAGGTGTAGCATATGTATTTGGGGTACATCCAGGAATTGGGGAAAAAGGTGTACAGTATAATTGTGTTAAGTGTTAATCTAAGGGGAGGAAATGTGTGGGAGGTACATCCATGTGATTGGTTAATTTCATCCTCCCCCTGGGAGTGTCCTGTATGTACTTGTTGGTAATAAAAGCCAGACTGGGTGTCCCAGTCTTGAGTTCCTGCTTAACCCTCAAAATGAAGTGTCGTCTCGTTCTTGGGGGGGATTGGATTGTAAGCTGACTGCCAAGAGTGTAAGCCGATTGTATGCTTTTCTTGTTCAGCTGTTCCAGTTCGGAGTGTTATTTCGTATCCAGATCGGGAGTGTGGTGTTCTGCAGTAGCTGTGCCTGTCTTTAGAAAAGGGGATTATCGCCTAAACGGATTTTTCCCCTTTTATGCTGAAACGGTCCGTTACAATTGGTGGCAAGCGGCGGGATCGTTCCCACAGCCAGAAGGACAGCTACAGAACACCAATTCCTTGGAGTTACAAATTGAGGGCAACGTTAGCATTCGTGCAGCGCCCCTGGCAGCAGAGGTATCCAGCGACTTGGAGCAGACAAGTATGGAAGGCTCTGACGCTGAAGATGATTTTATGGCCAAGGTGAGGCAGCAAGTGGCCCAGTATGGGGGTTATATATCCATGGACACATTCCAGGGGATCTGGAACCAGGTCATGGCTGAGCAAAACTCAAAGATGGACGAAGAGTATGATGAGCAGGAAGAGTGGTACAGCAGCAGAGTAGAGGCTGCATCCGAGGAGGTTAGCCGCCCCCCCCCCCCGAGGCGGCAGGAAGAACCCGAAGTAGGGGTCCTCATA
Source organism: Pelobates fuscus (assembly GCF_036172605.1). Taxonomy (NCBI): domain Eukaryota; kingdom Metazoa; phylum Chordata; class Amphibia; order Anura; family Pelobatidae; genus Pelobates; species Pelobates fuscus. The sequence goes on from NC_086320.1 coordinate 284,461,851, forward strand.
GATTGGTCCTATGAGGAACCACAACAGGCAGGTGGAGATGGGACCGAGGTCTCTCTACCGGCCCTACAGGGATGCTGGGCAGTCGGCCCAGATCCCCAGCGGCAGAGTAAGTCCCAGGGAGCTAAAGGTGTCGTCCTTCCTCCCCAGCGGCAGATTGTATCTCAGGGAGCTGAAGGTGCCGTCCTTCCTCCCCAGCGGCAATGTGTGCCCCAGGGAGCTGATGGTGTCGTCCATCCTCCCCGGCAGCCGTGTGTGTCCAAGGGAGCCGAAGGTGCAGTCCTTCCTCCCCAGCGGCAGGCTGAGTTACAGGGGGCAGAGGTTGTTGTTCCTGCCCCCCAGCAGCAAAGTGATATGCCAAGAAGGCAGTGTGAAGCGAAGGGAGAGGAGAGCAGCGTCCTCCCTCCCCAGCGGCAGTGTGTGCCCCAGGGAGCTGATGGTGTCGTCCATCCTCCCCAGCAGCCGTGTGTGTCCAAGGGAGCCGAAGGTGCAGTCCTTCCTCCCCAGCGGCAGGCTGAGTTACAGGGGGCAGAGGTTGTTGTTCCTGCCCCCCAGCAGCAAAGTGAGATGCCAAGAAGGCAGTGTGAAGCGAAGGGGGAGGAGAGCAGCGTCCTCCCTCCCCAGCGGCAGTGTGTGCCCCAGGGAGCTGATGGTGTCGTCCATCCTCCCCAGCGGCAGTTTGTATCCCAGGGAGCTGATGGTGTCGTCCATCCTCCCCAGCGGCAGTGTGTCCTGCAGGGAGCAGAGACAGTCAGTCTCGCACCCCAGCAGCCGGACAAGAGAATGAAAGGGGAGACAGCTGGTCCCCCTTTCCACCAGCAGAGAGAGTGGCAGGGAGAGGAGCCTGCTAACCCCCCTCCCCAGCGGCAGTTTACCGTCCAGAGAGAGGAGCTTGTTACACCCTCTCTCCAGCGGCAGCCTAACCCACCAAGGGGAGATGTTAAGCCCCACATCTGTGCAGATGGGACCGTAGTCTCTGCACTTACAGCCCCAGGGGTAGGGACGGTCGGTCCTGTCCCCCAGCCACAGAGCGATATATCTAAAGGGGAGACAGTCGGTCTCCAGCAGCCAGGCTCCCACCAGACTACTCCCGTGGTAGTGCTGGCAACAGGACAGAGTACCGCTGGTCTCTGCCCCCTCAGCAACCCACCAAGGCAGCCTATCAGTCTCTCACACAGCCGTGGGGAGGCACCTGAACTTGGACAAAATTCTCCCTCACCCAGGTGTGGTAACTGTTTATTATGGGTGGGCTGCTCTACTACTTCTGTTCTGTGGGTGGGTTGCTGGACTAACCAGGGCACTGACCGGCAGGAGGTCAGATACCCTGTTAGTCTAATTGGTAAAGGGGAGAATTGTGGCGAAACCAACTTCGCCACTGTGGGCTGGAGAAGCCTGGCTGCTAGCCTCCTGCCCTGCGACTATGGCCCCTGGACATATTGCACTTTAAAGACTATATTTGGGCATGTATAATTTATATTGCTGCTACTGGCCCTTTAAAATCAGCGGTGGACATTTTGGGACTACTGTCCCTTTAAGACTGTGAAGCATATTCTATTGTACTGCCTGTATATTGTATATGTATTTATGTATGCAGTTAACCTGGGTTATATATATATATATGCAGCCTTCATCTGATTGTTCGGTAGAATCCCTCCATTCCTTGTATTGAGGAAACTACCGAACAACCAGACCACCCAGGATTAAGTGTGCCTCCAATTACCGTTTGCAACAATGTTGCAAACGGGTAATTGGCAATCATGTAATGTGTTCTGTGTCCTCTGGGTGGCCGCCATTCAGGAAACAACCACGTGGCGGCGGCCATCTTAAACTACCGAACAGCGGTGTTTTGCCGTCGAGTGTCTGGAACTAAAATCGGACACTTGACTAGGCAAACACCGCTGAGACCTCCATACTTCCAGAAATTCGTATGGAAACTACCGAATGACCCCCCGTTCGGTAGAAAGAACCCCATAAACAAGGGAATGCATTCAAACCCTCTCCAGGCTCTATAACACAGGCAATTCGCCTGTTTTCATTCCCTTGTTTGTGACCGACCGCAGGGCCAAAATGCATGGAACTGTTTTCGGATACTTTACCCATGCGGTCGGTCAAATCTTTGGAGTCCCATAACTCCTGAACCATTTATCCGAATGGGCTGATTCTTGCATATGTTGTCCCCCTGAATAAGGGCTATCAGGGGATACCTGTTTTGGAGGTGTAGCATATGTATTTGGGGTACATCCAGGAATTGGGGAAAAAGGTGTACAGTATAATTGTGTTAAGTGTTAATCTAAGGGGAGGAAATGTGTGGGAGGTACATCCATGTGATTGGTTAATTTCATCCTCCCCCTGGGAGTGTCCTGTATGTACTTGTTGGTAATAAAAGCCAGACTGGGTGTCCCAGTCTTGAGTTCCTGCTTAACCCTCAAAATGAAGTGTCGTCTCGTTCTTGGGGGGGATTGGATTGTAAGCTGACTGCCAAGAGTGTAAGCCGATTGTATGCTTTTCTTGTTCAGCTGTTCCAGTTCGGAGTGTTATTTCGTATCCAGATCGGGAGTGTGGTGTTCTGCAGTAGCTGTGCCTGTCTTTAGAAAAGGGGATTATCGCCTAAACGGATTTTTCCCCTTTTATGCTGAAACGGTCCGTTACAGACGCTAATACAGAAAGAGAAAGAAGTGCAATAGATGAGGACAAGAGTTTGAAGAAATATGCTGGTTGGGAGCACCCTTGGTAATAGAAGGAATGAAAATGGGAAGGGGGAGATTGGGAAGGTAGTAAATACTGCAGTGTCAAAAAGCTGATTAAAACGGATATAAAGGGTAGATAGCAAGTGGAACAAGTAGTGGGCAAAGAAATGGAGGTAAAAAAGACACAAAAGTGAGTGCAGTAGAGTGAAAAGATAATAAGATGTAAAAGTTACTGAGAAACAAACGTATAACATATTCTTAGACTTAGCTTCTTAAAGGTACACTACAGCGTTAGCAATGCAAACATGTGTTCTTACCGCTATAGTATCCTGGTTACTAGTTAGATTCGGTGAGAATGTAAGAATGGGAACAGCACTTACCATTTGTGCAAGAGTGCATGTAATCCTTGCCCAAACCAGTATATATTCAGGAATAATAAAACAATAAATTCCAGCACGTCCTTATGAATCAGTGTCCTTTTATTTATGCATATTACTCCTTACCTAACTAAAGGTACACTGCTTCATAAACATGGGCTGGAATTTATTGTTTAATTACTCCTGACTCAGATTTAATGCCTCCCTTTTGCAACAACAACAACAACAAAAAATTGTGAAAAGGTTTTACTTTTTACCTTTTCTTTTAATTTTTATTACCTTTTTTGAAGTGAGAAAACTCACTTTGTGCATCCGACCCCTCCACCTCTAGTGACGTAATTCTGAAGGTGTCGCTCGTAGAGGATCAATGGGGACAAGATACTTGTGCACTATTAATCGCAAGTGCCTCTCGTGACTGACAGGAAGATAGCCACCAGAGGAGTGTTTAACCCTTTGATCAAAATATTGTCACATCTATTAAATGTACTAGATTGAAGGCATATAACCACATCCTTGAGATTAAGTGATCTGGGTTCCTTTAGTGGTCCTTTAACCCCTTATGGACACAACTTCTGGAATAAAATGGAATAATGACGGAATACTTCCGTCATGTGTCCTTAAGGGGTTAACTATCTCTGCAAGTCTCATAGTAACAAGTTAAATAGAACAAAATGTGGGCATTCAAAAAACTAAATAAAGCAGACTTTATTAGGAAGTGCAGGTTAAGAAGAGACGTTTCACCTCTGTCAAGTCAACATTGCTACATGGAATCGTAGTAACTAGTTAGATAGAAAGCTATTTAGGACAGATTCTTAATGGTATTTATGTTTGTAGATGGGCACCTAATATAAATAATAGCCCAGGGGAGGGCTGGCAGCCTTAGGCCTGGGGGGCAAAACCAGTCAAGTGGCCCATTGCACCACCAAATCAGTTCACCACCCATGCCCACCTTTTCCTGGTTTTATAACGGATATTGATGTTATGCTAATCCGTAGCTCTTTGCCATACCCGCTCCTTCACGGCTCTGACTTTCAATGTTGTCAGAGCGCAGGCTGAGAATCTCTGAGCCTGTGCTCCGACTCACTAACTGAGCGCCGGAACCACGAGGGAGAGGATATGATCTGACTGCACCTACTGCTGGTGCGCACCAGTGGACCACCAGCGAATCGTTTAAATTGAATATGCTGGTGTACCCAACGTGTGAGCTGTGTTGGCCACCGGGCACCTCTGTTGTCATGGCACCCTGCGTGACCACACAGCTTGCCCACCCCAACGGCTGGCCCTGCTGACACACACTGATGTTACTACTTAGACATCCCTCAATATTAATACAGACATCAGAGTAAACACCAATAAACTGTGGAAACAGAGCTGATCCCCCCCCCCCCCCCCCCAAAATGTATAAAGGTTTGCTTAGAGGATTTATTGTAAGATTAAATCATGCCTCCTCCTCCTCTCTCTCTCCCATGCGCTGCTCTGTAGGCTGGGAGGAAGTGAAGAGTAATCACATTCTCCCTTCACAGCGCCACCTGTAGCTGCATGGGGAACAGCTGTTTAATGTAATGCTTGCACGATGGCCAGCTGCCGCATAACCTCTTTGTTTCTGTCTCTGCAAAGGGCTCCAGGCACTGCTTGCTGTGAGTGTGAGCCACTGTAAATTAGGGGCAGAGGGCACTTGCACTGCGGTAAAGACGGATCTGGGCAGGAGGAGAGTGCTGTGCAATCAGTGCACTCCCCTCCTGTGGGTCACCAGTAGATTGGTGCACCTGCCCAGGATCAGAGCCGGTGCAAGGATTGTGCTACATCACAATGCCCCACCTATATGATCTGCCATATGAACTATTGCCAATGCTGCACACAGTGTGTGTTTACATTAAAAAGCCTGCAGGGACCAGCTATAGACACCACAACCACTTCATTAAGCTGAAGTGGTTCTGGGGACTATAGTGTCCCTTTAATGTGAGGTAAATTATAGATTAGTGTCACTAATAATATACTAGATTGCCTACTTACAACCAAATGAAGATGATTATGGGCTGCAGTTTGGCTCCACTGGTCTGGTGTAGAACAGGATCTCTGGAGGCTGCTTGTAACCGTGGTCACAAAATTCTACTAGAATGGGAAGCAGCTTCATTTTTGGGGGCCCCTTACACAGCTCAAGGTCTGGGCCCCAGGGCCTGACGGTAAGTATGCCCATAAGACTCACCTAAAAGTTCATCTACATGTTCCACCCATGAGTTCGCTCACAGGGAGTGGAGTGTGTAGGGGATGTGTTATGTGTTATTGTAGAGGATCTAATATGTGTGCTTATGATATGTAGTGTATAGGGATACCAGTTTGTGTAGGTAATGCAGTGTATTTGTTTGTAGTGGAAGCAGTGTGTGTTTGTGTATAAGGGATGTATTGTGTGAATCTGTGTTTGTATGCATGAGGGATGCAAGGTGTGTGTCTGTAAGTGTGTGTAAGAAATGCATTGTGTTTCTGTGTATATGTAAGAGAAGCAGTGTGTGTGTTTGCATGTGTGTGTAAGGGTTTGCATTGTGTGTTTCTGTGTATGTGTACAAAGGATGCATTGTCTTTGTGTGTGTGTTTGCAAAGGATGCATTGTCTTTGTGTGTAATGGATGCATTGTGTGTTTCTCTGTGTGTAAGGGAAGCATGTTGTGTTTCTGTGTGTGTAGGGATGCATTGTGTGTTTCTGTGTATGTATAGGGATGCATTGTGTGTGTGTGTGCGCGTAGTGTGAAAGAGCTCCCTGTCCTGCCCCCTGTCCTATAGAGCTCTCTCCTGCCCCTTAGTGGTCTCTCCTCTCCCCCCCACCCTCCCCTAGCAGTCACTTCTCACACCCACCCACCCTCCCTGTGCTCTTCTCACCCCCCCCCCCCCAAAAAACCTCCGGTGTTTTTATCTCCCCCCCCAAACCTCCGGTGTTCTTTTCAACCCCCCTCCCCCCTGTGTTCTTCTCACTCCCCCCCCTCCATGTGTTCTCCTCACTCCCCCTCGTTCTCCTCACCTCCTAATGTGTTCTTACTCCCCCCCAGTGTTCTACTCACTCCCCCACCCTCCCTGTGTTCTTCTCACTCCCCCACCCTGTGTTCTTCTCACCTTCCCCCTCCCTGTGTTCTCCTCATCTCCCCTTCTCCCCCTCCTCCTCCTTCTTCTTACTCTCCCATCCTCTCTGTGTTCTTCTTACCCCCGTGTTCTTCTTACTCCCCCCTGTTCTTCTTAATTCCTCCCCTGTTCTTCTTAATCCCCCTCCCTGTTCTTCTTAATCCCCCCCACCTCTCCCCCTTCTTAATCCCCCCACCTCTCCCCCTTCTTAATCCCCCCCACCTCTCCCCCCTTCTTCTTAATCCCCCACCCCCTCCCCCTTCTTCTTATTCCCCCCCTCTTCTTAATCCTCCCCCCCCTCAACTTCCCTGTAGCGTGGTCGAGCTCCTCTCCAGTCCGCGGTGCCCGGCCGGAGTGATAGGAAGGTGCACACTGAGTGTGCACTTCCTGTCAGTCCGGCCGGTTACAGGAAACAGAAACTCCTGTTCCGCGCTGAGTTTCTGTTTCCTGTAACCGGCCGGACTTACAGGAAGTGCACACTCAGTGTGCACCTTCCTATCCCTCCGGCCGGGGCACCGCGGACCGGAGAGGAGCTTGGCCACACTACAGGGAAGGGGAGGGGAGAAGATGTGCTGCAGTCGTCTGAGGCTCTTTACAGAGCGCTCAGGCGGCTGCAGCATTAGGACTGGCCCTGCAGTGGCCAGTCTTAAAATGATTTGGGGCTATTGCCTCCCTGCCCCCCGGCCCAGCCCGCCCCTGTAATAGCCCAACGTATGCATGTTTCATACTGTTTCATACACATACAAGGTGCATAGATACATTTAAATGATACAGGTATCCATTATTATCAAATTTCACTAAATGCAAACAAGTATTCACTTTACAAATGACTAATTAATGTTTTGCATCCAAAGCTGTCGTCACTCTTAATGTAAATTCAATAAGAATTTGAAAACTAAGATTGAAATAATTATTTCAAAAATATACTTTATAGATTCTATCAAACTGTTGCAATTCATCACTGTTGTGACTTACTCTACATGCGGGCATTAAAATTCATGACTGTACCAACGCAGGGAGAAAAAAAAACATGTAACTATGGAAACATGATTAAATGTGGAATAATAGAAGGGCTAAATAATAGAAACCTAGGAGTCAGATGCGTTGCAGCACATTCATTTCATTAGTTGTGCTGATGTCAGAAAACAGAACGTGCATAGCGTATATGCTGAAATAAACGTCAGCAGAACCCAGAGAAGAAGAGATTGCCCTAGATCTGGCTCTACTGAATACTGGGCTTACAAAATTAAGCCATCATAGTGCTGCTAATGATTATTGCAGTGCTTCATCAATGTGGTGTGTGCGTCTATGTGTCTTATAAACTAAATAAATGCAATAAATTGAAAAAAATTATAAGAAATCTCTTCTTTTTTTAATGTATATTTTTTAAATACATTGGTACTTGCATTGGTCTAAATTAACAGAAATGCAAAGTATTTCTTTAAATGGCAACATAGCAACGATGAGTACAAGAACAAACAAAATATGTAGGCACTCATTTATTCAATACGCAGATAGATAAATAGATAGATAGATAGTTTCAGTCCTCTTCACTGACTTTTCAAAATATTTTAAATGGTAAGGAGGGATATAGAGGGTTTATCGCGGAAGGGGCAGAGTCATATCTCTGGGGTCTAGCACCATGCTAAATTTCACCAATTGTCACCAGTTGAAGTATAAACTCCATCATTCACTCTAAGAATTTACCTATTCACCTCAAGAACCCAGTAGACATGAACAGCATAAATAGTACATCTTCATAGTAGCTTCACAACACAACTGTGGCTGGTGCATCAAGACAGACAGACTCTATGACAGTTAAACTCACACAAGCTTATGTCTAGGGTGTCCATATCTACTGTGTCTACCTTCACACAATATCACATTTATATTCATATGGTAAGCATATGAAAATTATTGCCTTGTGGAATCCAAATACTATATGTAAGAAAGCAGGTCAATAATCAATTAATAATACATTGTGCAGTGTTTGACATTTAATTACTGGAGATTACTACTTAAACCCAATGTCCACAACCAATAAATGTACTGTTTAAGCGCCTTCAATGGGGATGTGAGTGTCAGAACTAGTCCACGTAGCAAGAAGAAGGTGGCCTGGTCTGATGAATCATGTTTTCTTTTAGATCAGGTGGGTGGGTGGGTGCGTGTGTGTCGTTTACCTAGGAAAGAGATGGCAGCAGGATGGTGGGAAGGCAGACCAGTAGAGGCATTATGCTCTGGGCAATGTTCTGCTGGGAAACTATGGGCCCGGGCATTCATGTGGATGTTACTTTGACACTTTTCACCTTCATAGAGGTTGTTGCTTAGGAGGTACACCCCTTTATGGCAATGATGTTCCCTGGTGGCAGTGGCCTCTTTCATTAGTATAATGTACCCTGGCACACTGCAAAAATATTCAGGAATGGTTTGAGGAGCATGACAAAGAGTTTGAGGTGTTGCCTTGGCCTCCAAATTCCTCAGATCTGAATTTGATCCATGGAGGTCCCACTTTGCAACAATTGTGGGGACCCATATGATATTAGATAGGTGATTTTAATGTTATGGCTGATCAGTGTACAATACACTGTTTTGCTCACAATCTATCCTTGTATTCAAACATTTTTAAAATAATAATAATTTGACAAGAAATGCTCTGCTTACTGACAGACCTTTTTGACAAATAATTATGCATCAATTATCTGGTGCGGTGCTGCCCAAACTGCTTTACTGGATGAGCCACCTCTTACTGGCACATACCAATTTTCAATAGGTGCATAAAACCTCTCAATAAAATTGGTGCATAAACCCTTTGACTTACTCTTAACAGAAACGTATGCACTCACATTAACATCCAGAGATTTACCAACACATATAAATGCACTCTCATACTTATACATTCACTTACATATACAGTTAGTAAACCTACAAAACTAACCTTATAATATGATACAAAGTGCTTTGGCATTAAGTTTCCCTATTCTGCTTCTATGTATTAAATGGTAGATCTTACACTGAGTGTCATTTTCAGTGAGGCAGACCGAATCAGTGAAAATGGTCCGTTAGTGTGTGACAGCACTGCCTGTTTCACTCACTAGTATTTGGTGATGAAGTTTGTCTCTTAAAATACTGTGGAGAGGGCAAGCCCCATATACCACACTCTGCATTTAATTAGCAGAAGGATGGTGAAAAAAGTCATGTTGTCTGAATCGATTCGTCAGAAATTATTTTTTGAACTGACAAACTGAATTTCATGTTGCTTTTTGGTTTTGTGGGGAACGTAACACCACAAAAGGATCACTAAGGCACCCAGGCAATATTTCCATATCAATAGCATGCCACCCCCTCCCCTTTGCCCCCTTTTTTTTTTAATAACCTCTCACTCGAAAATCATGCGTGGGGGGTAAGAGAGGTAGACAATAGCCTTTCCAGCCCTCTTCTTAATTTATACATATTTCCCACCCACTGCCCATGGGAAAGAAAAGGGTATGTGCCCTGGTAATTAAAGTATTAGCCTCACCCACAACATGTGTGTGTTTTGGTGGCAGGAACTGTTTAGGGTCTCTGGTTGAATTTTAAGGCCCCACCAGATGTACACCAGTGGAAGCATATGTGCCAGCTCCACCCCCCTGGTATGTTACAGGTCTCACCTGCATGTGATGAGACATTTATTAGCAACTAGACCACTTGCCAGTTTTTAGCTACAGTGAGCAGACACGGGCTGCTCACTGTTGAGTAGACATGCCCCAACCTGCGGCATGGCGAGTTGAGGCATAAGGTTTGAACTCCAAAGGATTCTTTCCATTTTTGTTTTTACATTTTACATCATGCTATTCCAGCAAATCTATCACTCTGCACCGAAAAAGTGGAGCAGCACTGAATTATAGTAAAGTATAACCATGTTCGAATTAGTCTATTGTTTAGGGTGTCACGGCATTAAGGATCTTGCTATACAGGTCAAAAGATATCAAAATACTATTCTTTCAAATCTTTTCATCATTAATATATTATTATTATTATTATATTATAGTATGTCTAACAGTGACAGAGGTGGAATGTAAATGCTTTCCAAGTTATATCCCTGGAGTTTCTTTATTGAGGTTAGTTACCTCATTGGCCATCCTGTTTGACGGTGTTTTTGCTCAACAATTGTTGTGTAAAAGTCAGGTATATGAATGGTTAATTAATGGTGCCAAAAAAAGAAATAAATGATGACTAGAGAACAGTTACTAAATGTAGGTTTTATTCACAGGTCAAATGAGAAGTGACCAGTAGAAAATAAAAGTTTTAGAAAGGGACAGTAAAAAAGAAATAAAAAATAACATATACTGTATATGTAACTTTAAAAAAATATATAGATATATAATACATAAATATAGACTTTCAGTACCCCTACCCACAAAACATAGGTAGGGGTTGTGGGGACATCTATTTTATTAGTTGCCGCCACCTGCTGCTCATAGTTGGGAACTGGAGGGATAACAGGTTTCCTTTGTGGGAATAAATTTTGTGTTTTTCATAGTGAAGCGTACAAACTAAAGGCATCATCGCCACTTCAAATCCCTGAAGTGGTCAAGGTGTTTGGAGTAGCTCTTTAATACCAACATCAGCTTACTGCTAATATTTAGCTTCTGGGTTTAGATTTAGATCTGGGCTGTCCTAGCCTATTTTAGATAAAGGCAGCCCATGTGGATTTTTGAACAAACTAGAACCTGACTGAATATAAAGAGAAATATTCTACTAGATTCCATAATTCATTGAGTCATCCACTCCACTCAATCACATCACATTTTTTCCCATCCAACTGAAAAACAGTACGTGATACTCTAGCAATTCTAAATTGTGGCCATCTACAGGAAAACATGGCTGTTCAGAATCATATAAAACTACTGACCTAGATCATCTTTAATTTGAAGTTGGACGAGTCTGTGCATTAGTGAATTCAATGATTCTCTACACAAATAATTTGCATGGAAAACTTCTCGCCCCCTCACTCTTATAATTTGTACGTAACCATTCTTTCCTTTCTCTTTCCAGCGGTCTTATTGACAGTGTGTTGCATGAGACGGAAAAAGAAGGCATCAAACCCTGAGAATAACCTGAGCTATTGGAATAATGCAATAACCATGGACTACTTCAACAAGCATGCTGTGGAGTTACCTCGAGATATTCAGTCACTGGAAACCTCAGAGGTAATGAAGCAGCACTGGATCATGCAGCCAAGCCATCCACATATCAAGTCCATATCCATTCTGCCGAGTGACATAGCTCACGGAAGCTACTCATTGGGCCACTTGTTACTGCTTTATTATTGGCAGTTCTGTCAAAATACTTTGGTGCATGTACTATATACACACAGATACATGTATATACACACACACAGAAAACGCATTACCCCGAACACTAACGATTAATCACACATTGATACTGCACTGTCACTGGCACACACACACAATATACTGTCACTGGCACACACACTGCACACACAAAAACTCTGGTCATGCTCACACATCACACAAAAAACACAATTTTACATTGCACACAGGGAAAAAAAACACATGCACACACTCACATGTGTGAGTACAGACAGTGCATAACATCGATTATATAGCGGTAATAAATACCAAACTGCCAAGTATGTGCTTAAATAATAGTTTTGTTAAGGAGCACTTCTAGCCCTCATCCTATTCAGTTGGCTTCCAAGTCCCGACCACCTAAATTAAACAATTTAAATTGTTCTTCAATTATATGAGTGATTAACCTATTAAACTGGAGATAGGGATTTCATCACTATCTATGTATCTCTAATGGTATATAACAAAATTGGCTCTGATATAACTGTAAAACTAATCTGTAAAGTTATCACTCTAAATCTTTATCTAGCTGTAAATATTATAATCATACCAATCAGTAAGAATGAGTCTTTACATTTAAAAATAATGATTTAACCCCTTAAGGACGGTGGGCGTTCTATGCCGCCTTTTTTAGGGTGGCTCTAAACGCCGGCAGGTGACATAGAACGTCCCCGCTGTCCTTATTACATACCCGATCGCTGCCGTTCCCCTGTCGGCAATCGGCTTTGCTCCCGGTCTGGGAGGACTGCCTAACAGCCCAGACAGTCCCCCATGGCAAATTAGGCCTCTGCGGGCCATGTGATCGCTCTGAACAAGCGGTCACATGGCCGCAATAGAGGTTCATAGTGCTGCCTGCAGGGGGACTGCCTGGGCTGTCAGGCAGTCTCCCTGCTGCTGAAATATAAAAGAAAAGATATTAGTAAATAAATAAAATAAAAAAATATGTGTATATATATGAGATATATATATATATTGTCATACGAAGTGTATTTTTATATTATTATATACATATATTAATATAAAAATACACTTAGAACTAAATTACATACACATATATATATATATATTTATATGTATATATTGTGTATATATATATATATATATATATATATATATTTAAAAAATATAAATAATAAGTAAATAAATATAAATAAAAAAAATGTAAATTATATATATATATATATATATATATATGTATATATAAATACATAAAAATACTACGAAATATATATATACATAATTACATAAATAATTTCATAAATTTACATGTTGCCTTCCACTATATAAATATGTATATATATTTAAATTCTACGTGCATATTTATGTAATATTTTTTTACATAATTAAGTAATTTTATTGATGCACTTTAAGGGAGCTGCCTGACAACCCAGGCCAAAAGTCCAGAGAATTTAATTTGCTAGCACAATATTTAACCCTGACACCCTAAAACCTGTACATGGGGGGTACTGTTTTACTCGGGAGACTTCGCTGAACACAAATATTAGTGTTTCAAAACAGTAAAACATATCACAGCAATGATATTGTCAGTGAAAGTGAAGGTTTTTGCATTTTTCACACACAAACTGCACTTTTACTGATGATATTGTTGTGATACGTTTTAATGTTTTGAAACACTAATAATTGTGTTCAGCGACCTATCCCGAGTATAACAGGTTTTATAGTGTTTTTGAAGGTTACACGGTCAAATATGAGACTTGCTTTTCCGTTTTTCACATTGAAATTTGCCAGATTGGTTATGTTGCCTTTGAGAGCGTATGGTAGCCCAGGAATGAGAATTACCCCCATGATGGCATACTATTTTCAAAAGAAGACAAATCAAGGTATTGCAAATGGGGTATGTTCAATATTTTTTAGTAGCCACTTAGACACAACCACTGGCTAAAGTTAGCGTTCATAATAGTTTTTTTTTTTTTTTTTTTTTTTTTTTAATTCTTTATTTTTGTTGTGCATTGTTTTAACAATCGGCTTGTTCAGCCACAATAGCTGTCTCAAGCCAGCGTAACATGCATGAGTACAGTACAGTTGTAGTTATGTAGTATAGAACAGGCACATTATTTGAACTACTATGGCATAAAGGTGCCGGCACATTTTTAAATATTGATTACTTGAATAACAGGTTAGTCCGAAATGTAAAGCATATTAGCAACAAATTAATAACAATATAAGGTCCATAGCCCTACGGATTATAAAGTGGTTACACTGGCCCAGTGCGCGGGCCATAATAAGGTTATTATTCTTTTCTCGCTAACCACCTCGTGAGTCAATTTTGTGTGTTTTTAACTAGGCTAAGCAGGCTAGGCCCATATAAGCAGGAAAACAAAAGCAAAACTAAAAAATGCGAGTCTGTAGCTACCGGTTCATATGAGGTATTTGGTTTACCGTGAGGGGTCTGTTGCGCTGTTGTTCTACTTTATTCTACGCTGAGGTGTAGTTGTGCAGTGGCTTATGGGCTCGGTTTATATGTGCTATGGGGCCGCGCTTACAAAGTCGAAGGTATGGTTTATAGTGTATACTGGATCCTCTATGGCAGGTGTGTCTCTGGGACTCTTCCCCCTGACCATTCGCTTATATCTTAATATTTTACACTAAGTACATGTATGGAAATGCAAACTGGAAATATTAATGAATTAAAGCATTAAAGCATAAGAGACAGGTAAATGCAAACAGTAAGGCAGTTGTATCATGAGCAGCTTTAGTGGTTGGGCAGTTCTCTCCCAAAGGATTCAGGTGGTGGTGGCAGTCTGCATAGTGCGGACGGGTCCACCTGGAACGAAGGGTTCGGAGGTGGCAGGATTCCATCTGTGAGGCTTGTGGGTCGTGTGCTGTCGCCGCATGGCGTCCACAGGTAGGCCCAGAGTGGGTAGAAGGGCTTCAGCCTCCTGTAAGTCCGCTACTAGATGTGTGACCTCTCCATGCAGGACTTGGAGTTTGCAGGGTGAGCGCCATCTGTAGTGGATGTCGCTCTCACGGAGCAGAGTGGTGAAAGGCTTCAGGGTAGAGCGCCAGGCCATAGTTCCCCGGGATAGGTCAGAGTAAAATGATAAAGTCATGTCCTCGAAGGCGATCGGCGTGGTATTTCGGATGGCGGCCATTATGGATGCTTTGTCCTGACGCTTGTGGAATTTAATGATTAGGTCCCTGGTTGCTGTTGGTGGGGCCGTGGGTGGCTTAGGTATCCTAAATATGCCCTCAAAACCCACTCCTTTGGCCTGCTTTGGCGGTAATATTGTGCTCACCAGACGCCTCACTAGGTGGGGGAGTTCAGCCTCAGGGACAGATTCGGTTATGCCCCTTACCTTGAGGTTCTGGGCCCGTCTGGAGTCCTCCATTGCTGCCATGGCCTGCTCCACCTTTGCTTGCTGTTGTTGCAACAGTTTTGTCTCCTGCTGGAGTGAGGCTATCTGCTTAGTGTGCGTGTGGGAGTCGTGCTCCACAGTTGCCACGCGGTCGGTGAGGCCTTTCAAGTCCCTCTGCATGTCTGCGACGTCCTCCTGGAAGTTTCGTCGGAGTTCTGCCAGCAGCTCCTTCATTTCGGATTTCGTGACCGGAGCTGTGTTGGGCTGTGTAGCAGGTTTCACGGTAGGTTTCTCCGGTGCCCGCTTCGTGGGCAGGCAGATCTCGTCCGGTTCTGAGAGCAAGTCGTCTGAATCCTCAAAGCCGTCCATGTAAGCGGCCATGACAGGCTCTGGGGCGCCATGTGCTCGCCTCCACAGATCTCCTATGCTGGTGCCCTGTCGGGGCGGATCAGGTTTCGGTTTCTTGCTCTTTCTGCCCATGACCACTGCTTTCTCAGGTGGCTGGTCTGCTTTGCTTTGCTTTTGGGGGGTGATATTTCGGATTTTGGGTTCTTTTAGTGCAATTTCGCCGGGAGCTCCCTGTGCTTGCGACCTGTCGGTTCGGCAGTTGGCTCCGCCCCCAGTTTTTTGCATTTTTAACACACAAACAAATATAAATGCTAACTTTGGCCAGTGGCTACTAAAAAAGACTGGACATATCCCATATTGAATACCCTGTGTTGTCTACTTTTTGCAAATGGTATGCCATCATGGGGGTTATTCTCATTCCTGGGCTATGATACAGTCTCAAAGGCAACATAACCTTGGCAATGCCCCATAGATTCTCTATGGGGTGCAGCTCAGGCGAGTTTGCTGGCCAATCATCGCACTTATGACAAATCACGGCTTGAACTATCTTGCTTTGCATGTAATGCATGTATCTCATATATTAGTTTCCCCTTTTACATTGCATTACTGAAATAAATGAACTTTTGCACGATATTCAAATTTTTCGAGTATCACCTGTATAGCGCAAATTCCAGTTTTTGTTTTGTTTTGATCACAACGTGTACAACTGGCTCAGACCTTAAGGGGTTAAGTTGAAGCTTACTGACAAGTAAGTTAGAAATCACGTTTTAAAGCAACTTGATTTAAATCAATCAAATCCACCCTGCTAATGACACAACACTCCAATCTCTGGACCTCCTATTGGGCTGCTATATTATCTTATCCAAATGTTTATCCCAGTACAACCCTGGGTAGACTTAGTGGATGAGCTATAACAGAAACTTTGGTGTTCTGAAAATGTGAAGAGGAGTCAAACAGGTTGAAGAGAGATTTACCTAATTTTCAGCTCTCTACATCTCACACAGCCATGGTGCACCACAGCTTCAATGATTAGCGAGAGTAGGGGAAACCAGGAACACAGCAAATTCTGCGGTAGAAACACATCTGCAGTATGGAAATACATTTGGGATAATATGTGAGATATATGGGGAATGAGAGCTTATTGATAAAACATATACTACATCAAAAGATATAAAATATAGGATCCTCTAAAGAAGGGGTCAAGTCCTGGGGAAGTAAGTGTGGGAACTCCCCTCCCTCTCCCCCCCCCCAAAAAAAAACACTTGTATGCATATATAAACGCGTGCACACACATACACTCACAGACGCACACACATACTCAGACACTCACATAGTGGTGTATTTGAATTTTGTGCTGCCCTAGGCATGACTATACCTGAGCACCCCCTAATCTAAATTTGCCACCCCTTCCTGTCAAGGGTGCACCGCTTCCTGATTAAAAACCCACCCCTTCCTCTTTAGACTCCACCTTTTCCTGCTCCTTTTAAAGAAATACTATAGTGCCAGGAAAACAAAGCTGTTTTCCTGGCACTATAATTCCCTATAGTGCCCCCCTCCCTCATGTCCTCCCCTCCCCCACTCGACACTGATGGGGTTAAAATCCTATGGGTATTTAGCAGATGCTGAATGTCCTCATGCACAGGGTGAGGACGTCCAGCATCAGTTAGGCGACTTTTGGTCACCTAACCACCCGAAAGTCCCTCTAGTGGCTGTCTGGTAGACAGCCACTAGAGGTGGAGTTACCCCTCAAGGTAATTATTGCAGTTTCTGAGAAACCACAATAATTACACTTGCAGGTTTAAGGGGACTGGGACAATGAGCTGAAGTTGTCTGGGTGCCTATAGTGTTCCTCTAAGCACACTCTCTGACAGACACCCACACTGGCAGATACACACTGACAGTAACACACACACTCAGTGACAAACACACAGACGTCACTGATTTGACACACACACACATTCACTGATACACACTCATTCATTGACAGAGAGACACATACAAACACACTGACAGACACACACTAATAGTCACACACACACTAAATGACAAACAGACTCTCACTGATTTGACAGACACTTACAAACATACACTAACAGAAGCACATACACACACATGTGCATACACTAACAGAAGCACATACACTCATACGCACACACACGTGCATACACTAACTGAAGCACATACACGCAAACATACACATGCATACACTAACAGAAGCACATACACTCATACATGCATACACTAACAGAAGCACATACACTCATACACACACACGTACATACGCTAACAGACGTAAATACTCATACACACACACACACACACACACACTGACACAAACACACACATACACTAACAGACGTAAACTAGCAGACATACACACATACATAGACTAACAGACATACACACACACACTAACAGACATATACACACACACACACATACATACATACACTAACAGACACACACACACATACACTAACAGACATACACACATACACTAACAGACATAAACTAGCAGACATACACACATACATAGACTAACAGACATACACACACACATACATACATACACTAACAGACACACACACATACACTAACAGACATACACACATACACTAACAGACATACACTAACAGACACACACACACATACATAGACTAACAGACATACACTAACAGACACACACACATACACTAACAGACATACACACATACACTAACAGACATACACACACACATACATACACATACACTAACAGACATTCACTAACAGACATACATATATACAAATTATTAAAATTAACATTGCCCACCCACCCAGCCTCCCTACCTTTTAGGAAAGCTGGCATGGATGGGTCCCTGGGGTCCAGTGGGGCTGCAGTGAGGCGGGCGGCTCTCTCCCTGTCACACGCGGCGAGGGAGCTGTGTCCTCTCTGCTCCCTCTCGCCACGTGGGTTGTCTGCTGATGCAGGGAGCCAGAATATGATGTCATATTCCGACTTCCTGCATCAGAAATCGGCGCGCGGCGAAAGAGAGCAGAGAGGACACATCTCCCTCGCCGCGTGTGACAGGGAGAGAGCCGTCCGCCGGGGGGGGGGGGGCAATCAGGTGGCCCCCTCATGACAGGGGGAACACAGGGCAACTGCGTTCCTCCTGTGAAAAAAGTGCAGGAACGCCGTTCCCACGCGTTCCTGCAGGACTCGAGCCCTGCTCTAAAGTTTAAAACATAATAGGTATATTATAACAGCCCAAAACATGGAAGAAAACAGAACTATGGCTACATTGCACATATTATTAGTGTATTACAGGCACATGGCCTCAATTACATTCCCAATAGTCAGGGGCGTACCTGGAGCATTTGGCACCCGGGGCAGATCCTATATTTGTATAGTGAATGCAGTGTGTGTGCTTGTATAGTGGATAATGGTGTGAGGGAAGGGGTGATGGTGAGAGGGGGTGGGTGGGTGATGGTGTGGGGAGGTGATGTGAGATGGAGCTCAGGGAGGGGGGGTGAGGATGAAGGGAGGCGGTGATTGTTAGAGAGAGGGGGTGATTGTGAGAGGGGGGGGGTGATTGTGAGAGGGGGGTGATTGTGAGAGGGATGGGGGTGATTGTGAGAGGGAGGGGGATGATAAGGAGAGGGGAGGGGTGATTGTGAGAAGGGGGTGATTGTGGGGGGGTAATTGTGAGAGGGAGGGGGGTGATTGTGGGGGGTGATTGTGAGAGGGAGGGGGATGATACGTTTTTTATTACAGTAACCACCCTTATGCTAATATAGGGGTTTATACACTAATATGGGGATATCACATCACCCCGTAGGCTTTTAGTGTATTTGTCTTTTAATGACTAACAAGGTTAGTCATTAAAAAAGGACAATAAATCTGCTTCTGGGTACTTTCGGGTTTGACCGCTAGATTTTCGGCTGGTATCCAGTGGATAATTTTCAACTGTGTTTTGCAGGTGGAATGCAATTCAGGCTATGGTTATAACTAGGCACACATACGTACCAAATGTGCCCAGTGTAAACAATATCCACACATAAAGACACTATGTTAACATTAAGATTGTGTGTCTACATGCTGAATTTCTAAACATGCAATCATGGTCCTTACAAATTCCAATAGGCCAGTTATTTAACCAACTTTATCTAATTTTCTAATCAATATGTATGATGCAATGTTATTTCTGTTTATACTATAGTATATATGACTTTGAAGTATTAAATTTTAAGCAGTGACATAGCAAGGGGGCACTTATTTGGGGGCGGCAAGTTCCAGACAGAAAAATAGTTTCTCCTTCTGAGTGAGACCTGGCAACGAGCCTGCTCTGCTTGCCAGGTCTCTGTGCGGTGCTCAGTATGAGGGGAAGAGGCGGGGCAGGAGGGATGGGAAGTGAGGTCACTTCCTGTGCTCTCCTGTCCTGCGAGTGCTGGGAGAGAGGAGATGGATAGCTGCCTGGCAGATACACCAGGTATGCTCTCCCCTGCACATCCCCCTCCCTCCCTTCTGACAGCCTCCCTCCCTTCACAGACCCTCTACCTCCCTGCTCAGCCCCCCTCCCTTTGCAGACCCTCTCCCTCCCTGCTCACCCCCCCTCCCTTCACAGACCCTCTCCCTTCATGCTTAGCCCTCCTCCCTTCACAGACCCTCTCCCTCCCAGCATAGTCCCCCGCTCCTACGCAGATCCCCTCTCTCCCTCCCTGCACAGATTCCCCCCTTTCTCGCTGCACACTCACAGTCCCCTCCCCATACCTCCCCTGCACAGACCCCCTCTCTCCATGCACCCACAGAGACCCTCCCTCACAGCATCCTTACAGACCCCCTGCACAGATCCCCTCTCCCCTTCCTTCACAGGCCCCCTTTCTCCCTGCGCTGCACCAAGCCCCTTTCTCCCTGCACCCTCACAGGCCCATTTTCTCCCTGCACCCTCACAGGCCTATTTTCTCCCTGCACCATCACAGTCTCCCTCCCTCCCTTCCCCACCCAGTCCCCCTTCCTCCCTCCCCCACCCAGTCCCCCTTCCTCTCCCGCACAGTCCCCCTCTCTCCATGCACTCACAGATCCCCTCTTCAATAAGTGCCAATACAATTGTTAGTTTCACCAATAATTCTACATTGCCACTTAATTGGTGAACTGACAATTGTATTGGAACTTATTCAATAAAAAAATATTTTGTAATGGAAAAGATTTTGTATTCAGGTCGAGATAGGGGCGGCAAACTCAGGAACAGCCCCGAGCGGCAAAATCTCTAGCTACGCCACTGATTATAAGGGATAATCTCTCAAGCTTTTTATTCCTACACTGGCACATTCTGTAATTGAAAAAAACTAATATTACCACTGTCTTTGTATAATATTGTTACCAAACAGGTACCGGAGAGCTGTTTGCACTGGGTCACTTACCGTCCACTTTTTAGTAATCTAGAAAAGGATGCTGGATGCTAATCCAACGTGATCAGAGCACCAGTCAAACTGTCAGGACAAGCCACGGAGTCAGACAAATGTGTAAAAGCATATACAGAAAATGTCCTTTACCTGCTTCTTAAATTTAGCACAAAGTAAACACAATTAAACATAACCAATATGAGACTTTTAAATGATTAGACCAAAGTATGAGAGCCATGGACATCATGGGGTATGATCTTATACACACGTGTGCTATCTTGCCGTGAACAAGAAACAGTACAAACTGTTGTTGAAATCTTTTTGAAGGTGTAATTACATCTAGTCCAAATTAATACCTCACAATTAATCCATTAAAAAATAAGAAGGGATCAGCTCCTCACTATTCCAGAGCAGAGGCCAAAAAGAATTGTTGGTGAATTAAGCAATTTACAGGGTAAAGTAATCTTCATATATACAATGATGCTTACCAAAAAGGTATACGCATACTGCTGAGTATGGAGTGAGGAAGACTATAGGGTCGAGAACACAAACATGTATTCCTGACATAATAGTGTTAAAACCACCATCCGGCAACCCCTTGCTTCCCTAAATATAGTAAAATCTTACTTGTATTCAGTTCTGCAGCTGCTGCCTCTGCCCCCTGATTCTGTGAGCCAATCACAATGCTTCCCCATAGGATTGGCTAAGATTGTCAGGGAGGCAGATCAGGGGCAGAGCCAGCACAAGTCAAACAGAGCCCTGGCCAATCAGCATCTACTCATAGAGATGCATTGAATCAATGAATCTCTATGAGGAAAGTTCAGTGCCTGCACACAGAGGGTGGAGACACTGAGTGGCAGTCCTGCTTACTCTGTAGCACTGCCCAAGGAAGCAGCTCTAGCAGCCATCTGAGGAGTGGCCAGTGGAGTTAACCCTAGGCTGTAATGTAAACACTGCATTTTTTCTGTAAAGACAGTGTTTACAACATGTTTACAGCAAAAAGCCTGAAGTGAATGAGTCTACTCACCAGAACAAATAAAATGAGCTGTAGTTGTTCTGGTGACTATAGTGTCCTTTTTTAACAAGAAAAAAGTCTGCACATCCATTGTCAAGTTGATACCAATTGTTAAAAACATAAAAAGATTTTATCTGGCTTCATAATTATTCATATGATACTTAGTAGTTTCTAAATATCAGAATAACATGCTTTTGTGTAGAATAATGCTGTATGTTAAATATGGACGTATTTCTCTTCTCTTTCCTAGGACCATCTTTCAGAACCCCGTTCACCAGCCAATGGGGATTACCGAAGCAGTGGAATGGTTCTTGTGAACCCTTTTTGCCAAGAAACTCTTTTTTCTGGACACGACCAAGTTTCTGAAATTTGATGGACCCAGCAACAAACCACGGCCATCGTTTTTTTACATTTGCCTCCAAAAATATACGCAGTATTGCACACAGCTGTCATTTTAGACATTGGAAATGAATCTAGAGTAATTAATACCACCCGGTGTCTCAGTTTAGGAGTCAGATTAAATTAGTCAGTAGGCCTTTAAAGTGAATGGAGCTTGGTTGGTTTGAGTTGATTTTATACCCCGTTCAAAACCATTCAACCTGCAGATCTGAGTAAATATATACATATACTATAAATATGCTTTGTGTATCCCCCTTTTCTTCCCCAAATGAATACAGATGTTTTCAGCTTGTTTTCCTAAGACTTGTCATCTTTTTACACTTGTAGTAAATCTTTACAGGATAAACTGTGGCTTTATAAATAAAGTTATTTATATGTAAAGAACTAATGTGTTTTTCATTTCTTATACTTTCATAACCATTGCAAGTTATAGTGGAGAATAATTTGGAGAAAATGCCCCATAATAGGCTATTACTATAAATTGTAGGAATGTAGATGTGGGAGGAGGTGTCAGGACAGTCTCTTATATTCCAGTTGTAGAACAAAATGTATTTTTTTTTTTTAATCCAGTAAGAAAAAGCTACATAATGGTCATCACAATGGTTTTCAATGATATTATTTTCTTATAGTTTACAGTTTGCTATTTTGTGGCCACCCCTCTCATTATATGCTAGATACCAGCATATATCCTGTCATGAAAATGACAGGTGAAGATATATTGTCAGACAGACTCCATGATAAATAGCACAGTACTATCACACACTGACATAGTCCTCCATCTTCCTACCTTTTTAATCAGCCATGATGAGTAGATCTAGCTGATCCGCCCAGAGACATACATAACTATTGACTCCTGCAGCCACTAGACTCCTGGAACAGATTGTGATGTTAGTATGTGGTGTCACAGTTAGTGGAATTTTTTACTCAGTGAAGTCATAATGACTCAAGATTGGCATGTTAGTAATCAAGCAAAATCTGTCAATAGCAATTATTAGGCAAGACATTAATGCCTCAATTTAATCCTGGCAATTGCAATTATTAGGCAAGACATTATGGCCTCAATTTAAAGGGACACTGAAGGCACCCAGACCACTTCAGATCATTGAAGTGGTATGGGTGCAGACTCCCATCACCCTTAACTCTTTTAAAAACTGCAATAATTACCTGCTAGGCTTAACTCCTCCACTAATGGCTGTCTACCAGACAGCCACTAGAGGGACTTCCGGGTGGATAGGTAACATTTGGTCGCCTAAACGACGCAGGACGTCCTCGCGCTATGCATGAGGACTTCCAGCATCACCGGAAGCCCCAGAGGAAAGCATTGAATAATTCTAATATGAGCATGGCCATAGCCGCGCATGGGCATTAGGTCTCCCCCGCAAGCTGACGTCGGCGGTGGAGGTGTGTGGGGCTGAAGCTGAGCCAGGGCCGAGAGACATCAGCGCTCGACCCAGGTAAGTGACAAGTTTGTTTTTTAGGCACTATAGTTTCCCTTTAATATTGTTGGTTAAGCTTTTCAAATTATTTAATATTTTTTGATAAAATTTGAAACTATATATTTTTCAGAACATAAAATATTTTAAAAAATATATCCAATATAAAAATATATACAAAAGTATCACAAAATATTAAAAACATTTTAAACCTTTTTTATAATATTAAATCATTTTTAAAGTATATACAAAAATAGTAAATCACTTAAAAAAAAAGCTTATGCAGCAATACTAAATCGAGGCCTATATATGAGATCATTTGCACACAATGTGCATGTAATTAGTCACTTTCTTGGACTGCTCCAGAAGTTCAAGAACTTTGTGTGGGAGGTGAACTGGGGATACGAACATTATCCTTGGTTTATGTTTACCTTTTTAAAGTGTCTGTCACCAGACATATATTTTATTTATTGCTGTGTATTGCTGCTTCTGCATAGTTACGTGTGTCTGAATATCATTTTAGTTTTTCCTATGTGTTCATGTTTTTATAAAAACTATTAGGAAAAGTAAATTTGTCGAATCTTGAAAATGTTTGGAGCTAATGCAAGGTTCTGTTTCCGTTACCCATAATGCATCAGATGGGGAGAATAAAATGGCAGCACAAGGAAGAAAAGTAATAAACTTAATGTGGCATGCCAAAAGGGAGTGTAGTGATGATATAAGGATGAGCAGCTCCCACCAGAAAAGAAGGGCCAGATTAACTTAGGGGCTACCATTCCACTCATGTGTGAGTTTTCAGTGTACACTGGTCTGTAGCTTATTCAGGTGTATTTGAACAAGAAGTCTTCAACTGTGAGCAGGTGAGGGTCATTCAGGGACAACTGGAAATATATCTACCATCAAATAAGTGTTCTTATAGGGATATGATATATAATATAACCAATATGGTACATAGTATTGTATATACCATTTTTCAGACAAAGCAAATACTGGCTTACTCCAGTATTTCTCTGTGCCTCAGTTAATGCCTCGGGCAGGCTCTAATGATTCTCAGCAGGTTCTGATGCTCAGCAGGTTCAGTAGCTGTCTGGCTGAGCATTATGGTATTCACATTGTAGTGTTCTTTTAATCTTTAATTGTGAAATGTTTTATGTACCTAAATAAGCACCATTAGTCACTGGGGCTATTTCCCACAAACTGATGAACATAATTAGAGCACAATGTCTCTTTTTGTGAATTTCATCAGACTGTATTTACAACAAACATGGTTTTCCTGAAATGAACCTGCTGATGCAGGAGATGCCAGTGAACAATGGAATTCTCCATGATAATCAGTACAAACACAATGTTCCAGAAAGGCATATGACAAGATGCAACCTTGAAAATGCAACAACAACAAAAAAACCAACAACCTAACAGTGAGTTCGGAATACAGAGTCTTTGAGAGCAGGGACAGTGTGGTGGGTTCCAACTGCAGCAATGCCTTTACCAAGGCGTAGATCTTCTATCTTGGGCCAACAGCCCTCCTTGTCCACTGCAGAGTGTTCTGGGATTAATAACCGTAGGGTAAGTTTTGGCAGTGCCAGTAACTTGCCCAGGCCACCTGGGGTGTATGTAGGTAGTGTGCCAACTGGGGGTGTCAGCAGCCTTGGTACCAGAGTGTCCAGACGGGCTTTGGGAATAAGCAGTGTCTTCATGCAAGGACTACGAATCTGCGGCCAACCTGTTCCTGTATCCCAAGGTTTAGAGAGGGGAAGACTTCAAACTTTTGAGTCTTTGAATGGGTGTCTTACGGAGTACATAGAGAAAGTGAGAGCATTAGAACAAGTCAATCGAGAGCTGGAGGAACATATCCGAGTGTATTTGGACAAGAAGTCTTCAACTGTGAGCACCTGGGGATCACTCAGGGACAACTGGGAAAATATCTACCATCAAGTAAGTGTTCTTATAAGGCTATGATATATAATATAACCAATATTGTACATAGCATTGCATATACCATGTTTCAAACAAATTAAACACTGGTTTACTTGTCATGTTATAGCTTATGTACAATGCTGGACCCAAAATCAAAGTTGTAAGTACTATTAGGTTATAGATTGTGTAAGAAAGAAATTTATTAAGAATAACATTAAATCCCTTATTATTCTGACACTTGAGTATGTTACAACTTTGGACTATCAATCAAGCACATTGCTTCATTAAGGTGTTTTTATTATGGATTTCCTATATCCAAGAAAAACAATAACATATAATGTTCTTAAGCACACAGAGAATACCAAATTTACAAAAAAATAAAACTGCTTTTGTATTACAAACAGCATGAAACTGTGAAAAAAAGTGTTTGTCTTATTAAAGCTATTTTAGGTCTTACTGTGTTGTCCCTAATCACTTAATAATGAAGCCAGAATAGCAACTTAATAGCTTGTCATAATGTCTTAAAATAGTGTATCATTTACCGTAATGGAATGTAAAGGCAATTTCATTCTTAACATGCCACTCTTTGCATCTAATGAAAGGTGAGGACAATATTACCAATCTTACCTTTATGGAGCAAGTTGCAGTTCATGAATATAAAAACTCATTCTTAACAAAAATAAGCCTTATTATGCAATCAGTATTGGAAACTACCGTATATACTCGTGTATAAGTCGATATCATGTATAAGTCGAGTGCAGTTTTGTGACCAACAATTGTGAAATATGCTATGCCTCGTGGATAAGTCGAGGGTAAAACTTGGGGCTATGAAATTCTGTGATTTTTATAATTATATACACACACACACTCATACAAACACACACTCTGCATTATATACACACACACACTCATACAAACACACACTCTGCATTATATAAACACTGTGTGTTTGTGTGAATGCAGAGTGTGTGTTTGTATGAGTGTGTGTGTGTGTGTGTGTATATAATGCAGAGTGTGTGTGTAGTGTGTGGGGAGGGCATTTTTATTATTTTAAATTTTTGTATTTAAATATTCTAATTTTTTATTTTAATATTATAATTATTTTTAATTTTAATATTTTTTTATTACAGTTTTTTTTTTTATTATTCACATTTTTTTTTTTGTCCCTGGTGGTCCAGTGGTGTGTACTGTGCAGGAGGGGGGCTGGCAGGAAGCGTTTACTTATCTTTCCTGCAGCTCCTGTCAGCTACCTTCTCCTGCGTTCTGGTCAGCTCCCCTGTAAGTCTCGCGGTCTGCGTGCCGCGTTGCCACGGTAACCCGTGGCAATGCTCTGACGCCGCGGCTCTTGCGAGATTTACAAGGGAGCTGACCAGAACGCAGGAGAAGGGAGCTGCAAGAAAGGTAAGTAAACGCTTCCTGCCAGCCCCCAACAGGACCGCCGGGCTTGTAATGAGCCCGGCGGTCCTGGTCTGTATTATGGCAATGTAAGTTGCCATAATACAGACATTGACTCAAGTATAAGTCGAGTGGGGGTTTTTCAGCACAAAAAATGTGCGGAAAAACTAGACTTATACTCGAGTATATATGGTATATGCTTAAAGGGGAACATTCATTAATCTAGAATTTACAAAACTGAACAAAACATTGAAAATCACCTGTAATTGGTGTTACATTTTTTACGAGGTGCTCACTTTACTTTTAAAGTTACATTTTTTAAATTTTATTTAGATTTAGCATAGTACAACATAGCCCATTCTAGACATGGCAAACATTGCAAATGAAGATGAGAAATAAGAAAAATTAATTGCATTTTTCAACGTTTTCTAAAAATGGACAGTTAAATGTCATTATTTTGATCATATTTATTAAAATATGATTAAAACAGTGCAGACATTTCCATTTCAGATGAGCACCAAATATAGATTGGTGCAAAAAAAGGAGAAGTGAAACAGAACACTTTTTGGTTGAAAAACTTAGCATAAGACTGCTAAATATGCTGCATTGCTGAAAAAATTGCATAAGGAAAAATAACAGGGTAAAAAAGAAGCAACAAATGGAAAAAACAGACAGATTTAATAAAATACTCTAGAAATTCACCAAAACTTTGACTTAAAAGTGCAGACGACACTCATAAATCACCATTCATTTATCTTCTTCTCTGTATACTTTATGTTTGTTGACTGTAAAAGACAGATCTTACAACATTTTAAAAATTCTAGAAATTTTGGACGGACAACTAAAAACATATGTTAAACACTAAATATGTCCTCAAAAGACTTCAAGTTCATTTAAAAATTGATGTAATAATTTACATTACGTACCTTTAAAATTGTACAGGTAAAAGTAAACATATATAGTACTGTACCTGTACTATAAAGGAGATGATTTACATCTCTATGGGCGCCTCTGTAGGCGCTTCTGAAGAATATGATTCTTCTGGCTCTACTACAGGAGCTGTATCTTCTGGTGGGGTTTCTTTCTGACTTTTTTTGGTCCTTGTGAGGAACATTGTTATTGGAAGTTGCTGCCGTTTTTTCTTCAAGGTGTCTAGGAGATATTTATATGGCTGGAGCAGCGTATCGAAGCCATTGTTAAATTGTAATGGCCAAATCATGTGAGGATCTCATGACTCAACCATCATTTGCACATTACTTGCTGTCCTCAAGATCTCAGACAAACGTTCCAATATCATGCCCTGTTCTTCCTCTGCATCTGTCTCCAATTCTGCTATAACAGCCTCTTCTCTGGCAGACTTTGCCAACTCCTCCAGATCCGTTAGAGGTTCAGAGTGGGCATTTATTTCTTCCTTGGTAATGTCGTCAAAATGTCGCCCACCAAGTAATTTAGCCAGTATCCCGGCCTTGTCGACAGCCGCATGCTGAATTTCGTCGTGGGAGAAGCCCTTGTAATCATGCACACAATCTGGCCAAAGCTTCTTCCAGCATGCATTCAGTGTTAATTTTTTCATGTTGGATAACAGACAGGCATGTTGAGATGGTAAATTCACACCAGTACCCCTTTAGCGTGAAGTTCTCGTCTGTGTCCATTGCATTCACAAGATGTTGAAGTGAGATCTTCGTGTACAAGGCCTTAAACGCATGGATCACACCTTGGTCCATAGGTTGGATGAGGGAGGTGGTGTTGGGAGGCAGGTACTCTATTTGAACACCCCCAGAATATATGTCTGCATGGTGCCCGCCAGCATTGTCCATAAGCAGTAACACCTTGAACTACATACCTAAGCCAAGAAGGTATTCCTTTACATGAGGGACAAAGCACTGCTGGAACCAGTGTGAAACCAAGGTTTTCGTTATCCAGGCCTCAGGGTTATGCATCCAGATCACCGGCAGCAAGTTTTTGTTCTTGCTCTTGAGGGCCATAGGGTTTGATTTTCTAAATAAGGTCTGGCTTTAGCATGTGAGCATCAGCTTTTCCACACATAATGAGTGTTACCCTGTCTTTTTGTTCCTTGACCCCCAGAGCTTTAGCTTTGTCCTTCATAAGATACCTTCTAGATGGCATTTTCTTCCAGAACAAGCCAGTCTCGTCCATATTGAATACTTTTTCGGGTTTGTACCTCTTTTCCCAGACAATGGCACTCAACATGTCGGGGTACTTCTCTGCTGCCTCTGTGTCGGCAGATGCTGCCTCTCCATACAACGATGTCGACCTTAAGTTGACCCATTTTTTTTTAAACGGTCGAACCATCCCCTACTGGCAACAAAATATTCAGTGTTCCTTGATGCTCCTAGTTGTGATTCTGTGCCTTCTTCCATTGAAAACTGCTGGTACAGATTTTCCACCTTTTCTCTGATAATGTTACATCTAAAGTGATGTATTTTTTCCTGCAATCGTTGATCCACAATGCCAATGCTGATTCCATCCAAACAATGTATTTATTCCTAATGGTGGATACATTTTTAGCAGTTTCACGGAAACATGATGAAACGCTACACCTAATAGCCGCTTCGTTCTTCTGGATGTAGCGTACCGTACTTTCATTGATGTCGTAATGGCGAACTACAGCCGCAAAGTTATTTTCACGAAGCATATCCAACAATTCCACCTTCTTCTGTAGTGTCATAGTAGCCTTTGGCCTCTTAACTTCCTTGCCAGAAGCCTTAGAAGGTGCAAGGTGTTTGGGAGTCAACTTAGGGTTTGCAGAAAACGCAAATATAATACACACACAAAGCTAACACGCTACACAATACACAATAGACTTGACACAACGAACAAGGTTGTGAGATGCAGTAAACTGGCCGAACCGGGATCCAGATTCACACATTGACAAATGCATCACAGGAGAGCGGCCAATAAGAAGCAAGGAAAGATTGAAGATGCGTTCTGATTGGCTACATACACGCGAGCACATTTCATCTTCTTCGCAGGCATTCTCATAGCGTATGAGCGTTCTGTTCTAATATTATGAGGGGCCTTAGTGTTTCCTCTATGATAGGACTAAAATATAGTAATTTCAAGTGTTAGGTTTCAAGGAAAAAAATACGCAAATTTGTGAATCAGTAGATTCAGAAGCGCGAATCTTCGGGGTATTATTGTACTCCAATTTATTAAAACAAATCAAGGGTTTATATAAGCTTGAGACTTCTAGAGATGTGCATAATTAAGCGATAAGGAGTGTACATAAATAAAAGGACACTATACACACAACACCAATCGATCTCATTGAAGTGGTCTGGGTGCACTGTTCCTGTCCCCCTTTTAGAGAAACTGCAAATTTTACTTTGCTGCACTAAGACGGCCACTGGTGACAGTCTACCAGACAGCCACTAGAGACCCTTCATGGATTTTCACGGAGTTTGACTCTGCATGAGGACCAGCGTCAGAGAAAACCCAATAGGAAAGCTTTGAGGCTATGTTTTTAAATGGGGAAGGATGCAATAGGTTTCAGCATACATGGCAAACTGCAGGTTTTCTTTTCTCATCTAAAATGCTCATCTAGCAATAAACTGGTCAGAGCTGCTTACAGTAAGCTTTAGCCTAGTGTAAGAGTTTACTACATTTTAACCCTTTCAGTCAGAAATACAAGCGTGAATCAGTGCATCTTTATGGGGAACATTCAGCGTCTCCACATACACTGTGCAGCACTGATGCAGGAAGCACCCTTAGTGGCCATCTCAGTGACTGTCACTAGAGGTGTTACTAGGCACTAATGTATACACTGCCTTTTTCTTCTTAGAAGAAGGTTTTGATTGCCACCTTAAAGGCACGGAGGTGTTTTTGTTTAGAGCCTATATCGCAAAAAGGCTCTAACAAATGTGAATTTTATACTTCTCATCACAATTATTTTTAATTTTATTTGACCATTTTATACTATCGTGGTTTTCTTTATTCTTTATGTTCATTTATATACACGATCATAATACCACGAAAATTTGAGGGTTAAGTGTATAAAATAGAAAATAGCGCTGCACTCAAAACTTGAACATTTTGGGTGTTGGGGTATATCACCTAAACATTGATTTCAAGTTTTGTTCTTTCTTAAGTATGCATTGTTTGTGTATGTTCAGAAAACAGAATGTCTGTCTGTGGAGCACTAGCACATAGTTCATTTATTCCAAATTTTTGCTTAAATAGGAGAACATATAAATCTCATTTGGTTAGTAAATGCAGTAAATGGTAGGTTCATGAGTAACTGAATTTTGTACTTTGACCTATTAAAAGTGTAAATTATTTAACATTTAATGAGTGACAGACAAAATGACAAACAATCTTGATTTTGCACACTGGATTATAAAGCCATTTTGTTTACTTGGTTTGTTCTGTGAATGTTGTGTGTGCCATCACAAGATGGCAGGCAGCACATACACAAAACAGTCAAAAACTGGTGTAAACAGAAAACAATAGCTGGATACAAGTCCCTTAGTTAGAACTGTTGAGAATTCAAAGTGAATTTTAACTTGAAGGCCAAAGTAGCGGGAACATAAGCTGGAAAATAACAGAAACATTCTCCAAGTCAGCAACGCTTTCTGTTTAGATATATTTGCCTCTAATTTGACATTTACTTTGAATGACAGTCAATTCTCACTATAGGAAATCCCCCCCATAAGTAAAGTTGTTGGCAAAAGTTTTATTAGCTATGTGTCCCTATTGTAGGCTTTTTTATTTCCGCTATCTCTTTTTTCTATCCCAAAGTCACTCTTGTATGGAAACCTTAGACTTTTGGCATGTACCAAGTGTATACAGCATTTTTTTGCAGCAATACATTTCACAATTTATTTTATTTATTTATCAGTTCGTATAAAGTGCTTTCATCCAGAATGCCTTTCACTGCATCTACTCTGTCTGGTGCAATATTGACCATTTCCTCATACAGAGTATCATACTGCATACATTTCTCTCTACTCACCCTGGGATCACTTTAATGTATTATCCATATATCTTAATGTGTGTTAAGTCACCAATTATTAACTCAACAACAAACATTTTGCCAATGCTTCAATTGCCCTGACCTGACCAAGATTACACTTTGATAACCCTCATATTTACCCTCATATTTTCATTTAGATTGTAAACTTATAGGTAGGTCCTACGGAGCACTTTGTATTAAAGTGCTAGAAATGTTAGACTAAAGACCATAGAATGGTCTCTCTACTCATTTTGTCCTGATGTGTAATTATATATCCCTCTGTTTGTAATAATTCCTATGATCGGTTGGTAAGCTTTTGTAATGCACTCTGCATAGATAAGGCACTTTTTTTGGTGCAGAAAGGGGGCAACACATAAGGAATTTAAGGTGGATGATAGGATGCTACAGTCAACTCAGTTACGTCCAAGGGTTTGAAAGTTACTGTCAGCCATGATATAAATGAATACATAACAAATTGCAAATATGAGTTACCGCAAAATATGCATGTAATACATATAAGAATGTTTAATGATCTCAATACCAATGCAAACCCGCCACGCTACCTAACTCATAGAGGGGTGTGCATTAAAGTTATGTTCTCCGGTTATCTTCTCACAGTCCCCTGAGGGACACCAACCCTCCCCCCAAGTAGCCTGAAGGTACACAATATTACTGATCTTTCTTTTTATAATAGGTGGTTGCTTTGAGAAGCAGCGCCTTGATGCAAAATTACTTTTGATGCAAGTAAAAGATATCATAAGACAAAGTAGGGACCATGCTGTCTTGTGGATTTTTCAAACATCTGATAAAATAAGAGCACGACCATGACACGGGCTTCTGGCAAATGAAGCACCAAAAACTGAATAGGACCCACTGCATTGCAGCAGTCACAGCTGACAGCTTAGGTAAAACTTACTTTCCCCTGCACTGCACTCCATAAAAAGCCAGCAGATGCCAGAAGAACTCTACAAGGTGACAACGCCATCTTTATAACAATAATAATAATACCTAACTGATAAGGTATATCAGTGCTGTAGGGTTTGAAACACAGATATATATATTGCACTGAACTTTAAAAATAGAGATATAAGCTTGTCACTTGAAAAATACTGGTTAGCCAACGATCCCTTGGTTTTAGTAGATGCAGAAATACATTTTTGAGCAGAACTAATGTCCTCAAGGAATAGTTTACATAAAAATGTTTAATTTCATAAAGTACAGTGATAGGATTAATCAAAGATTAACTATGCGTCACATAACTATTTTATTACATACCATTTCTCTTAAAGACCCACCTCTAATTAATTGATATTTGTGTATCGTTAGCCTACCACTGATCAGGGGCGGAGCTATCAGTTGCACTAGCCTGAGCCTGACCCTGACAGGTGTGAGCTCCTGGGAACATCAGGCTCTCCTAACTTGCAGGAGCGAGATATACATACAGATACATGTATTGGGTTGTTATTGCAGTGGTGATGGTATAGAGTTCCTTTTTTTCCCGGAACACATGTCTTTTTATTCTAATATGTATTCCATGAAAGGTTCTGCAATGCAGTTTGTAGAATGCTAAGGGATAACAAATCATGGCAGTTTCTCTGTGCATCATTTGTTTGATTTTTGAATTGGGATTCTTTCCACACCATGGCAGTAGTTTTCATATAACGTCCAAAAGCATATTGAAAATTAAATAATCAGTAGACAACAAGACAAAACTGGGAGCTCTAGGAAGGTCTACAGATAAGGCACAGTTCAAGCATTTGTCAAGCAGTTTTGTTTTGCAAAAATATGCACAATTATTACAAATATTTGTATTTTTAAAACTTGGTAAAAAGCTACCCTGACATAGACATCACCGGCATCATCATTTCCTCTCAGAAATTCCCAGCAGTTGTTATGGAATTGCCACTCTTGTATTGTTTTGCATGCATGAGAATTCTTATTGGGTCCAGTCTCTAAGGCACTTCCTGCGAGAGTAGGGACCCCATGTGTGGGGGCTGGGAAGAGCACTATGTCCTTCCTCCTTTACTATTCATATTATGGCCACTCCCTGCTGCCAATGGGTGGGGACTGGGAAGAGCACTATGTCCTCCCTCCTTTACTATTCTTATCAGGCCCTTTAGCACCACTAATGGGTGAGAGCCGGTCACCCATTAATATTAGAAAAGCCTCCACTTTATATCCAGAGGTGGAGGCAAGAGGGGGCAATGTCCCCCCTAGTTATTTCACAGGCCCGATTCCCATGCAATAACTGCCCAGTCGCTAGTGCTGCCTGCAGGCAAATATGTTCTGCAAAAAGCAAGTGAATCCTACCAGATTCATTCGGTTTATCTTTAGTTGTCATGCAAACGTCTGATTCCTGTGCTTTATATTGGTTGGCATGCCCATATTAGTTTCCGAGCAATTCCAAATGAATGAAAGACAGTTGGTCGGACTGACCGATCCTGACTGCGTTTAGCTTTAGTAAATCTGCGAATTTTGATTCTACTGAAAGCTGAAGTAGAGGAAGGGGTGGAGCCTAATAGTCGTACAAAATCGAACCATTCTAAAACATTTTAACTACTTACAATTGGGGGAGCGCCAAGTCACTCCTGGCACCATAACCACACTTTATTATGGCGCTTGCAGTGTTCCTTTCATATTTGTACTGAAAATGTGAGCTTAAAAGGGAACTTTCCAAATTTCAAAAACCCTAAGCAAGGCATTTATAAAAGGTTCAAAGATACTAGATACAAAAGTCTTCCGTACAAAAGTAATATGAGTAAAACATAAAAATAACAATTTATTACAGAATGTATACTGTGTTTTAAAATAAAGAGACTAACACACAAAAGCCAAGGTAGTGCAATATATCACCCAACAAAGCAATAATCCATAATATTAGTAAACTTCAAATCTAAAACTGAGAAAAAGAATGAAAATCCTGGGTGTACTGGGCACTCAATAAAGTCTGGGTTTAGGAACCGTTAAGCAATTCCCAAATGAGCAGGAAATATATTGCTAAAGTGAGCATACGCGTCTTCACTGGATAGAAATGGACAAAGCAAACCACCAACTATTACTAACAGTAAGCAACTAACTCAGAGCCCACTGAATTACTAAAAAAACATACAGCATATGGTTCTGTGGAACTCAGGCAAAGACATTCCATCCATCAAAATTCCAAATTTGCAATTTATGTACATGAGTAAAAATAACATCTGTATAAAGTTGATTTATACTACGATTCTAAAAAAAATGTACACTGACATGTCTTTAATGACCGCAAATGTATAAAATGTATGCAAACAGATAACAGCCAACATTCCTTCCGGAGCCACTAAGAATTACATCAATGTAAGGGTGAAAAACCATTATAATCTCTGATTTTAGGACCTTGGGTGGTGCTCAGATTTTTGTGCTTCTAGAGTTTCTTATCTGTACATAAATAAAACAAAAACATATTAAGATGAAAGCACATATCAAATATGTAACCCGCTATGATAGTTTTTTTTCAATGTATGTCTTTTAATCTAGGGCACAAGTAAGGACAAAGCTTCTCATAGCACAGTATGTTGTCACACAATAATAAGATAGCCATATGTAGATAGTGGAAGTGCACTCAACCCTTCGTCATGGAATTCAGGGTGCTCTAATGGATAAGTCCCAGTACCAGAAAGGACCCAAAATTGAGTTTTGAATATAGAAAATAATCCAGGCACTCCAACGAATTCCAAAGCAAAGGCAATTTTATTGGAACCAGGAACCAAAAAGCAACGTTTCGACCCCTTAGGGCCTTTGTCAAGCAATAGTAAGGACACATAAGATAACACTTTATAATTAAACTCAGAAGCATTGGTTCTATTTGAAATCATACAATGACATTTATTTCTATTGTTTTGCTTACTTGTGTTTTTGGTAACTGGGGATGAGTGCTAGCAAGATTGCGAGTTTTACTCAGTGCACATCCAGCTGCATGTATGCACGCATGTATGAATCTGTCCAGGATCCATACCTCTGTGGTGAGTGCGAGCGAGTGGCTTTTCTGGAAGCTCAGATTGGAGATCTGGAGAGGCAAATTGCAACACTGAGGGAAATTGACAAACTTGAGAGGAGTCTGTGGGGGCAGGTATTGGAGTGGGAGGAGATGAGACAGTTGGTGAGCAGGCACATGTCTGGGTAACAGTGGGGTGAGGAAGCGGGGGGGAGGGAACAGGAAAGGTTTAGCTAGTCCCGATCTTGTGCAGCCTAACAGAGTTGCCCGTTTGAGTGAAGATGTTGGGAGCATCAGCTCAGGAGTAGCTGTACGGCAGGAAGCTGTTCATTCTAACAGCCATGGTAGCAGCCCCTCTAGTATGGGTGGGGTTGAGAGTGTAAGGAAGGCTAGACAGATGGTGGTGGTAGGGGACTCTATTATTAAGAGAATAGATAGGGTAACCTGCCACTCTGATCGTCTCAACCAGACAGTTTGCTGTCTCCCGGGTGCTCAGGTCCGGCATGTTGCCGACAGAGTGGAGGAATTATTGGGAGGTGCTGGGGATGACCCAGCTGTCATGGTCCATATTGGTACCAATGACAAAGTCAGAGGAAAATGGAAGGTCCTAAAGAATGAGTTCAGGGAACCAGGAAGTAAGCTAAAGAAAAGGACCTCCAAGGTAATATTTTCAGAAACATTACCTGTGCGCACGCTACAGCAGAAAGGCAGTGGTAGATTAGAGAGGTCAATGCGTGGCTGAAGTCTTGGTGCAGGAAAGAGGGTTTGGGGTTTTTAGAGCACTGGGACGATTTTGTGCTTGGGTACAATCTGTATAGTCGTGATGGATTACACCTAAACAGAAGAGGGTCTGTTGTGCTGGGGGATAGGATGGCTAGAAGGTTGGAGGAGATTTTAAATTAGTAGTAGGGTGGAAGGGTCAAAGCAATCTAGGAAATGGAGATAGGATAGAAATGAGATGGGCTTTAGCTCAGTATAAAGGGGGGGTGGAGATGGGGGAGGGAAAAGCTCGGAACAGAGGAGGTATGTAATATTGATAAAAATTCTGGAAAAGTACAAATGACTCATGATAATATTAAATGTATGCTTACTATTGCAAGGTGCCTATATAACAAAATGGAGGAACTAGAGGCAATAGCATACACAAAATAATATGATATAATAGGCATAACAGAAACATGGTGGAATGAGACACATGACTGGGCAGTTAACTTAAATGGGTACATGTTATTTAGGAATGATAAGAAAAACAAGAAGGGTGGTGGGGTATGTTTGTATGTCAACCATGAGTTAAAGTCAAATCTTAGGCATGTGGAGTGTGACGAGGAAAATGTGGAAGCTTTATGGGTAGATATCT
This sequence comes from Pelobates fuscus, assembly GCF_036172605.1. Lineage (NCBI taxonomy): Eukaryota > Metazoa > Chordata > Amphibia > Anura > Pelobatidae > Pelobates > Pelobates fuscus. The sequence continues at coordinate 284,498,878 of NC_086320.1, forward strand.
GCTTGGGAAAATGAAGAGAAATCAATTATTGGTTGGAATATGTTATAAACCACCTAATATAAATATTAATGAGGAAGAACAGCTCTTTGCAATATGGGAAAGCTGCAAATCGGGGTAACGCATTAATTATTGGAGATTTTAATTACCATTAAAATTACCATAACATAAATTGGGATAGAGTGACTAGTACTTCAGCAAGGGGAATCAGGTTTTTGAATGTGTTAAATGACACCTTCATGTCACAACTGGTACAAGCACCAACTAGAAAGGATGCTTGTCTGGATCTCATTATAACAAACAATGTTGATCTTTTGTCCAACATTCAAGTAGGGGAGAATTTGGGAAATAGTGATCACAATATGGTCATTTTTTTAATAAACTCAAAAAAGCTAAAGCGCGTGGGGTATACTAAAACGTATAATTTAAGAAAAGCCAATTTCAATAAGATTAGGGCAGCTCTACAACATTTCGACTGGCATAAACTCCTTAGTGAAAAAACACTGACTATAAATGGAAACTATTCGAACAAATATTAGAAAGGTACATTTCTCAGTATGTACCATTGGATAATACATTTAATTTTTCAAGATTCTTTTGTTTCAGGTATTGTACCGGATGATTGGAGGAAGGCAGATGTCGTTCCTATATTTAAAAAGGGTTCAAAATCCTTGCCTGGAAATTATAGACCTGTGAGCTTAACTTCTGTGACTGGGAAAATATTTGAAGGGCCATTAAGGGATAATATTCAGGAATTTATTGGGAAGAACTTTGTTATTAGCAATAACCAACATGGTTTTATGAAACATAGGTCATGTCAAACTAACCGAATTGGATTCTACAAAGAAGTATGTAGAAGTATAGACCAGGGTGTTGCAGTGGATGTGATCTACTTGGATTATGCCAAGGCATTTGAAATAGTTCCTCACAAGTTAGTCTTCAAACTAAAATAAATTGTTCTACATGAATATTCTTGTTCTTTGGTAGAACATTGGCTTAAGGATAGAGTACAATGAGTTGTCATTAATGTTTAATTTTCAGGCTGGACACAAGTGGTAAGTGGTGGCCCTCAGGATTCTGTTTTGGGACCGCTTCTATTTAACATATTTATAAATGATATTGAAATAGGCATTGAAAGAAATGTTTCAGTGCTTGCAGATGACACAAAACTTTGTAAAGTAATAAAATGTGAGCAGGATATTGTTTGCTGCAGAGGGATTTGGATAGATTGGAGGACTGCGCACTAAAATGGCAGATGAAATTTAATGTAGAGAAATGCAAATTTATGCACTTCGGGGTCAAGAATGCACAAGCTACTTACACCCTAAATGGTAGTGAATTAGGGATAACAACAAACGAGAAAGATTTGGGAATTTTTATAGACAACAAATTAGGCAGCAATATGCAATGTCAATCTGCAGTTGCTAAGGCCAGTAAGGTTTTGTCATGTATAAATAGGGGCATAAATTCTCGTGATGAAAATATAATTTTGCCTCTTTATAAATCGCTGGTAAGACCACACCTTGAATATGCTGTGCAATTTTGGGCACCTGGGATATCATGGCACTAGAAAAAGTGCAGAGACAAGCTACAAAATTGATAAAAGGAATGGAGCATTTTAGTTACGAAGAAAGATTTACAAAATTTAAATCTCTTTATTTTGGAAAAACGGCGCCTAAGAGGGGATATGATAACATTATACAAATAGATTCGGGGGCAAGTACAAACCATTATCTGGAAAGCTATTCATAAACAGGGCTATACATAGGACACAAGGTCACGCATTTAGGATGGAAGAAAGTGTAACTGCGGCTGGTTCCCTTATTTACCACTATAATGTCTTAAAGCATAGAACTTAGCAGGGCTAACCATACAGATATCTTAGGCATAATTTTACATAGTTAGTAAGAGATCCTCTATTTAACATATTTAAATAATTGAGAATACAATATAACATAAGGATTGTCTTGGAAGCAATAAAGTTTTGTCTTTTTAGATATTTATTATATAAAAATATAAATATAGACATATAAAATCCATTACAATAATTTATAACAGAGTTTATAAGATTAAACTAAATGCTTGCAAATATCAATAATAGATTAACATACCCTCCTGAACATGTCATCATGTCAGCCTCTCTGTCATTTTAAGATGGAGCAGCATCTGTCTCCAAGTCTCTCCTCTGTCCCTTAACATTTAAAAGTACACCTATTTATACCTTAGGTGTCTTCATTTTAGGGTCACCATAGTTCATATATGAAAAAGTAACTTCTTTTACTTTTGTTCATTTTAGGACCTCCCTTAACTTGGCAAAAATACAAGGCTATAACTAAAGGGTGCACACGTCATGGAAATTTTCCTGACTTAGGTAAAGATGGCATCTTAAAGTTTGAACATGTTTATCTACTTAGGGTTCCCATAGTATATTATGCACTGAAAGAGTCGTAGCATAGCCTTGAAGCTTGTTTATGCATTATTGTTATTGTAATTCGTCTGGGACAAAATGGCGTAAACATATTATGCACTGAAGGTAAGAAGTTAGTGCTTAAAGAAACATGTATGAAAAACAATATGTTCCATTTCTAACACTTTGTCAGTTTGCAATACCTCTTAAAGACAAAGTACACAGTTTGAGGAATACAATATTTGCATTTGCCCATAACAAAAGGAGATTTCATCTAAGGCAAATAAATATTTTTTTTTTACAGTAAGAGCAATAAGGATATGGAATTCTCTGCCTGAAGAGGTGGTTTTATCAGAGTCCATACAGATGTTTGAACTGCAATTGGATACATACTTGCAAAAACACAACGTACAGGGATCCGATTTCTAATTAGTGGGGTAATAGCTGCATGATTCAAGGAGATATTTCACTGTCATTTTGGGGTCAAGAAGGAATTATTTCCTAGTTTGTTGCAAAATTGGAAGTGCTTCAGACTGGGTTTTTTTTACCTTCTTTTGGATCAACAGCAAAAACATATGTGAGGAAGGCTGAACTTGATGGACGCAATTCTCTTTTCAACTATGTAACTATATAACTATGTAATATCTGTGTTCCATTGTGTGGTTGAACCCGAGTTTAAAGTAGATATGGAATAAATGTACATATTTACAAGACTGCTATCATATACAGTCGATGTTTCTGGCTCTTGAAAAAATGAGTTTAACCATAAAGTGTGATCACATAATTTTGTGACAAAATACTATGCTATCAGAGGCGTTTTTCTTACTTCTGGCTATATATTGGAAAAAAAAGTGCACCTCTTCAAAAATCAAAGAGGATAAAATATATATTTTGTGTGCGTTTTCACTTTATTATGTTTTGGGTTTATTAATGTACTGGTGTGTTAATTATTTTCCGTGATTGGATCACGGGTAATCTAACTGCACCATTTAAATTTTTAGCACCTTGTCCACTATTTTGACTTTTATCTTTAGAGTTTCTTATCTGGAATAGATATCTTAGTCAGTCTCTGTGATCAGAGATTATCAGACAAACAGTAGAGGAGATGGCTATGAGCCTGAGGGGGTATCTAGAATAGTCCACTTGAGTAGTCATTGACCTATGTGTTAACCCAGTAAAGACATAGGATGAGGTGAGCCCTTGAAGCCCTCAATGGTCACTTTGATGAGGATAAACTTCCTTGCAATTGAAGAATAATAGAGAAGGATCATTGGGAATGACAAGAGAGTGTACATGTACACTTTGCCATTCCATCACCATGTAATATTAGTACGATTGACCTGCAATGGAATAGAATGTTTATGAAGCATGATGTATCATAAAACTTGTACCTTTTATATTACCAGGTGCAGTTTGCACTATTTATTTGAAGTAAGATTTTCTATAGTGTTTATCCTCTAAACTGGAGATTCTGGATAATGGCACATGTTTTGGCCAAAATAATTCCATTGTAGTTATTTTTGGCTTAAAATATGCAATCCCCTTGTCAATGCTCTATGGTATTTGGTTTAGTGAATTTCTTTATATAGAAGTTAAGTTTTGAAGTACTGTAAGCTAAACAAACCACGGCCAAGTTTTATAACAGCAGATTTGAATTATTTCACAAATATCTGGACTTTTGGCAAGCCAAAGAAAATATGTTTTGTAACTTTAACATAACCAGACAACTCATGTCATAACAGAGAGCAATTAACTTGTTCACAACCGAGTACATTTGCTTTAAAAAAAAAAAAAATGTTTTAATTATATTTATATGAAACACATAACTCCCAATGCCGACGTCTATAGAATATGGACGCTGGTGCGATAGGGTAGAGAGGGAAAGCCTGCTCCGTTTACTGTCAGGCTTGTTGTCTTGGCATGAATGCACACCAGGCTGACTGACTATCATCTTAGGTTAACTCACCGTGGGCAGAAACTGTTTCGGTGCTCTCTGCAAGGTCCTAGGGCCCTGAACAAAGTGCAAGTGCATCGTGTGATATGCTTGTGCAATGCTTGTTGGGGACAGTTCCCTGGTGTCTCCAAAGGTCGGATACCTGGGAACAGAAGCCAAAAATTTGGACTGTCCTGACAGAATTGGGATGGTTGGGGGGCATGGAAACATGGGATAAAAACATCAATATCATATATAGATGTATAAAGGACTCCGGTCCTGAGAGCCTGGATCCTATTGTCTACAAAGCTGACGTTCAGTTTCGGATTTACCCTCCTTTCTGCCTCATGGCCAATATCCTCAATTCAGCCCCCAACATATATATTCACAACACCACAAGCAGGCCTGCCCACAAGGCATGTCATATGGGGAGAGGCAAATAATTAATTGTGGAAGTTACAAGATAGAGATAACCATCAATCTCATGTACTAATATTCAAGTACCCTGTGAATCATAGTATTGAGTCAAAGCGTAAATTATATTTTATTGTACAGAGTTACGGCGTACTGTACTTTGTCCAAGCCGTGCATTGTACTTGATCACATTGTGCTTCACAGTTATATCCATCACATATAATTTATATTTGTTTTATTAACCAGGAATGGAAAATGCATTAGCAGTGAATAAATTGTAGCACAGGCTGTCATGTTTCCTTTGTTATAAACAATGATTTATAATTTTGTAAGATGGAAACTATAATAAGAGCATATCCACCGAGAGAGCTCTTAGTAGCATCAAATACAGCGAGCATGTCATCTCGGTACCTAATGGCAGTCAGGCTACCTCTGGCAAGCACATGGTTGTTCTGGTGACTGTAGTGTCCCTTTAAGAAACACTACCCTGCACACCACACACAGGACTGAACTGACTCCCAAAAAAGGGATTTCAATTCTGCAAACAGTTAACAAAAAAAAAAGACCTGTTAAACTCAAAATCAGTGAATCTTACTTGGTGTAAGTAGGGCTGGATTTGCATATTTGATCCCTGTAGGCACAAAATTCTAAGGCACACCCTGCTCCCCAACCCTTAAATAAGGCAGATAAAGGAAGTATTATGAATTTATTAACTGGACACTGCAGGTCTAAAATTACATTGATATTTGACTGCATGTGTATAAATGTATGTATGAAACATATTTCTGCTTGTAATGTATTGAGTTTGAATCTGTGATTATAGTGAGTGTCTGCAGCTGTGTAGATGACAGTGTTAAAGATAATGTTACAAGTGGTTTAGAGGTAAATGGGGGTTTAAGATTATAGATGTTTTAATATCAGTTAGGTGACATAGGGTGTTAGACATTAAGAAGATTAACAGCTTGAGAGGGGTCATAGTTGTAGTGTAAGGGGTGATCAGGATTACCGAGTTTAGACAAATAGATACAAAGATAGGACAACCAATGGAGAAAATTTATGACACAATACGAAGTAGTTGTGTCCAAGTGGCTCCAATTATCCTTTGCACCAGTGAGAGACTCCATTATGGGGCAGAGGGATCCCAGTGCCAGGTCTTCCACCACAACCACTTCCACATCTATAGTGCTCCCCGTGCCAGGACTGCCACTACAACTATTTACACATCTGTAGGGCTCCCAGTGCCAGGTCTGCCACAACAACCACTTTCACATCTGTAGGGTTCCCAGTGCCCAGACTGCCACCACAACCACTTACACATATATATGGCTCCCACTGCCAGGATCTAATCTGGTTTGCAAAACACAGAGGCATCCCCACACTCACCATGCCATTAAAGATTAAATGTGTCTTGATTAATACCAAGGGACTCAACACCCCTACTAAATGGCACACCCTGCTGAGATCGGCTCACAGACAAATTGCCAACATATTATTAGTACAAGAGACCCACTTCACTTCACATAGACACTTTCCTCTGACAAATCATTATTACAAAAATAGCTACACAGCCAACATGCCAGATGCCAAATCTAAGGGAGTAGCAATCATCCTTAGATCCTCATGCCCCACAATGGTGGCCGACCCTCATGGTAGATAGGAACAGCTGGTTATACATTCTGTTCCATATATGCACCTACCTCTCCAGAGCCAGCGTTCTGGCAACAGCTCTCTACACCTAGCCACCCTACGGAACTCACGCCTCGTAATAGTAGGAGACTGCAATGCGGTCAACTCCACAGCACTAGACAGGACGCCTCACATACAGGGGCCTTCTCGAACCTCACGAAACAATACTTTATTTCAACAATGTTTAGCCTGTCACAATCTCCTACACGTTTGGAGAGCACAACACCCCTCAACAAGAGACTTCACATTCTACTCACATCCACACAAAACATACTCCCGAATAGACCACTTTGTATTCAGGTAGCCTCTACCTTTCTCAGGTAGCCTCTACCGACATAGGCTAGACCTCATGGTCGAAACATGCCAATATCTCCTCAACATTACATGCTCACAACTTAATCCGCCCTTGGTCTTGGAAACTAAACCCTTTACAACTACACAACATCGAGGTGACCAAAACTATATCCAAAGATATCACTGATTACTTTGAGATAAACACTCACTCGACCACCACCTAATGACAATATGGGCAGCACACAAGAGGGTGATACGTGGAAAATTAATTAGCAAAGCAACAGCGAGAAAAAAGCATTGCATTCAACACATATCAACGCTATGGCAGAAATACACCTCCTGGAAAAACTACATAAACACGACCTACAACCCCAAGTTATGACTCAGCTGACATAGACAAGCAATGGGCAGCACACGAACGGCCATTGATCTAATCTGGTTTGCCGAACACAGAGGCATCCCAACAACAGTCATCTCCCTAGACGCAGAAAAGACATTTGATCGCCTCCTCTGGCCTTACCTAACCTAAACGCTTACACATCTCAGGTTCCCACTCGCATTCATAACATTCTTAGAGGCCACCTCAAGGAGCGTTACTGCTACCTGACATTAACCCCCCTGATTTACCATTACAAACGTAACGAGACAGGGATGCCCACTCTCACCCCTATTATTTGCCATCTCTCCAGAATCACTACTGGAGGCGATAAGGTCATGTCCCAGAGTGGAGGGGGTCACCGCAGAGTACAACCATATAAGGTCTCAGCGTATGCAGACGATGTCCTTCTGACGTTGACGAACCAGATCACTTCCATAGAGGCCCTACTGCAATTGATTCACACATACTCGATGATCTCAGGATACAAACTGAATCTGGCAAAATCGGAACTCCGCCCGATCCATATAGACGACTCGACCCTTACCCACCTACGTAACAAATTCCCGCTATGCATCTGCGAGCCCTCCGTCACATACCTAGGCATAAGAATCACTAACAACGTGACCATACTATACCAAGCAAACTACACTCCTTTACTGGAAAAAGCGGATGCAGACCTAGTGACCTGGGACAAGCTGCACATCTTGTGGATGGGACGTGTTGCCTCCTTCAAAATGAACCTCCTCCCTAGATTTTTGTATGTATTCCAAGCACTCCCTATCCTGGTCCGCAAAAGAGACATAGATTCCCAGCAAGCATCAGTCAACAGATTTGTCTGGAATGGTTCAAAACCCAGAGTAAGAAGGAACACGATTTATGTCCCCAAGAGTTATGGTGGCCTAGGCCTACTGAACTTCTTGAAATACCTACACACGGCACACCTAGCAAAGCATGTATGGGTCAGTCTGTGTAAGTGCTTCAATTCCAAGAAAGATACCTCTCATCTCGTGACCTCCCCTGTACCCGATGGATAGGCAGCCTTCTCAACCACTACGGATCTGATTGTGCCACCCCTCCCTGCAATGTAAGATCAGGGAAAGGGAAATATTTTATTTATTTATTTTAACAATTATTAAAGTAAAAATTGTAAAGCTCTTCCCTATCCCACTCTCTACACCCTCCTGAGCACAGTAGACCCTCACAGACAGTGAACCCCCCACATACAGTACACTCCAACCCACCCCTCACACACATCATCTCTTCACCCACATACCTTCACCCCCACACACACATACTTGCTTCACCCTATTACAAACCAAATCTCATAGTCCCTAGTTAAAAATAGTAAACCATAAACAGACTCCTCTATACCCACACACTTCACCACAGCCTATTTTAAACACCATGGAAAATTATCTTGCATCTCTTGAAAAGGTTTTCCAGTTTCCGTGAAAAGGCGTCTTGCCTGTAATAAGGAAGGCGCAGCGGTGGAACTACAGGGAGTGATGGTATTGCGGTTACACCGGGGCCCATCGAGTGACCCGATGGGTATGTGTCTTCAGGGGCCGAAAACAGTTTTGCACCAGGGCCCACTCTACGTTAGTTCCGCCACTGTGCAGCAGCTTCCCCGGCACACAAGCTCTGCCCCTGCATGAAAGATCGCCTTCCCGTACACAAGCTCCACCCCAAATCTCTGACTGAGACACACACTTACAGACATACACACATTCTGACAGACATACAGTGACAGGCACACACATTCTGACAGACATAAAGTGACAGGCACACACTCTCTGACTGAGACACACACTGACTGAGACTCATACACACGCACACACACATTTTCTCACAAATTGCTATTTGTATTTTAATTTAAATCCACCCACCCCCCCTACATTTGGGAGAGCTGAGTGGATCTTTCTCTGGCATCCAGTGTGTCTCCTCTCAATCGTTCTGCAGTTTTTCTCTGCTCCCCTGCGCGCTCTCTCTAGTGATACCGAGGCCGGAGTCACGTCACTAAACAGCGTGCAAGGGATCAGAGAGGAACTGTAGGAAGGTTACTGCTACCTTACGCGCTGCCTCCATGCCCCCCTCGGCGGCCGGCTTTAATGTTTCCTGCACGACTTAGGTCTTTGTGCTACTTTATGCCCCACAGTTTAATATATGCAACATTTATTTTATTATTATTATTATTTTTATTCTTATTCATTCTTATTTATTATTTATTATTTATTTTTTATTATTTTCATACTTAGAAGTTTTGAGAGGCTTAAGTTAATAATGTGTAAGTAGTGAGGTTTCTTACCCTCCTACAAAAATCCTCCATGTTTTGATTATTGTTAGGTTTATGTAAAGGGATATATATATTTATATATCTAAAAATATAAAGAACTATATCATATGAGTATTCTTAACTCAAAAAACAAAACAAAAAAAAACACAAGAAAAATATATATATAAAATGTTTTTGTTGCAGGCAGCCTTGATTCTACATGTTTTACCTTTTAATAGTATTGAATAGAGAGAGTTATATCACTGATTAGATGATGGTGATTAATATCATGCTTTGTATTATAAGATCCTTTATGATGGATTTATATTTAATAATATTATTTAGGGTTTTTTATTTAGTATTATTGCACTTTATGTTTATACTCTAAATGCACTCCTTAGGCGATCCGCCTTTTATAAAATTATGTTTAATTTAAGTTCTATGACCACTCTTTTACATGTAGGGTGTATATACCCAGTTTGTCTTGAGAAAGTCCTCCAAAGGGAACGAAACGCGTAGACGATCTGGTTTCCGTCTCCTCTGTATTTTCAGCCCGGCTTCATCTACGGTCCGGGAGTGATTTTCGGCAGCTGTTGTGCTCGGATCTTTGTACACATCCTATCTCGTGGTAGGGAGTTGGCGTGCTCCTCTAACCTCACACGAAGGTCGGGTGAATAGGGTAAGTTGCTCTGGCTTACTCCCAGAGTTTTTTATTCCAGGAGATTATTCACAGCGGCACCCTCAACCTATACCTGGTTGTCTGGCGGGTTTAAGAGCTCCCTCCCCCAGGGATGATATATGTGTCTGGGTTCTGATATTTATTTTTTATATGTTTTATTCTTTTATTTTGATGCGCACAGTTTTTGGTTTTCTATTGATACACACTTTGTATTAGTGTTGGGGGCCCCACACTGTGTATCTTTGAACTCTGATCTGGACATATTTTTGTGGTGATACATTTTTTTTTTATCATTGTATCCACTCTTAATTGACTTCATTGTTTATATATGTTTAATAAATACTTTGTGTATATCTATACATTTATTTACTCAACAGCTGCTGCTTTGGAGTATAATATTTAGTGGTCATATTTTATTTGGAGCGCTCACATACCCTTGCTGGTTAATATTTTATTTAGTTGTTTAGTCGCTCCTCTGTATGTGACACAGCCCTTTTATTATTTTTCTTTCTTGCACGGAGTTATTGTGTACTCCAATTCAGTTTCTTTTGATTTTTATTTTATTGGTGATATTCCTGCACGACTTAACAAAGGGCTGACAAATGCCAGGCACCATGGCGACTTGGCGCCTGGGATTTGTCGAGCCTTGTGTATGTATGTGTGTGGCCCCTGAACTGATGCGGCCATGCACCAGCCCTGAAATTTTGCAGGCCCAGTTGTCGCCGTTAGACAGGGCAGCCGGCCCTCCTGGAGAGGCCCCTGCGACCACTATAGTCACGACAGTGGTTGTACCCTACATCACTACAGTACACGGTACAACTTTGTAATAACACTTATCATAATAAACAGAGCTATTATGGTGCAATGCTCTTTTTAATGTGGAATCATTATAGTATCACTAATGATGATACTCCCCTCTCCACCTTTTTGATGCTAGCTCCTGTGAGCCCCTTTCTTGTTCATCCTATACTTCCAGTATAGTGTGGGTGCAGTGATGTTTGTCAAAACTTTAAATACCTATCATTTAGCACCTACAAGATGAATGGTGATGGCAGATGCACAGATCCATCAAACACAAACACACATTAATCAGACAGCTCCCTCCCCATCACACATAGACAGCAGGCAACTGTCTGTGTGTAATGGTGATAGATTGTTATCTAAGAGTGTGCGGCTTATTTGTCCGTCATTCAGATGACAGATATCTGTCTTATATGGAGCTGTTCTAGTCAATCATTTCTCCATTAATTTCCTATTGCTGTTCCTGTGTTTATTCTCCAATGTCTGGATCCTAAGTAAAATAATACGTGTTGAGATGTTTTAAAAAGCGAATTAAAGTCATATCATATACAGTAATAGTAATATAAGCTGCATGTACGTGTATAAACACCTTTCACAGAAATGTACCATGCTGTATGTATGTGATATAATGTATAGAAATATGTGTATATAAACATTGCATGGAGTTATGTCATACTGTCATGATCAATACACCAAAACGGCTTCATTAAGTCAAAGATGTATTGATGCTTAGAGTGTCCCTCAAAATCTTATTTAAAGGACCACTTCACACCCAAAAGCACTTCAGCTTGCTGAAGTACTTTATGGATGAGGAGTACCCTAGATTAAACCCAGCTTATAAAAGTGAAGATTTATATGAGAAATCAGAACTTTTATAACTTCCATTTGCTCCTCTGAGCTAACGGAAGTGACAGGCACGCACTACTTTAGATACCTTGGCTTGCAAAGTTTACAGGTGAAGAAATATTGATGTTAGGTATTAAGGAAACTATAAAGGAGAGTTAAAGGGACACTGTAGGCACTATAACCATTTCATCTCATTGAATTGGTTATAGAGCCTTGAGTACGATGTCCATCCATTCAGTGTTAAACCCTTTTCAAACACTGAGGGTGCATGGCTTCATGTAGCCTTGCCCTAACTGGCAATATAGCTAAGGCAGAGATTACACACTTCCTTGTAGCCAGACCAAATCATACCTGCACTGGCACTGTGATAGGCTGAATGCAGTCAGCTGACACTTTCAGCCAATCATAGTTGCCCATGGCTGCTTGGGCTAATTGTTCCTATTAATTTTGAATGGAAGGACAATGCAAAGGGACTACAGACACTATAACCACTTAATTGAGATGAATAAGCTATCCTTTCACTGTCCCTTTAACCCCTTAAGGACACATGACGTGTGTGACATGTCATGATTCCCTTTTATTCCAGAAGTTTGGTCCTTAAGGGGTTGGTTTACTTCAACCAAAAGCAAAGTTATTAAAAAAAATGCAATCCCACTCAAAGTTCTCTACACAACCCAAACCCCCTGACTGAAAGGAACACATCCCAAAAACCAGGCTGGGAGAGGACTTGATTGGCATGGCGGACCATTGCTATGCATGCTGATGACAGATGCCTGTTATGCACAGAATTGACACCAGCCATCTTGGAACTCTTGTTCTAGCTTGCTAATGACACTTTGACTCCCTATCATTTAGCACCTATAAGATGAATGGTGATGGCAGATGCACAGTTCCATCAAACACAAACATAAATCAATCAGACAGCTCCCTCCCCATCACACATAGACACCAGGCAACTAGAAATATCCAGTGGCAAAGTTCATTATCTTATGTAGGCGATTAAAAACATGTATACATGTTTTTGGTAGTTACGTTTTTTTTGGCATAATGATAACAGATCCAGGATCATAATTATAGATTATTAATATACCGTTCTTGTTGTGGTGAAATTTTCTTTTTTTCTGAGCAAAAAATTATTCACACGCAAGTCTATGCACCTCTTTTGGGATTACAAAAATATTTTCAGCAGAAGAACTAATTGCACTTGATTACAGTCTCATCAGATTTTCTTCTGAGAGTCATCTTACTCCTTTAATTGGAAGCTTTTATACAAGGGACCAGCAAACTGAACTTTAAATTCATGTACTAAAGAATGACTTTATATACCATGTATGAAAAATCTGATTCCTATTTCCTACATAACATTCTATTAAAGGAACACTCTAAGGTTAAAAAATGAATATTTTTAATCGGAGTGCGTTACTTTCTGCTTTAGATCAGGGGTCTCTGAGTCAATTTATTTTTGGTCCCTTGGCATTGTCGTCTCTCATAGGAGCCACAGATCTGTACTGCCAGGAGCACAGCATACATCCTAATCTGTACTCCCACTGATTTAGTCACAAACAATTCTTTACTCACTTACATACAGAAACACACAACTATACGCTCACACACAGATACATATACCTCCCAGCATCTGTGGCGTGACTGAGCTCTAGATGGGGGGTTCTCCCCTGTGCTGGGTGCACAAGTCAGCCTTGTCACTGACATTCCAACTACAGAATGCTGGAACTTTACTATTGAGACTAACAGGAGCACAAATGGACCTCATGGACCATAGCAAATAAGGGCAGGACTGCGGTCGTGATGAGGACTTGGCGACCAGCAAAGTTGACATAGAGGGTAATGCAAAGGAATCATAACCTTCTATACTAGAATGGGTGACCACAAAACACAACCTATTTATGACCCCTGTACCAGTACTTTAAGACAACTGATGAATTTAGATTAGAAAAAAACATGCTGTTTTACTTACCTGTAAATCAACGCCCAAAGAGTTTCCTCTCCGGTAGCTGTTCAGTCTCTTCTGAGCTCATCGGTTTGTGAGGATATTTATGGGGTGATAAATATTAAAAATAATATTTTCATAAAAATTATCAAAAATGTATTTACTAATTTTTATTATATCAAAAATTGATATCTTGGCACTGTTTCCCCGATTAATGATTTAAAGCTGAGAATTACCCACTATTTTAATTCTCATAGATCCTGGAGTAAGTTTCATTAGAAGATTTTATCTCACACATTAATCACAAGTTAATTATAAAAATATAATTTATTGTGACAATAATAATAATAATAATAATATGTAACATGCGTGATAATATCAGTGAATATTTAGGTATAACATAAGTATACAATATGGCAGTGGTTTAACACAATATAGACAGCTAAATAGCAACAGTTATTTATGACAGGACACTTTACTTTGAAATCAACTTAACACAGAACACAGCATCTCACAGCAGCACAGCGTAAAGCAATAAAAACTTTGTCTGACAGTCAAATCACACTGAATTAACTCTTTCACTGCTAGCTACAATTCTCATAGGCAATATATCCTATTATATTGCAATGACAAATACGATATTACTCATACTATATCATTGACCATTCTTATGTCCATTCAATAAGAATAATTCTAACCAGATTTTACGTTTGCAGAATTTTTTATTTTTTTTTATTCTTTTTTTTTTGAAAGTGCAAGTTTAAACACAAAAGCAGGCAGTGTCCCCACAACAGCTGCATGCACCGTAGATGAAGACACAGTATAACAGTGGTGTGACGAACTGTAGCAGGCGGTAGCACAATTTTTACATTTTATCTTAATTAATACAAGAGCTAGAAGTGAATATTTTTTATTTTTTTTTAAATTCTTTATTTTTATTGTGCAAAGATTAACATACAAATTCGAAATGCCATGACGGCAGCAATAATCATTCCTTGAACATACATCGAGATGTTGTGTCATAGCGTTTGAGGATTGTGCACATTTTTAGATGTTAGATAAAACAAGCTAAACTGCGGATCTGAATGGTAGATCTGACTACGTTACATATGTTAACATGTTGGGGCTACACACCACATATATTTGCCACTGGCCCCCATCACCCCTCACAGCGCCTTGGCTAACTGTGATGATGTGAAAACACGATTCCCTATGGTTAGCAAAATAAGTAAGTTAAAACAAGTAAGTTAAAACAAGTAAGCTAAAACAATATGGAACATTGGGACATAATAACGGTACATGGTGCCTGTTGAGCCAGAGGTGTTAAGTATCAAGCTATGGTGAAGCCTATTTAAGCTAGTTAGGGTAATTACTACTGTGTGTGGCTTAATGTGGTGGGAGGCCTGTGGCAGGATATGGCCCTGCGTTTACAGCTACCCGATGCCCCTCAGTGGATATCTACAGTCCCAACCAGTGGAGTGTCCAGTAAGGAAGGGTAGGTACAGGACCTTGTCCGTCTCTGGTGAGCTCAGGTAGGTGCAGGCTTGGGGAGTAGCGCTAATCATCACCTGGGGCAGCAACCCTCTTCCTTGGTGCCTCACTTTGTGATGGGCAGGATCTCTCAAACGGTGCGAGGTGTGCCTTTGGCGGTAGGGCTCAGCCATAGCGAGTCGGTGGCATCCAGCCGGCCTCCTCACTTTCTGCGTTGCGGCTGTGATTCGCCTGGTGGTTTGTAGCTTGATAAGGTATTGCCTCTGAGTTGGCTTTGATGGAACCGCACTCCTCCTGCGGACTGTCCTCCTTTTCTTAGTGCGAGCGAATGCATGGGTAGCTAGAGAGGAGCGGCAGACCCACGCGGCGTGCGGTCGTCGAGTGGAGGCTTCCTGTCTGTGGGCCTCCAGTGCTTTAGGTGTGGGCTGGTTTCGGCTCTTTATGTCAGCAGCCGGATGTGAGAGGTCTAGCTTGCTGGCACTCCGTTGCCTCTCTTCGAGTTTGCGCCAAAATTCTGTGAGTAGTGCGTCCAGCTTAGCGAGAGTTGTTTCCCTCGGGTCTTGTGGCAAGTTGTGGGGTCTTGCTCCCGCCATCTTGGCTTCCGCCGATTCTTCCAGCAGGGACATGTGCTGTGTCGCAGGGCCACCGAGGTCGTGGTTGCGGTGTGAGTGCTGGTGCCGGGATAACCCCCACCGGCAAGGGGGGGAGACGGGAGCCCCTGTCGCTTCCACCTTTAGCAGCCGGATAGCCAGCAGGAAGATCGGCCGCTTCTTCCACGCCAGCACCCCCAGGTAGGCCGCAGTTGTGTGCCGAGAACAGGCTGCTCATTTTGTATCCAGGAGTCTTTCAGGTGTTGCAGAAATAAAGTCTGTTTTTGCCTGCTTTCAGGTAGTCGAGTTTGCCGGTGTAACGGTTCTAAATTAGGGCTCTGCTGGAGTGTTTTAACCGGAGCACACTCTGCATGCGGCCATCTCGGTTGGCAGCCAGGCCCCGCCCCCTAGAAGTGAATATTTAACAGGTTAGGATATATTAGGTAGTGTAACTTTGCCAGTGCCGCTTCTTGGTGGCCGGTAAACCTACAAGGTCATGCTATCAACTGTCCCTGTCCTCCTTAGCTTGGGGGTAGGGTTGGGGACAAGCTCTAGGGACGTGTGTGCTATAGCGGCTAGAGGCAATAGTGGTATGTGGTCTCTTAATGAGGTGCGGTAGTTCCTCTGCTGTTACGGTGTCTGGGATCCCCCTCACCTTGAGGTTTCTTTACCTTGCTTCATCCTCCAGCTGCCCCATTCGAGTATTCAGCTGTGTACACATGGCTGTTAGTTTCAGCGTTTGAGTGGCCGTAGCTTCTTGCTGGGCTTTCAGGTCTTGGACCCCGTCTTCCGCAGCTTGTATGCATCCCGTGAGCGTGTTCAGCTCAGACTTAAGGCCCGCTAGTTCTGCCACAAAAAAGGCCTTGAGGTCTGTCACCATACCGGACAAGTCGACCTTAGTGGCTAGTTGGTGTTCTGGTTGCCTCAGAGGTGCACTCTGCTGCCTCCGTTGGGGTATCTGGGTTCATATGTCGCTAGGTATTTGTCTTCTGATACTGAGAGTGACTCCAGCCCCATGTCGTGGTATGCATCCGCCATTTTGGGCCTGCATGCTTGGGACAAGAGCTGCCCGATATCGTGGGTGTGACCCGTGGTTTGCCCTCTGGGTTTTCGGGAGTGCTTCCCCATTGCTTGCTGTGTCCACCGTAAGTGTTTCCTCGGTTTGTGGAGGCTTTTTGGGTGAGCCTTGAGGCTTTATCAGAGCAGTTATGTCGGAGCTCGGGTGCCATGCGTCTTGTCCGCTCAGCCTTAGCTCCGCCCCCCCTTTGCAGAATTGTAACTTTCTTAATTAAGATTTACTATTTCTAAATTACATATATCTGCATAATTGCCTGGTATTCTATTTTTAAAGTTAAAA
The DNA here is from genome assembly GCF_036172605.1 of Pelobates fuscus. Taxonomy (NCBI): domain Eukaryota; kingdom Metazoa; phylum Chordata; class Amphibia; order Anura; family Pelobatidae; genus Pelobates; species Pelobates fuscus. The sequence goes on from NC_086320.1 coordinate 284,515,972, forward strand.
GTAATATAGAGTTCATTGGTCCACCTGCAGGAATGGAATTACGAATTCTATATATTATTAACGAATCATGACTCCTTAAATGTTGGAATCACTAGCTTGTATCCAAGTACCGGTATATTCTGCCTTTTAGTAAAATCAATTAAATTGAATTAAATAACACCATCGTAATTACCAGTTATGTTGTAGAAATTCTTATCAGATGTGAAGATATGTCCCAGGAATTTTGAATACAAGTATGATGAGAATTGTGGAAAAATAGAAAATATTTCAGAGTTCTGAAGTTGTGTTAGTTGGAAAACATACAAAGAATTAGGTGTGTCCAGCTTTGGCTCCAGATGGCAGATCTTAGCTGTTAGATGTGAGTCCATTCTCAGAGTGAGAGTGTATCTGAGTCTCAGTGAGTCTGAGTCTGTGAGTCTTTAAGAGTTTGAGTATATCTCTCCTTTGTCCTTAAATTTTAAAGGAGAGGTACCCTATACGTCACTAGTTGATAGGACCAATAGAGAACTGTGGATGTGTCTTCCCTACAGACTATCATCTAGATTTTGGTCAGTAGATGGCGCAATTTCATCACCTGAAAATTCTCGTCAGGGGGTCCATTTAACTTTTTGTATAATAGGTTAACTGAATTTTGTGATGCGTTTGACGTCATCTTGGTTATCTTTTATGGATAACCATCCATCACAGACATGTCACTTCAAAAGTTTTTTACTAGACAGAGCGTCTGGTTTTGCAGACGTAAAATTAGAATTTACTATAGCCTTAATTTCACCCTTCGTTACAATGGAACTTTGTAAGATTCTGTTTAAAATTAATTACTTCGTTATCTGTCATTGGTGTCTGGTTTTCTTGTGTGAAACTGTAGTAATATTATTTATACATAGTATATTAACATAGTACTATTTATATATGATTAATATACTTATAGTAAGTTATAAGTGGATATTGTGTGTGTGTGTGTGTGTATATATATATATATATATATATATATATATATACAAACTCCTCGTGTCCCGCACTCACTGCTCCCAGTCTTGTAATGCCTTGGTGCTAATCCTGGCCATGATATAGAATACCTTGTAGGAAAGCACTCACAGGACTTGATTTGGTTCAAAAATAGTGCTTCTTTATTGCAGCAAAAATTTCAAGTAAAAAGTATTTTTACTTGAAATTTTTGCTGCAATAAAGAAGCACTATTTTTGAACCATATCAAGTCCTGTGAGTGCTTTCTTACAAGGTATTCTATATATTTGTTTCTGGGTTGTAGCATTCAAAGCCCATTTTGCTGTATACATCATGCCTTATCTCTTGTCTTATCTCTAATGTTTATATAAGTCGTAGACATGTGCAATTCATTTCGTTACTTTCAATCAACCAATCAGAGTGTTGTTAGGAGTCAAATTACACAGCGTGGGAAAATTCCAAAGAACTTTCCCAAGCTGTGTGAAATGACACAGAGCACTCTGCTTGGTTGGATATTAAGCTAACCAATCAGAGTGCTGTGACAGGTAAATGTAGATACTTACCTGTCAGTCTCTTTATTTACCTGTCAGAGCACTCTGATTGGATGGCTTAAACCAGTGCTCAGTGCTCTGAGCCTAATTGCAGGACTGGGCAAGGCTTTATAAGCCTTCCCCCGCCCTGCGGAGCTCAGTCTGCGCAGTGCCCTCCATGGGTGAAGATGGATTATTTTTTTCAGTGTCAGGATTTTTTTTTCATCTGATTTTTTTTGAGCTCGGGTTTTTTTTGTTGGTGTTTAATTTGGTCTTTTTGGGACTGAAAAATAAGATTTTAGAAAAAAGAAGACATTAAATGGTTAGTTCTATTTATTTTTTTTTTTTTTTTAAACATGTACTTAGTCATTGTGTCCCCCTCACTATTTTTAGGTTGAGGGGCGTAGGTAGGGATTTAAACATTTTTTTTGAGAGGGGGTGACTAGGGGATTGAGAACCCCTAGTCACCTCGGGGAGGGGGCAACATTATTATATTTTTATTTAGGGCCCCCATCCGCCGCTCTGGGGGTGGGGAGGACAATAGGTCATCCCCCCTTAAAGTAATTTAGGGCCCCCACCCACCGCTCAGGTGTGGGGGAAGGGGGGGGAGGACAATAGGTCCCCCTCACCTTACTCTTCTTTAGGGCCCCCACCCGCCGCTCAGGCGTGGGGGCCGGGGGGAGGACAATAGGTCCCCCCTTTAAGTAATTTAGGCAATAGGTCCCCCATCAGTTTAAAAGCCCCCACTCACTCGGCACGGGTGGGGGCTCGGGAGGGGGGACACAGGGTTTTTTTTTAATAGTGAGCAGCCACAGGCTGCTCACTGTTTAATAGACATGCCCAGAATGTACTAATACTAAATAATTTTTACTTTGTATTCGTAAATTTGGCTGAAAGACCAATTTAGGTCTTTCAGCCTTTTGGTAGATAGCTCCCTAATACCGTGGGAATTAGGGAGTTATCTACTACGCGGCTGCAAGAGAACATCCTAAGTCCCGAAATTCCAAAGTCGCCGAAGTTCCGAAGTGCCGAACCGAACTGCCGAAGTCCCGAATTTCGGAATGCCGAACCAAACCGAATATTTTCCTCATGCACATCCCTAATAAGTCGCATTCCTTAGCTCGGGCTTCACTGAATAGGGTTACAGAGAAAAACATTTTTGTGTCTGTCTTTGCATTCTGTTACAATATGGAGTCACCTCTGTTCTGATGGTGACTTACAGTATACAGATTTCATTTCTGTCTTAATACGAAATGTCTGCCAGTATAAATATACTGACAGGTTGTGAATGTGATAATCCACAGTCCATTCCAATGCATCTCATAGATAAGCTATGGGGATTTATAGCACATGCTCTGCCAATTAAATGTTTCTCATAGTCAAGCATTGAATCCATGAGAACCATTGATAGCATTTGGTGTTATCAAGTTGGGAGTGATGATGCCAAATATGAAGACTTTCAATTTTTTTTAAAGGTCTTCATGAAGAAGTGTTTCTTATGGCTGCTTAGTCACCAGATGCATGTTGTCTGACTAATGTACACATTGTTGCGTCTCTGATGTGCTAGATTCAGGAACAACAACCATCAAAATGGAAATTTGAACACTTTATATCATGGGTGTCCAAAAGGTAGATCCCCAGATGTTTTAAAACTACAGCTTCCATGATGCTCTGTCATTGTAAATGCATTCTAAAGGCATGCAAAGCATCAAGGGAGTTGTAGTTCTACATCTTGGGATCTAACTTTTGGGCAGCCCTGCCTTATATAGTTATAAATTCATAAACATCTACATTAATTTTGTCTCTACCATCATATTTAGAAGCCTCTACCATACTCTGTTTATTACAATAATCACACAGGAAGGATTAAAAAAAAACTTACATTTACTTTAATATTATTAAAGTAAATAATAATAATGATAATATTTAATATTATTACATCTGCCTTTTCAAAGTGGTGGTGGTATGGAGGGAGGCATGGTCATTCTAGCATGCGATACGATAAGTGGTCTCAGAGGAGTCAATAGTTGCCATCTACAATGCCAGCCTTAAAGGGTTATTCCAACCACTATGACCACTTTAGTGATTTGAAGAAGTCATGCTGGTTGAAGTCAGTATGTGCAGCCTTTCTGGTACACATCACATTGGCAGCCCAAAACGATGTCAATTCTGTGCATTAAATAGTCCACTGTCAGTGCGCACAGCATGCTGGCATCTGACATAGTGAGGTTTTGTTTAGGGTTTTGGCAACGGATATAAGTGTTTTTCTCCCCTCCAAACAAATGAAATCACTGGTTCAAAAAAACAACCCGATAAATAAGAATATCTATTAAAAGCCTCTTATTGGACCTCACAATGCCCCATGTGGTGTGGAAGTCTGTGATTCCAGGTATGTAATAAAACACTTTTTTTACAGCTTATACTGTAAATGGGATGGGGGAAAACATAATAATAATGCTCATTAGGGTATACTGCACCAAAAAGTTGGAGCAACCCTTTAACTGACTGAAGATGGAGATGGAGATAGGCTGCACAGTCAATCAGAAAGAAATGCATACAGTTCTTTGTATCAACCCTTTTACTGATGATAACTACACCTTAGCCTGTCCAGCATGCTGCCATAGGTATATACGATATAACACTTTGATTCCAATATTGCATGTACAGGTGCACACTGACTAATTTTCCTATAAAGACATACCTCCAAAGTGTCCCTGTTTTGGTGGGACAGTCCCTATTTTGGGTTTAAATCCATCTTTCATATCCTAACGTCCCTCTTTTCTAGTTTTACTAGGAGCTGCATATTGTTGGTGTGTTTGAGTGTACAATAGAGTTTCACAGCAATAATACTCACAGTAATGTGTATTTATACTAAAATAAATGTAATTAGAAATCATACATTGTTATTGTTCTAAATTACATTTTTGTAAGGCACCTAAAATATCTCAACAGCCCTGTCTCTGGCCATATCTACAGTCACACCATAAAACTATAGTTATATATTTGATGGGAGGAATGTAGTGATCAGGAGATCAGTTATGTGAGAAACTATATGAAGGACAAAGAGATCTTGTCCAAGAAAGTAGGTTATCAATTACTTCACTGACCTCTTAAAGTGTTACTCCAAACACCTTGACCACCTTGAATTAAAGTGGTTATGGTGCCTGGAGTTGTACGTGCAGCCTGATGCCCGATTGGAGTAACCCTTTACATTGAAAATATATCAGGTAAATGCTCCTTTAATATTACGCAATCAAAATAATTTAATAATACCGTATGTATCTCAATAAAATTGACAACCAGCTAATGATGTTTCATGTGTACAGGTAGGAGATGCTGTTTTGGAGAATGCCCGTCTTATGCTACAAACAGAGAATATTCAGGCATGTGCAGAAGACTTCAAAGAAAGGTATTTAACTATTTTATGTAACTGGCTGTTATGAAAGTCCCTACCAGCATTAATGTGAGGTTATCAATTATGAATTAAAATTGACATGCTTATTAATTTTACTCACTGTAATAAAGTATAATTGTACATGGGGAAATAAATATGTTTAGATCTCAGAATACATTCTCGTCTTTGTAAACAGCCCTACGCTGGACCTTCTAGTTTGTCCTCCTCATGGACAAGTGCATTAGTCGTTAACAAAACCAGAAGTGACTTCGCTGACATATCTGTAACATTCTGTGTTTATGGTAGGGTTATCTGTCTTTGTCACTGTTTTGTGATCAGAAAACTGATAGGGGTAATCCATTAAAGTGAGAATTGCCAGGAATTCAAATTTAATTCAAAATAAAAGTAAATTCAGTGTTCAGTTTGGCATTAAGTTTGAAATTGACTTTGAATTGACTTTGATTCTTACCTTGAATAACCCTGTAACATTCTGTTGCTATGAAAAACATTGAACAGAATCTAACTTGATGAGGCCCCTAGCATATAAATATAAATTAGTAACAAAGAAAGAAGAAAACAATCTGTTCCTAATAACTTTCCCTCAATAAATATAAATTACTTAATTCTTCATGACACAATGACACATTTACATCAGTAACTACTCAAGGTAGTATATTTGGAAAGCAAAACTACACAGTGGTAAACAGTTGTAATTAAAATGATGATTATACACAGGCATGAGCTTAAAGGAAAACTATAGTGCCAGGAAAACAAACTCGTTAATAACCCCTTCTGTCACTTACCTGGGTCCAGCTCAACTCACGCTCCTCCCCCACCGACGTCTGCCCGCGGCGCAGACCTAATGCGCATGCGCAGCAATGGCCGTGCTCGCATTTGCATTTCCCCATAGAAAAGCATTAATCAATGCTTTCCTATGGGAATTCCGGTGACGCTGGAAATCTTAATGCATAGCGCGAGGACGTCCAGCGTCGTTTAGGTGGCCAAAAGTTCCCTATTCACCCGGAAGTCCGTCTAGTGGCTGTCTGGTGGACAGCCACTTGAGGAGGAGTTAACCCTAGTAGGTAATTATTGCAGTTTCTAAACACTGAGCGGAAGTGGTCTGGGTGCCTACAGTGTCCCTTTAAACTCATAACAACACTTATTTTAGTGTTTATGTTATGAACATATTTTGGGTTTTCACCTAGCTTTATCAAAGCTTTCATCGTACATACGGTTTTTCATAGCTTGGTATTATTAATCTTTACACATGAAAGCACATGCTTGAGATATATATCCCTTAATTTAATTATGTTGAATCAAGGTGAATGTATATTACAAAAAAATCTGAAATCAATGAGAAAACGTATCAATTACAAGAGATAAGCTTATCTAATCTAATAGTTACATAGGCTGAAAAGAGACATGCGTCCATCAAGTTCAACATTTCGCATCCTTCAGCATGAATTTGCTATTGATCCAAAAGTAGGAAAAAAATAAAAGAAAAAAATTAAGTTTGTTTTGCAACACATTTTTACAAAATCCTTTTCAACCCCAGAATGGCAGTCAGATTTCTACTTGGATCAAGAAGCTGTTACCCAACATATTAAAAATGATATCCCTGGATTGTATACTGTTGCAACTATTCATCTAGTTGCTGTTTAAACAGCTGTACAGATTCAGATAAAACCACCTCTCCAGGCAGAGAATTCCACATCCTTATTGTTTTTACTGTATAAAACATTTTCCTTTACCTTAGACTAAATCTCCTTTCTTTCAGTCAAAATGTGTGATCTTGTGTCCTATGTATAGTCCTGTTAATAACTAGATTTTCAGACAATGAGTGTGTCTGTCAATGACACACTCATTAACAGACACGCACACACAGGACCGGTGCTAAGATTTTTTGTTACACAGGCGAGGATGCATTTTGGTGCCCCCCACCCTCGTTTAAAATAAGGTTCATACAAACACAGAAATAATCATACAGAGACATACAGACACAGACAGAGACATACATGCATACAGAGACATGCAGGCATATAAAGACATACATACAGAGGCATACCGTCATACAGACACATACATACATACATACATACATAGACATACAGAAACATACAGAGACATCCAGGCATACAGACACATACATACATACAGGCATACAAAGACATACACGCATACAGAGACATACCGTCATACAGACACATACATATATACAGGTATACAGAGACATACAGGCATACAGACACATACGTACAAAGACATACAGGCATACAGACACATACATTTGTACATACAGAGACATACAGGCATACGGACACATACATTTCTACATACAGAGACATACAGGCATACAGAGACATACAGGCATACAGAAACATACATACAAAGACATACAGGCATACAGAGACCTACATACATACATACATACATACATACAGACATACAGAGACATACATACGTACATACATACAGAGACATACACAATTACATACTTACATCAGTTCAATCTTGTCCCCTGGATGCATGCTGTCTGGCTCCTTGGAGTCCTGTCCTGCAGCCCAGCCCCATCACAGGGCGCCAGCTGCGCTGTGTGGTACACAGGGAGCAGGGATATGATGTCATTCATATCCTCGCCCCCTCCAACACATGGCGGCGGGCACCTGGTCGCAGGGGTTGCAGGGCTGTGACCCCTGCGACCGCGGTATGTACGCCAGTGCATGCAGATGCACACACACTTAAAGGACCACTACAGACACCCAGATCACATCAGCTCAATGAAGTGGTCTGGGTGTCAGGTCCCTCTAGTTTTAACCCTGCAGCTGAAAACATAGCAGTTTCAGAAAAACTGCTATGTTTCACCGAGGGTTAATCCAGCCTCTAGTGGATGTCTCACTGACAGCCGCTAGAGGAGCTTCCGCTATTCTAAAACACTGAACGTCCATAGGAAAGCATTGAGTAATGCTTTCCTATGGGCGGTTTGAATGCGTGCGCGGCAAGAGCATTCGGAGCTGAGAGGCGGAGGGATCCCCAGCGCCAAGGGAGTCCGGCGCTAGAGAAAGGTAAATGCTGAAGACACACACACACTCTCACGAACAGATGCATACACACCAGCTAACAGACACACACATTTACTGACAGACACACTCAGCGACAGACATACATACACACTCACTTACAAAACATACACTCTCACTGACAAACACACACTCACTAACAGACATCAAACAGACTCACTAATACACACACAAACACACTCCGTAAGAGACACACAGTAACACACTCACTGACACTCACTAGCAGTCACACTCACACTGACACTAGCAGACACACTCACTGACACTAGCAGACACACTCACTGACACTCACTAGCAGACACACACACTGACACACTAGCAGACACACACACTGACACTCACTAGCAGACACATACACACTCGCACTAGTAGACACACTCACTGACACTCACTAGCAGACAAACTCACTGACACTAGCAGACACACTCACTGACACTCACTAGCAGACACACTCACTGACACTAGCAGACACACACACTGACACTAGCAGACACACACACTGACACTCACTAGCAGACACACACTGACACTAGCAGACACACACACTGACACTCACTAGCAGACACACACACACTGACACTAGCAGACACACTCACTGACACTCACTAGCAGACACACTCACTGACACTCACTAGCAGACACACTCACTGACACTAGCAGACACACACACTGACACTCACTAGCAGACACACACACACTGACACTAGCAGACACACTCACTGACACTCACTAGCAGACACACTCACTGACACTAGCAGACACACACACTGACACTCACTAGCAGACACACACTGACACTAGCAGACACACACACTGACACTCACTAGCAGACACACACACTGACACTAGCAGACACACTCACTGACACTCACTAGCAGACACACTCACTGACACTAGCAGACACACACACACTGACACTCACTAGCAGACACACACACACTGACACTAGCAGACACACACACTGACACTCACTAGCAGACACACACTGACACTAGCAGACACACACACTGACACTCACTAGCAGACACACACACTGACACTAGCAGACACACTCACTGACACTCACTAGCAGACACACTCACTGACACTAGCAGACACACACACTGACACTCACTAGCAGACACACACTGACACTAGCAGACACACACACTGACACTCACTAGCAGACACACACACTGACACTAGCAGACACACTCACTGACACTCACTAGCAGACACACTCACTGACACTAGCAGACACACACACTGACACTCACTAGCAGACACACTCACTGACACTAGCAGACACACACACTGACACTCACTAGCAGACACACACACTGACACTAGCAGACACACTCACTGACACTCACTAGCAGACACACTCACTGACACTAGCAGACACACACACTGACACTCACTAGCAGACACACACTGACACTAGCAGACACACACACTGACACTCACTAGCAGACACACACACTGACACTAGCAGACACACTCACTGACACTCACTAGCAGACACACTCACTGACACTAGCAGACACACACACTGACACTCACTAGCAGACACACACACACTGACACTAGCAGACACACACACTGACACTCACTAGCAGACACACACACTGACACTAGCAGACACACTCACTGACACTCACTAGCAGACACACTCACTGACACTAGCAGACACACACACTGACACTCACTAGCAGACACACACACACTGACACTAGCAGACACACACACTGACACTCACTAGCAGACACACACTCACTGACACTAGCAGACACACACTGACACTCACTAACTGACACTAGCACACACACACACTAACACTCACACTAACACATGGTTTTTTTTTTAATTTAATCCCCCAGGCTCCTTACCTTTTGGAGTGCTGAAGGGATTCCCTGGGGTCCAGTGGTGCTGCTGGGCTCCTGGGTGGGCGGGTAGGCGGGCGGGTAGGCAGGCTGGCGGGCGGGTAGGCAGGCAGGCTGGCGGGCGGGCATGCGCGCGCGAGGGAGCACTCTTCCATGTGTGCTTCCTCTTCAGCTCCCTCGCGCACCGCGTAGGGATGCCGGCACCGGAAGATGACGTAATCTTCCGGCTCCGGTATCAGTATGCGGCGTGCGAGGGAGCTGAAGAGGAAGCACACATGGGAGAGTGCTCCCTCGCGCGCCCGCAGAACCGGGCGCTCGGCCACGCTACATTAGGTCGTCGGTTGGAGGGGAGCACAGTGCGCTTCCCTCCTTCCGGTCAGCCTGATTTTGCGCCCCCAGGGCCGGTGCGCCCTAAGGCGGCCAGGCCGCCTTAGGGTAGCGCCGGCCCTGCGCACACACACTCACTGACAGACACACACACACTCATTGACAGACATATCAACTCACTGACAGGCACACACTGATTGACAGACAGACACAATCACACACTGACAGACACACACACTCATTGACAGACATATACACTTGCTGACAGACACACACTCACTGACAGACACACACACATTGACAGACACACACACACACATACACACTCACTGACAGACACACAGTGACTGACACACTCACAGACACACACACACACTCCCAGACACACACACTCACTGACAGACATACACACACATTAACTGACAGACACACACTCATACATATTTCCCTAAACACTCACAAAGCATTATTATTATTATTTTCATTTTAATTTAACTTCACCCTGCCTCCGTTGGAGAGCTGGAGTGGATTCCTCACCTGGGGTCCAGTGGGGCTGAAGGGGCTGCTTGTGCTGCTGGGCAGACTAACCAGCGAGGGAGCTCTGATCTTACTGCTCAGCTCCCTCGTGTGCTGCTTAGTGTTGCTGGGAGCCGGACTGATGTCATATTCCGGCTTCCGGCTTCACTAAGCAGCGCGGTTCCAACAGTCTTGGGGGACCCTCCATAGTCCTCAGTGTTGTACTCTCTCACATCTTCAAGAGTACAGCACTGACATTGGCTCCTAGCAGCTAATGAGGAGAGGACAAGCAGCAAAACCCTGATTATGGACGCAAGGGACGGATTCAGGTAAGTCTCACCTTACCCTACATCCCACGACAACCTGGCACCCAGTAGTAAAGTCATCGTCTGGGGTCTTTGCAAATTATACAAAGACCCCAGATTTTGACAGAGACACTTTAAAACTGTTTTTGTTTATAAGTTACAAAAAAAATCTTTAATATAAAAAGCTCTCCACCATGCTTGAGGTTAAAGAAGCCCATTCGAGTTATATATACAACATTTATTTTGCAACTAACTGCCCTGTGTTTAATTTAGATTAACAAGTAAAGTATCATTCACACTAATTAAATAATCTATTTTAAAGTTTGGTAGGAGTTACAGAAGTGATTCCATTGCTATTAGCATGAGAGTTATGTTGCAAACTTCTCTACGGTCAAATTGACCCTTGATATGTAATAGTGCCCCTTTATTTATTTTACTTTCTGTTTTTATACACCTATGAATGTGCTTATGTGCAAATATGGTAATTTCATATATAGCAGTAACATATATCAATAAAGCTTATTCACACACACACACACAGACAACATTGGGATCATTATTGCTGATTTGGATCCTCTTTGTACAAGATAACAAGACACTTTTTCTTAAGCTCTTGCTGAGCTTGATACCATAAATAGTCTCCATTTAATCGAGTTGTTTCGCCAAAGTGAATTGGTTTTAAATCAATATATAATCTTGTAAATACCACCATTAAGTGTATTAAACACTGAAAAATGTTCCACGTTCCAATTATCGTGTGAGTAAATGAAACTCTTTATTGATTGTGTTGGAAGGGGATAAACAAGAACTATGAATGGCTTCTATATCTGAAATACATCAACATGTCAAACTGTCTGCTGTACCTAAAAGGCCTGGTAGTGGTTTATTAAATAAAAATGACATTATTTTTTTTCACAGTGAATTGACAAACTAGTTGCGAAACTTAAAATGTCAGTCACAAGTCGTTATTAAATATTTTCTATATCCTGTTAGGACATTCGTGCAAAGGTTCTTGTGTCTACCCACCCCAAAATGTCAGGCTACAATATGAATAAGGGAATGCCACATTTCTTATCGTGGGAATAAATGAAGGTTTGAAGTCTAATATATATAACAGCATAGAGACAGTGTTGCATTCTGGTTTTGTGCTGCCCTAGGCATGACATAATTCAGGCACCCCTTACCCCCCTTCAAATTTCTTTTACTGACAGACACACACCCTCACTGATACATGCACTGACATACACTAACTTACAGATACAAAGTCATTGTCACACACACTGTTTAACCAACACATACTTTCAACACACACTGAAACATACACATTCACAGACATACATACTCACTGATTCACAGTTACACGCACTCACAGTTACACACACACGAACACTAAATGACAGACATGCATTCACCGACAGACACATACACACTCACTGACAAATGCATACACACTCAATAGCAGACGCACACTCACTCAGTATCAGACACGCACACACTGAGACACCCATACAACTGGCCCAGCTGGCCAGTTCTTGGGTCCCCCAGGGTGTTTGGGGGCGGCTATTTTTGCCGCCCCCCCTTAAAATGCCACCCAAGGCAAATGCCTTGTCAGCCTCGTGGAATATACACCGCTGCATAGAGGTAAAGGGGTAACAAAAACAAGTCTGGCAATACAACTGCATCTACATATTTATCAGTAATATTGTTACAAATCTATGGATGAAATTGCATTATTTAAAAGTGACACTATGCTATTTTTGCATGGCAGCTGTCTTTATAACAAAAATGACTGAGTTGGATAATGTAACTGACTCAGGGCTAAAATCAATTTTTGAGGTCATTTACTTATTTGGGGAAAATGTTGTTACGTTAAAAAGAGATATGTTCATGCTTTGTAATGAACTCTATCCCTTGGCTTTTTAACAGACATCTTTATCAATATGCTGAGATGCCTTACCATGCCTTGATTTTCCTTCATATCTATTGACGTTTATTTCCCCAGTTATTGTTGAACAGTTGTATTTCTGCCATTTAAGTAATACATATAAGATAAGATCTTATTTGTATTACATGAGATACATAAGATTCAGTGTCACAGTAACAAGTTTAACGTTTCAGTCCTAAAGTGGACTTTTATCAAGAAGACAATGTGGACATGTGCATAATGTCTCTTCTCAGGACATTGATTGCAAAGCTTAAGTGAAAGGTGAGGGAGAGAGGGAAAGAAAGTGAGCCCAGAGCGAGAGTAACCCAGACCGAAGATGCCAACACCCGGATGTACACAAATGTACAGGTTGCTTAGCAAACCAGCTAATATTTACAAAATCTAAATCTGCAGAGAACTGACTGAAAAGGGGGTTAATAACAGAACAAAAAGTGTATTTAACATAGAGCCAGATAGAACATGTGTGTAATTGAAAAGGTGGTTGCTAAAAGATCAGAAACACTAAATTGCTGAAACGCCAATGCAAACGTGTATTGGAAAAGGTTAAAGATAGAAACGCTGGGCAGTCACCTAGAAAAAAAAATACTAGGTAAATCACAAAACCATTTAGCCAAAGCAACAGGACCACAAGTGTCAGTGCTGAAATTGATTAAAAAGGCTTAAAGAAACTGTATAGGTAATAATGCATCTCCTTTTCCCCCAACAGTAAACCTACTGTCACCAAATGCTTTTTTCCCTAAATAGTATAACAATGAGCTTTAGAAGTACCTGTTTTTAATATTTACTATGATCAGATTCTCTGCCCCTCCACTGATATCATGTTATATCTCCCTGCTTCCTGTATTTCAGCCATGTCCACTAATGGCCATGCTCCATTGATTCTCTATAGGAATCAGTAATTACAAGCCTTACTGCGTGTGCCTGAGCTTCACTCAGCTCAACACATGCCCACAATGCTTGCCCAAGGCTCCTCGAAGTCCTCAGCAGGGCCGCCATCAGAAATGTTGGGGCCTCTAACACAGCTCAAGGCCGTCCCACAGGACGTGCCTCCAAATCCACCCACAAAGAAGCAGTGTTTGTAGAGTGTATACAGGGTGTGTGTTTTGTGGATACAATGGGTATTTGTGTATTGTTTGCAGTGTGTGTAAAGTGGACCCGGTGTGTGTCAGTGCATGTGTAGTGGATGCATTGTGTGTGTAGTGGATGCACTGTGTGTATAATGTGTGTGTATACACTTACACACACATTGATACACAGACACATACACTGTCACACATGCAAATACACAGACACATACATTAACACACAAATACACACCTATACCCACACTGACACATACACAGATACACAGACACACATAAACATTGATACAGAAAAAACACACTGAGACAAAAGGACACAGATACACACACGAAGATACACACTGATACACAGAGACACACAGATGCACACAGACACTCCTGACACAAACATATACTGACACACAGATCCACACTGACACACAGATACAAACATACTGATACACACATACATAATAACAGACACACATACTAAAACAGGCACACTCACATACATACAAGCATGCATACTGACACACACATACTAAAAACAGACATGCACACACACTAACATACATACTGACACATACTAACATACATGCATACTGACATACATACAGACACAGATAATGACATACATACAGTCACACACATAAATGCTAATATACATACATACATACAGACACATACATACATACAGCTGTTAATTTTTCAGCCACCCTCCCGTTTCTTAAATTTTCGGTGCAGGATGGTGGCTGGGGCTGATGGGAGTCTCTCGTCACAGCCTGTCTACTCCATCCCGCGCAGAGTAAGCTGTCCGTCACTTCCTCCCGGCACTAGTTGTAGTTGACATCATTACAAGGGGCCCGGTCAAAGTGCTGACTGGGCCCCTGAAGATATATGCCTCAATGCATGTGCAAGTGCATGGGCCACCCGATGGGCCCCATCAGCGTGCGGGCCCCGGTGCAGCTGTACCCGTGGCAGTACTGCCGCTACACATGGGGAATGTGGGGCCATGGTTACCACCCCCTGATGGTGGCCCTGGTGGCAGGGGAGGGGTTAACACTGGGTAGTTGAGTTGGCTGACAGTGACTGGCAGGGGAGGGGTTAACACTGGGTAGTGGGGTTGGCTGGCAGGGGAGGGGTTAACACTGGGTAGTGGGGTTGGCTGGCAGGGTTGGGATTATCCCTGGGTAGGGAGGTTGGTTGGCTGACTAAGGAGGTTGGCTGGCAGGGAAGGGGTTAACACTGGGTAGGAGGGATGGATGGCAGGGAAGGGGTTAACACTGGGTAGGGAGGTTGGCTGACAGGGACTGGAGGAGAATGTATTACTTGCATTACAGGAAGGGAGGGAGAGGAGCACATATGGGCTCTAGCTGCAGTGCTAGATAAGACATGCCTCTATTTTCATTGGCTGCAAAAGGTAGGTTTCTTTCAGAGACTGGGCATCGGGAGGACTTTGAAATGTGAGAAGGGGTGGCTAATGAGGCTGGGTTAACTACTGACAACAGCAAAACATTTTACAGCACTGCAGGAAAACTGCACAGAGTTGAAAGAAAAGAAACTAACCACAGGTATTTTGAGTTTATTCAGTTTAATTTTAGCTTAACTTGTTTAGCTGCCTGGAGTGTCCCCTTAACAGCATATAGCACAAAAATCATACCATAACAGATTATGAAGGCACTGTCAATGAAAGTACGTTGTTAGTATATGTAACAAATACTTAGTGTATGGTATAGTCCTCAATTTGTAACATAGTTTTGTTTGATACAAAATTATAATTCAAGAAGCGTTCAAATGAGTAAAAAAAACTGTGGATAGATAGACACAGCAGAGCTCTGGCATAAAACTGTTAACAATATATCAGGACGATAGGTATTTCAAATCTCATGAAGTTTCCTGCGGGGAAAAAAAAAAACATTTATAAGATATTATGCAATGTTTATATGAATGGGTTAAACACCTCACACACTCAGACAGCCCAAATTTGCCATATTGCTATAGCATAAAATTAAGTATTGACTAACGATAAAGAGAAGAAAAAATACTTATGCTCAACCAAAATGGGAGAGGGGGAGGGGAAGGGTGCATTTGGATTTTATGATAAAGCCGGAGTATAGAGATTATTACTCCGAAGGAAGCAGTTTAAGGGATTAATTTTGTTAAGTCTCTTAGGGGTCAGAGCATCCAAAGTGTGGATACAGAATGTTATCCTACAAGTCTGCCGTAGGAAATGTGGCAGGCAACTTGTGATCCTCTACTTTTGAGAAAACACTATGCTAACATTAGTGGAGGGGAAGAAAAAGAGAGGACAGGGAGACAAGAGAAAAAAAGAACATTTGAGAAATTTAGATAAATTTTATTAAAGATATCAAGATATTGAAAGTGTTCTTAAGAGTCATGGTTTTCCATATAGTAAATAGACAGTTTTCGACAGATATTTCCTTTTCAGAAGACTGCTAGGTGCGGAAAACAAGAGAACTGTAGCAGAAAACTTTTCCATCTGTAAAAAGTGACAGAAAATTTACTATATATGTTGTGTCACCAGAAAAATTGCATATGATTTAAAAAAATGAGGGTTAGGGCTCAAAATAAATAGTAAGATATGAAAAAATCGGATAGATTTAATACATTTTGAAAAACATTTGCGGAATATTAGGTGTAAAAATGTCCGGGTAAATATCCCCAGAGAGCAGAAAGAGAGACAGACTGTTTCTATCCTGGATCGTTTCAGGATAGATTACATTGATTTACTTGGAAAGTGAGCCTAATTTTGAGGAAGCAATGACCTGTCATGATAAATACAGCTTAATCTTAAAGGACCACGCTAGGCACCCAGACCACTTCAGCTTAATGAAGTGCTCTGGGTGCCAGGTCCAGCTAGCTTTTACCCTTTTTTTTATAAACATATTTTATAAACACTGGGCATCGGGAGGACTTTGAAATGTGAGAAGGGGTGGCTAATGAGGCTGGGTTAACTACTGACAACAGCAAAACATTTTACAGCACTGCAGGAAAACTGCACAGAGTTGAAAGAAAAGAAACTAACCACAGGTATTTTGAGTTTATTCAGTTTAATTTTAGCTTAACTTGTTTAGCTGCCTGGAGTGTCCCCTTAACAGCATATAGCACAAAAATCATACCATAACAGATTATGAAGGCACTGTCAATGAAAGTACGTTGTTAGTATATGTAACAAATACTTAGTGTATGGTATAGTCCTCAATTTGTAACATAGTTTTGTTTGATACAAAATTATAATTCAAGAAGCGTTCAAATGAGTAAAAAAAACTGTGGATAGATAGACACAGCAGAGCTCTGGCATAAAACTGTTAACAATATATCAGGACGATAGGTATTTCAAATCTCATGAAGTTTCCTGCGGGGAAAAAAAAAAACATTTATAAGATATTATGCAATGTTTATTTCCTGGCTAATCATGGCAGCATTTAACATATGGGTTTAGCTCCTCCCTCTAACCCTCAGGACAGGAAACACAATCAATCAAACAATTAAGCCTACCTTCCCCTACTATATTAGGTACCCCAGTATCCTCCACACCTCAGTCTTTTCCTGTCCTCCTGGCGGAACAAGGAGTGTAGCCCTGATGAGAGAGATCGTTCCCATTATGACCTGGGCTCAGAATCATGTGGAAGGCCTGTGTGCCACCTATCTTCCAGGGAAGGAGAATGTATTAGCGGATTTCCTCAGCAGACACCTGATAGAAGCTTCAGAATGGCAACTTTCCAAGAGGATCTTCACCCAGTTGGTCCAGAAGTGGGGTCTTCCCCAAGTAGACCTCATGGCAACCTATCGGAATGCGCAGGTTCCATGCTTTGTGTCAAGAAGATACCATCCAATGGCAGTTGCTCAGGATGCTCTATCCATCAGTTGGGTGTTCAATCTAGCTTATGTCTTCCCTCCGATTCCGCTCATACACGCTGTTCTGAGAAAGATCTCCAAAGAACATTGCAAGGTGATAGCTGTTCTTCCCTTCTGGCCTCGTCGTCCTTGGTTTCCCCTGTTGCAGAGACTATCGATGGACCTGCCTTGGGAACTTCCAATATCAGAAGACCTGCTGATTCAGGGTCCAGTGTTTCATCCGGAGCCTCACAAATTCAGGCTCCATGCATGGCTATTGAGAGGAAGTCTCTAGTTGAACATGGCCTTTCGGACCAGGTTATCTCAACACTATTACGTTCCAGGAATTCTTCTACTTCTTCTACTTACCATAAGGTATGGGAAGCCTTTGCACGATGGTGTAATTCCACGGTTCAAGATTTAAGTTCCCCTTCCGTGTCTCAGGTTCTGGGTTTCCTTCAAGCAGGCCTGGAGAGAGGCCTTCAACTTAACACGCTTAAAGTGCACTGCTCGGCTCTTTCAGCTCTTTCTGGTGTTCGTTGGGCTTTAAATCCTATGGTGATTCGTTTCTTCAAAGCTGTCATTAGGATTAGGCCTCCTATCAAGGGATTCTCGGCTCCTTGGAATCTGCCTCTGGTACTGCAGGCCTTGACGGAACATCCCTTCGAACCTATCGATGAGGTCCCTATGCAGGTTCTTTCTCTAAAGACCCTGTTGTTACTGGCCTTGGTATCTGCTAGGAGAATGTCAGATATCAGAGCACTGTCTTCTGAACAACCGTTCACTACCTTCTTCGATGATAGAGTTGTGCTACGCCCTAGACCTGAGTTCCTTCCTAAGGTTGTTACTTCCTTCCACCTGAATCAAGAGATTGTCCTGCCGGGGTATTTTCAGGATCCATCATCTCCTGAAGAAGTAAGATGCCATACACTAGACCTGAGGAGGTGTCTTTCCACGTATATTGGACGTTCAGCTAGTTGGAGAAAGTCTCCCCAATTGTTTGTGATTCCTTGGGGTTCTCGTAAAGGTGAAGCAGCCTCTGTCGCTACCCTTCGTTCCTGGACCGTTCAGGCTATTGCTAGAGCTTACAGGTCGAAACAGGTTCCGGTTCCCATGGACATCAAAGCTCATTCCACAAGGTCCATTGCTACTTCATGGGCTGCAGAGTCAGGGGTTTCTGCAGAGAGCATTTGTAAAGCTGCCAATTGGTCGTCTTTGAAGACCTTTGTACGTCACTACAGAGTGGATGTCTCTTCTCATTCTGATTCGGAGTTTGGCCTTTCGGTCTTGAACTCTTATAAACCTTAAGTGGATATTAAACAATTTTTGTAGCATGACTTACCCTCCCTGAGTGGTTATTGCTTTGGGAATCCCATATGTTAAATGCTGCCATGATTAGCCAGGAATAGAGAAAATGTATTTATACTTACCGTAATTTTCTTTTCCTGGCTATTATTCATGGCAGCATTTGGTCTCCCGCCCTCTCTTGGTTTATTTGTCTTGTTACTGGACTGAGGTGTGGAGGATACTGGGGTACCTAATATAGTAGGGGAAGGTAGGCTTAATTGTTTGATTGATTGTGTTTCCTGTCCTGAGGGTTAGAGGGAGGAGCTAAACCCATATGTTAAATGCTGCCATGAATAATAGCCAGGAAAAGAAAATTACGGTAAGTATAAATAAATTTTCTCTAATGAATGGGTTAAACACCTCACACACTCAGACAGCCCAAATTTGCCATATTGCTATAGCATAAAATTAAGTATTGACTAACGATAAAGAGAAGAAAAAATACTTATGCTCAACCAAAATGGGAGAGGGGGAAGGGAAGGGTGCATTTGGATTTTATGATAAAGCCGGAGTATAGAGATTATTACTCCGAAGGAAGCAGTTTAAGGGATTAATTTTGTTAAGTCTCTTAGGGGTCAGAGCATCCAAAGTGTGGATACAGAATGTTATCCTACAAGTCTGCCGTAGGAAATGTGGCAGGCAACTTGTGATCCTCTACTTTTGAGAAAACACTATGCTAACATTAGTGGAGGGGAAGAAAAAGAGAGGACAGGGAGACAAGAGAAAAAAAGAACATTTGAGAAATTTAGATAAATTTTATTAAAGATATCAAGATATTGAAAGTGTTCTTAAGAGTCATGGTTTTCCATATAGTAAATAGACAGTTTTCGACAGATATTTCCTTTTCAGAAGACTGCTAGGTGCGGAAAACAAGAGAACTGTAGCAGAAAACTTTTCCATCTGTAAAAAGTGACAGAAAATTTACTATATATGTTGTGTCACCAGAAAAATTGCATATGATTAAAAAAAATGAGGGTTAGGGCTCAAAATAAATAGTAAGATATGAAAAAATCGGATAGATTTAATACATTTTGAAAAACATTTGCGGAATATTAGGTGTAAAAATGTCCGGGTAAATATCCCCAGAGAGCAGAAAGAGAGACAGACTGTTTCTATCCTGGATCGTTTCAGGATAGATTACATTGATTTACTTGGAAAGTGAGCCTAATTTTGAGGAAGCAATGACCTGTCATGATAAATACAGCTTAATCTTAAAGGACCACGCTAGGCACCCAGACCACTTCAGCTTAATGAAGTGCTCTGGGTGCCAGGTCCAGCTAGCTTTTACCCTTTTTTTTATAAACATAGCAGTTTCAGAGAAACTGCTATGTTTATAATGAGGATAAGCCAGCCTCCAGAGCCTCTAGTGGCTGTCTCACTGACAGCCGCTAGAGGCGCTTGCGTGCTTCTCACTGTGAAAATCACAGTGAGAGCACGCAAGCGTCCATAGGAAAGCATTATGAATGCTTTCCTATGCGACCGGCTTAATGCGAGCACGGCTCCTGCCGCGCATGCGCATTCAGCCGATGACGTCGCGAGGAAGAAGAGGAGGAGGAGGAGGAAAGCTCCTCGCCCGGCGCTGGAGAAAGAGGTAAGTTTAACCCCTTCCTCCCCCCAGAGCCCGGCGGGAGTGGGTCCCTGAGGGTGGGGGCACCCTCAGGGCACTCTAGTGCCAGGAAAACGAGTATGTTTTCCTGGCACTAGAGTGGTCCTTTAAATGATAACGAATCAGGATTTATCTATACAATGTGCTAGCAGAACTGCTAGCAAATGTCTAGATTTCCCTAAAATTAGAGGCTAAAACAACCTTTTCCCTTTCAAATCTGTCCAATTCAGTCTGTGCCAATTGGCACAGAGATAAGAAGACTATTCACTGCATGTCTGTGATCAGGGAGACCTCCATATGTGTGTCTCTCCTGCTTCAATTCAACATAAGGGAAAGCAATATGGAGGAGGGGCACCCTCTGTGTGACAGCAGCACCAGTAGCAGCATGGAGAGGGGAGAGAAACAGCAGAATGATTTATTGCAGCAGCTTTGGACAATCTGAAAATGGAGAGATAATAGAAGTGTTTTGGATAACACGAGTTAAGCCAGATAGTTAAAAAAACGTAATAATTCACTTTAAAATATGAATTGTAAGGAACTCAATTCAAAATTAAGTTCAAGTTTTTGGCCAGAGCCTCTACGAAAAAATAGCTGACTTGGAAAATGTTTCAATTTCAGCTATTTTGGCATAAAATTAGAAATTTGCTTTGAAATCACTTTGAATTCCAGATCATTCGTACTTTATTGAATAATCCAGTGTACACCCTGACTTGAGGATAGATAATATTAAGAATAGTTTTGTAATAATTAGCAGTATATTTTTAATGTTTGCCTATTTCGTTACTAAAAGCCATCAATAATGTATAAAATATATTCACTAAGGAAGGAAACAGCTTAATTCTATTATTTATGTTATGTAAAAAAAAAACAAAAAAAAAACAGTTATAAAATATATCACACAACACCATTTAACTATACATTACTTGAAAGAAAAAGGTATCCACATTATTAAAGTAGGCTGCTTTCATTTAATGACTGCTATTAGACCAAAACACAAGCCAAACCACACTACTGATCTGTTTACAGGCATTAAGTATTCTTTTATTGCAGATATGAGAATGAACAACCTTTTAAAAAAGCAGTTGAGGAAGAGATACGTTCCTTGTACAAGGTGATTGATGATGCAAACTTGACAAAAATGGATCTGGAAAGTCAGATAGAAAGCATGAAGGAAGAGCTCGCTTTACTGTCAAAGAACCATGAAGAGGTAAAGAAATAGTGTCTGGCAAGACTTTTGGCTTTAAAACACTGGACATAATAAGGGGTAAAAGCATATTAATGGTGCTCTTTTTTTGGCCTGGCTATTTAACTGTGTGAGATCACCTCTTTTAAAGTAAGAAACCTGTTAGCCCCTTTGGTACTGAGTTATTTAGTTTAAAAAAAAAAAAAGGAATAGTATAACATTAAATGGAATTTGTAGGCACTTTAATAACTTAATTTTATTCAAGTTGTTATAGTGGCGGCAGCCCTGCCCCCCTACCTCCCCAAACCCTTTAGTTGATTATTTGGGGAACTTAGAAGCATGGCGTCAAGCTATGCCTTTAAGCGTTCTGGATATGAGAGCCAGGAATTTAACTTCCTGGTTCTCCTACCGTATTTTACCATGATGTCACATGTGCATGCGCAGTACTATCACAGTCTTTGTATGCAATGATTCTGTATGGACTGTCATCCTGGAGTCATGCACACAAGGTGACACAACCCGAAGTGGAAGTCACAGCAGTGCTGAAGGAGACTTGGTGCTGGAGAAAAGGTGAGTAATATGTTTTATTATTTTATTTATTTAGATTTTTAATTTTTATACGGGTCATCAGGGCTGTAGCGTTAGGATTGCAGATCTGTATTCCTAACGCTACAGTGTTTCTTTAATTGAATGCATAACTAGCACTACACCAGAATAATTGCAGCTTATGCATAAATTCAAACAATTTCAATTTTCTAATATTCATCATTTTCAGAAATATTGAAAGAATTTAAATATTTTAAAGAATAAACTGTATGCTGTGCCTTTCAATGTTTCATATAATCTCTTAATTATTAGCATAGAAGCAGAAATACACAAAGTAAAAGGGGATGGCCTGCCCATGAATATTTGTAAAATATCTGACAGTATTTTGGGGACAGCAATTTCCTAAAAATGCACCAGGGCATGAAATAATACTTTATTTATATGCCATATTGTTTATTTATATTTTAAATGCCAGCACATAGTAAGCAAAGGTCTTGACTATCAACAAACATCTACACCACACAGAGCCTGCCTTACCCTCTCTCTGACTGTTATAAAGCAGCAGTAAGTTTGAACCAAATATGCAGCGGAACAGTTAGCAACATTTACTCTCCCACAGTAGACAGGCAGAAGTATGAGGGTGAAGCCCTCGCAGAGACGTAAAAGTGAGTTTTTTTGTAGGGTGAAGCATGTTGCTTGAGGAACAGGGAAGGTAAGTTTTGGCTTATGGACTATATGTTATCTAACATTGCATTGCAGTGCGAAACAAAAGTTAACAAGTGCATACAATCAGCTACCACGCTAACAGCACTTGTGGTGAATATATGCTTACTTAAGTGTGCATGAAAGTACAATGACCCTAATACCATTGACAAGGACATTGGCCTTGTCAATTACATTTAAATGCTTCATTCACTCACAGGAGAAAGCTAATGTTTGAACATCTTGTGTATATCACCATTTTGAATGGTATTATTCTTAAATGTCAACACCTAAATGACAAATTTTAAACTACAACACTCACAGATATGGTGTCACATTTGTTTCAACACAGTGTCATTGCAGCTCTACACAGTAGTCGGGAATGTCTGCACTTCACAAAAGTCTAGGGCAGTGATGGCTAACCTTGACACCATATATTGTTTCTGGACTACATTTCCTATGACGCTCAGCTAGCTTTTAGAGCCTAAAAGCTAGCTGAGCATCACGGGGAATGTATTCCAGAAATAATTTATGGTGTCAAGGTTAGCCATCACTGGTCTAGGGGTTACTGGAGTTTAAGATTAGAGTTAGCAAGGCATATGGTGATTAGAAGACTTTCATACTACTGTTTGTACGCATAATACTGTACTTTTAACTAGACAACCCATACAGTCTGGAGTACACCTGGTTAATGTTCATGTTAGAAAGATATATAGAATGTCTCACTCACTCATGAATAGTGTCCACATACAGTGATGTATAAATCTCAATTCAAAAAGTGATTGTGATAAAAAGTGAAATAACTTCCCTTAGCAATATAGGATATGCCCGATGATTTCCTCCTATCTTCAATTCAACATGTGTATGGTATAGGGCTATTCCAAGCTATGGAAATAAGAAATATATGGCATAGTGCAATACTATATATACTAGAAGTGGATATATAGGCAAGTGACAAATGCTCACTCACACTTTAACATCCCAAGAAGTGCCTTCAGAAATATACTTGGTGTGTCTTCTTTGCTTCAAATGCTTGGTAAATGTGAATCTCACATAAAAAACAAAGTGCAAAAAAATAGATTGGATGACTATATGAATAAAGAGTAAAGAAAGCATTTATTACTTACATCAAAGTAAATAAAAGCAGGTAAATCAGTCCAACGCGTTTCTTCCCTGTTAGGGACTTCCTCAGGGACAATCTTTAACAAAGGTGTTGAATACAAATACATACAATCCTAGTTACAAACATCCCCTAATATATACCACCCCCAATCAGTCCCAATAATGGTTCTGCAGGTGATTCCATTTCTCTTCAGCTGTTTTCGATTCAAATTTTGGTCAATTCCGGGTTTCGTGTGTCCTATGCGGTCACGTGACATGCGTAATGACGTCATGCGTTCCAGCTATGTGTTCCACCTTCGTTTCGGCTGTCACTCATGATGACAAGCTGGGGTGTTAAACAAAAGTCAGAAAATTCAGAAATAGCCTTTTTCGGACTTTTTTTTAACACCCCAGCTTGTCATCATGAGTGACAGCCGAAACGAAGGTGGAACGCATAGCTGGAACGCATGACGTCATTACGCATGTCACGTGACCGCATGTCAGGGTACCTGAGGCTTCTACCTCTAAGGGAGGTAGAGACTTGGTGGTTTATCCGTCCAGGCGAGCTGTTTCCTCCGTTCCTCGCGGTCCATCCAGCCACTTAAACACCGGCCGCGAGGAATCCACATCCTTTTCTAGCAGGACGCTCAATACGTGACGTCATGACGCTATCACGAGCGACCTGTCACTCAAGTGTCCGATATCCAATCGGCACTTGTCAGAGGCGTGCTTACCATCCGGAGCCAGGGTATTTAAGCTTACTTCTCTCTTCAGCTCATTGCCCTGTCGTGGTTCTAGCTTGTCTAGTCACTCAGTGCTCTGGTATTCTAGTTTGCTCTATTTGGTTTTGACTCGGCTTGTTGTACTTCCCTGCTTCTCTGTTCTCCCTTGACCCGGCTTGTCTCTCGCTTATCTGTCTTCCCGTTCCCTCGACCTCGGCTTGTCTCTGACTATTCTCTATTACTCTCGGTACGTTAGTCCGGCCATTCTAAGGCCCGGTATACGTACCTTTCCACTCTTTGTACTCTGCGTGTTGGATCCCTGTCCCGATCCTGACATTACGACAGGGCCAATGGATCCTGCAGGTACAAACAGTCAGCTTGGTTCTTCTGATCCCAGGTTTGACGCCATGGAGCATAAGATGGATCAGATGGCTCTAGCACTACAGGCACTTTTGTCTCGTGCTAGTAACCCACCTGAGGAGACACGTACTCCTTCTATTTCTCCTGCAGTCTCAGGTCTAGAGGTAGCCACTGTAGGTGCTTCTTCCCGTATTACCCCACCAGTACGTTATGGCGGGTCACCGGAGAAGTGCCGTGGTTTTCTGAACCAGATTAGCATCCATTTCGAATTACAACCCCGCTCTTATCCTACAGATAGAGCGAAGGTTGGATTTGTTATTACTTTACTCATTGAGAAAGCTCTGAGATGGGCCAATCCTTTATGGGAGAATGATAATCCACTAGTCTATAATTATAATGCCTTTGTAGCTGCGTTTAGAAGAACTTTTGACCCTCCTGGTAGAAAGGTCAATGCAGCTAGATTACTGTTGCGCCTTAGACAGGACAATCGAACACTTGTGGACTATGCACTAGAGTTCAGGTCCTTGGCGGCAGAAGTTAAGTGGAACGAACAGGCTTATATAGATGTGTTTCTGAATGGGTTATCAGATGTAATTCTTGACGAGGTCGCTACTAGAGAACTCCCTGAGAATTTGGAGGATTTAATTTCTTTTATATCTCGTATTGATGAACGCATAAGAGAGAGGCAGAACACTCGAGATAGGACCCGTAGACCCTCCTTTAAACTAGCGCCTACCTTTCAAAATTCTGAGTTCGAGGACTTACGTATTTCTGAACCTATGCAGATAGGCAGTACTCATCTCACAGAGAGAGAGAGACAGTACAGAAGAAGGGAGGGTTTATGTATGTATTGTGGAGTCAGAGGACATTTACGCCTAAATTGTCCTAATCGTTCGGGAAACGCTCGCACCTAAGTTTCTCTAGAGGACAGGCCTTGGGTGTTTCTACTTTGTCCTCTATTCACAATTACAAAGAGTTCAGGCTTCTGTTACCCGTTTCTTTGAGGTGGGAGAAGGGAGTAGTAAAGACTATGGCACTAATCGATTCTGGAGCTGCTGAGAGCTTTATAGATCAGGGTTTTGTTGCCAAGCATGCCATCCCATCCCAGTTAAAAGAGACACCACTGGCTGTTGAGGCCATCGATGGTAGACCGTTACTTGAGCCTGTTATTTTCCATGAGACCATACCGATTAACTTAACTGTTGGCATCCTACATAAAGAGGATATATCCTTAATGCTCATTTCTTCTCCGTCTATTCCCATAGTCCTGGGGTACTCCTGGTTGAGGAGACACAACCCTATTATTAATTGGGAGTCAGGGGAGATAGTTTCGTGGGGAGAGAATTGTCAAGAGAAATGCTTGCGGAAGGTCTTACCTCTCGGATTAACTAATACATCGACTACCTCTGACAATCCTACAGAGACACAAATTCCGCCTCAGTATCTAGATTTAAAGGCAGTATTTGACAAAAAGAAAGCCGATACCTTACCCCCACACAGGTCCTTTGATTGCAAAATTAACCTACTCCCTGGTACCATGCCTCCCAGAGGTCATGTATACCCATTATCTACAAAAGAGAACTCAGTTCTAGAGGAGTATATTCACGAGAATTTAGACAAGGGATTCATCAGGAGGTCCTCCTCCCCTGCCGGGGCTGGATTTTTTTTTGTTAAAAAGAAAGATGGTTCTTTGAGACCTTGTATTGATTATCGAGGCTTGAATAAGATAACCATTAAAAATGCCTACCCGATTCCCTTGATCACCGAACTCTTCGATCGTTTGAAGGGCTCTACAATTTTCACCAAGTTAGACCTCAGAGGGGCATATAACTTGGTGAGAATCCAGCAGGGACATGAGTGGATGACGGCATTCAATACTCGATATGGTCACTATGAATATACTGTTATGCCTTTTGGGTTATGCAATGCGCCAGCTGTATTCCAGGATCTGATAAATGAGGTTCTTAGGGAATTTCAGCAAGATTGCGTCATTGTATACCTAGATGATATACTCATTCATTCTAGTGAGATTGAGACTCATCACAAGCAAGTCAGGAGGGTTTTGCACAAGCTTCTCCAGCATGGCTTGTACTGCAAGTTGGAGAAATGTAGCTTTGATCAAACCCAGGTAACCTTTCTCGGCTATGTGATCTCTGGGGAGGGATTTAAGATGGATCCGGATAAGCTCCAATCCATTCTAGAGTGGCCTTTACCCAAAGGTCTTAAAGCCATACAGAGATTTATTGGTTTTTCTAATTATTACAGGCGCTTTATTAAGGGCTATTCTTCCATTATCGCACCTATCACTAATATGACCAAACAGGGGGCTGATACTAAGAATTGGACTACTGAAGCTCTCCTTGCGTTCAAAACTCTCAAGGAGCTTTTCGCTTCCGCTCCAATTTTAGTTCACCCCGACACTTCTCTGCCTTTTCTACTTGAGGTAGACGCATCAGAGACTGGTTTAGGTGCTGTCCTATCTCAAAGGTTGGGGGTTGATAAACCATTACATCCATGTGGATTTTTCTCTAAAAAATTGACCGGTACTGAAAGCAGATATGACATAGGTGACAGAGAATTACTAGCGGTTATCAAGGCTTTGAAAGAGTGGAGACATTTATTGGAAGGTACATTACATCCTGTTACCATTCTAACTGACCACAAAAATTTGTCTTATATCGGAGAGGCTAAGCGGTTGTCCTCCAGGCAGGCTCGTTGGTCGTTGTTTCTTACCCATTTCAATTACGTTCTGACTTACAGACCTGGGTCAAAGAATTCTAAAGCCGATGCGCTATCTCGCCAATATGAGCCCTCTGCTTCAGTTGAACCACTTATGTCCTCCATTGTACCCAAATGCAATATTATTGCTAATACCAGTCTCAAAATTCATTCTCCGCTACTTGACCAGATCTTGAAGTCACAACATCTAGCTCCCGGAAACACTCCTGAGGGAAGAAACTTTGTTCCTCCTGAACTTCAACTGGAGCTCTTACAGTGTTTTCACGAAAGTAAAATAGCTGGTCATCCTGGTATTCGCAAGACATACTCTTTGATATCCAAGGATTTCTGGTGGCCTTCACTTCGAAAAGATATTGAGGAGTTCGTCGCAGCTTGTGAAACTTGTGCCAAGACTAAACTACCTCATGCATCTCCATGTGGCCTGTTACACCCCTTGGACATTCCTGAGAAACCTTGGTCCTGTTTGTCCATAGACTTTATCGTTGATTTGCCTGCTTCCAAGAGACAGACTGTTATTCTCACGGTAGTGGATAGATTTACTAAGATGGCCCATTTCGTGCCATTACCTAAACTTCCGACTTCTCCTGAATTGGCGGAGATTTTTGCAAGAGAGGTTTTTCGCCTACATGGGATTCCTTCGGAGATTGTTTCTGATAGAGGCTCTCAATTTGTCTCACGTTTCTGGAGATCCTTTTGTTCTCAAATGGGCATCAAATTGAACTTCTCCTCGGCCTATCACCCTCAGTCTAACGGAGCTGCTGAACGTACCAATCAAAAGATCGAACAGTATCTGCGTTGCTTTGTTTCCGAACACCAGGACGATTGGGTCGGTCTGATTCCTTGGGCGGAGTTCGCACACAATAACCTTGTTTGCGATTCAACTCGCTCTAGCCCTTTCTTCATGAACTATGGCTTTCATCCCTCGATTTTTCCTTCGGTTTCCTCTTCTCAGGGGATACCGTCGGTTGATGATCATGTCGCCAACCTGAAGAAATTATGGGATCAGACTCGGCAAATTCTGTTACATAGTTCCTCGTTGTTCAAGAAACACGCTGACAAGCATAGAAGAGCGGCTCCTGTTTTTGTTCCTGGGGATAGGGTATGGATAAGTACTAAGAATATTCGACTAAAAGTTCCATCTATGAAATTTGCTCCTCGCTACATAGGCCCTTACAGGGTTCTCACTCGTATCAATCCGGTTGCGTATCGCCTTGCTCTGCCACCTGCCTTACGCATTCCTAACTCTTTTCATGTCTCCTTGTTGAAACCTCTTATTTGCAACAAATTCTCCTCTAAGGTCTCCTCGCCTCGTCCTGTTCAGGTGGAGGGTCGGGAGGAGTACGAGGTAAGCTCCATCGTTGATTCCAGAATTTCAAGGGGAAAATTGCAATATCTGGTCAACTGGAGGGGATATGGTCCTGAGGAGAGGAGTTGGGTACCTCAGGAGGACGTTCATGCTTCTCGCCTTCGCAGAGCATTTCACCTCCGCTTCCCATCTCGCCCCGGTTCCTTCCGCCCGGTGGGCGTATCTGAGAGGGGGGGTACTGTCAGGGTACCTGAGGCTTCTACCTCTAAGGGAGGTAGAGACTTGGTGGTTTATCCGTCCAGGCGAGCTGTTTCCTCCGTTCCTCGCGGTCCATCCAGCCACTTAAACACCGGCCGCGAGGAATCCACATCCTTTTCTAGCAGGACGCTCAATACGTGACGTCATGACGCTATCACGAGCGACCTGTCACTCAAGTGTCCGATATCCAATCGGCACTTGTCAGAGGCGTGCTTACCATCCGGAGCCAGGGTATTTAAGCTTACTTCTCTCTTCAGCTCATTGCCCTGTCGTGGTTCTAGCTTGTCTAGTCACTCAGTGCTCTGGTATTCTAGTTTGCTCTATTTGGTTTTGACTCGGCTTGTTGTACTTCCCTGCTTCTCTGTTCTCCCTTGACCCGGCTTGTCTCTCGCTTATCTGTCTTCCCGTTCCCTCGACCTCGGCTTGTCTCTGACTATTCTCTATTACTCTCGGTACGTTAGTCCGGCCATTCTAAGGCCCGGTATACGTACCTTTCCACTCTTTGTACTCTGCGTGTTGGATCCCTGTCCCGATCCTGACACCGCATAGGACACACGAAACCCGGAAGTGACCAAAATTTGAATCGAAAACAGCTGAAGAGAAATGGAATCACCTGCAGAACCATTATTGGGACTGATTGGGGGTGGTATATATTAGGGGATGTTTGTAACTAGGTTTGTATGTATTTGTATTCAACACCTTTGTTAAAGATTGTCCCTGAGGAAGTCCCTAACAGGGAAGAAACGCGTTGGACTGATTTACCTGCTTTTATGTACTTTGATGTAAGTAATAAATGCTTTTTTTTAACTCTTTTTTTCATATAGTCATCCAATCTATTTTTTTGCACTTTGTTTTTTATGTGAGATTCACATTTACCAAGCATTTGGAGCAAATAAGACACACCAAGTATATTTCTGAAGGCACTTCTTGGGATGTTTAAGTGTGAGTGAGCATTTGTCACTTGCCTATATATTCAATTCTAGTATATACAGTATTGCACTATGCCATATATTTCTTATTTCCCTTGCTTGGAATAGCCCTATACCATACATATAATGTTCATGTTGACTGGTTAACCTCATTCATTTAAACATTAAATAAATCTCCTTAGTGGGAGTCTAATTTACAAGTATCAAATTATAAATGCATATTAAAATAAAGCATTGTAATATGCTTGCTTAAGGATGTGAAGATGTTGTACAGGCAGCTGGCTGGATCTCAGCTGGAAGAAGTGGATGCTCCTATTGGCACTGGGCTTGATGACATCTTGGAAACCATCAGAATTCATTGGGAAAAAGATATTGAGAAGAACAGGGCTGAATCAGGTGCCCTCTTTCAAGCTAATGTAAGTGATATTGACATAAATATTAAAAGGTATTCTATAGTGTTAGGAATACAAGGTTGCGTTCTAAACACTATAGTGCTTCCAATTACCCTCTCCTTCACACATCTCCCTAACCCCCAATGAGTTATAAAGGTTAAAAAAAAACGTTAGTCGCTTACCCGATTTCTGTCCCAATGCCCCTTGGGGCTGGGTCGCAGTTCGTCTCCTCCGATGGGGGATGGGGTTAATGCACATGCGCTGTGAACGCATTAAGCCTTACCCATAGGAAAGCATTGCTACAATAGTTTATAATGGAGATTTTACTGATGCTGGATGTCCTCATGCAGAGTGTGAGAACGTCCAGCATTAATTAGGCGGTTAACAAGCAGGAAGTGGACGTCCAGCTTCAGACAAGTTAGCAATCAGGAAATGCCTCTAGCCTCTGATTGACAGCCACCAGAGGCAGTCTTAGTCCTGCAATGTAATTATTGCAGTTTCTCAAAAACTGTAATGATTTACATTGCAGCACTAAGTGGGAGACAAAAATACTCTGCAATTGCAAACACAACACAGATTTATAAAAAAATTTTTTTTTCAAATATGTGTGGTATAATTATTAGCACCCTTTTAGTCAATACTTTGTGCTACCTCCCTTTGTCAAGGTAATAGCTCTATAAGCCTATAATGCCCTATAATGCCTTATGAGGTTGGAGAATACATGGCAATGGATCTGAAACCATTCCACCATACAGAATATCTCCAGATCCTTCAGATTTTCCACAGGATTCAAGCCAGGGGACCGGAATGACCATGGCAGGACCTTAATTTTGTGGTCAGTAAACCATTTTTGTGTTGATTTTGATGTTTTGAATTGATGTTTGGAATTGTTGTCCTGCTGGAAGATCCACCCACGATCCATTTTACGCTTACTAGCAGAGTCAGTCAGGTGTTCATTTAATATCTGTTAATATTTGATAGTGTCCATGATGCTATGTATCCTAACAAAATGTTACGGTCATCTGGCAGAAAACCAGTCCCAAAACATTACCCATCGACATAGTTAACCAAGGGTATGAGGTACTTTTCCATATGGCTACCTCTCTGTGCGTGCTAAATCCACCTCTGGTGTTTTTTTAACAAAAAGTTCTATTTTTGTTTAATCTAACCATAGAACCCGATCCCATTTAAAGTTCCAGTAATGTAAGACGCTTGGGTTTTTTTTTTATTTTTATTGAAACTCTTCCAAACAACTTGTGGGGATGTAGGTGATGTCGGATTGTAGTGTTGGAGACTTTCTGACCCCATGATAAAACGTACTGCAGTTCTCCAGCTGTGATCCTTGGAGATTGTTTGGCCACTCATACCATCCTCTTCACAGTGCATTGAGACAATATAGACACATGTTCTCTTCCATGTTAATTTATAACATTACCAGTTGACTGGAACTTCTTGCTTATTGGCCCAACAGTGTAAATTGGCATTTTCAATGCTTTTGCTATTTTCAAATAGACACTTTACATTTTGTGAAGCTAAAAACCCTTTGTAGAACATCACAGCTATATTCTTGGTTTTGCCCATTGTGACTAAGATAATTTGGACTATGTGTTCATAATATGTTTCTCATATTTATACCCCTGTGAAACAGCAAGTCATATATTTAAAAAGTGGCCTGCTCCTAATCTCTCAGGTGTACTACAAGAAAAATATCAGTGGGAATATACTTCAAATATAGATTTCTCATATAAATGCATAGGGGTGCCAATAATTGGGCCACACATATATTTAACAAAATTATTTTTGGTAAATCTGCAATTTTTTTGATATCCATGAGAGCAGAGTATAAAGACAATAGTTTACAGCTTTCTTTGCTCATATTTACCAATGGTGCCAAGATTAGTGAAGGACAATGTATGTAGACATCAAATAAAGTGATAAATCAATCAGGAATTCCGCAGCATATACATTATCCATAATACAGGGCAGCATTTTCATATGCTGCCAATCAACATGATGAAATTATGTGTGTCCAGGAATCCTCCATAGATTAAGCAAATTCCCTGCAGCCATCCCTGGTGACAGCTGGGGGTTTTGACACTTCTAGACGACGGTATATCCTCCCAGTGTCTAGAAGTCTCATGCAGAGGAAATATACAGAGACAAAGTGAAAATTCTAACAGTGAAATTTTAACACAGTCAATATGAATATTTCATAAACATCCTCTTTTTTTGAAATACTCATTCAAGGGGTTGGGGAGGGCGACAGTGCCAATTTTAAAAAAAATGTGGTCTCCTTTTCCTATTCTTATTTGCCTTCTGGGAAATACTATTTTATTTCGAAGCTCTACCACCAAGTGTAGATAATGCTTTTTGTTTTTTTCATGAGCAGCAGTCATCAGTGCTACCAGCTTTGCAAAGTCAAGAAGAAGAGGTCGTGAAGTGCCTGAGAGAGGAATTCCATGACACTGCATGCAAAATACAGAGCCTTCAAGCAGAAACGGAGTCCCTGAGGACTTTGGTAGGTGGCATTTTTTTTTTTATGTGAATTAGATGAACAAGGGCTAAACTCAAATCCAGATGTGATCAAATGGTAAATCTCCAGCTGTTGTAAAACCAAAACGCTGATGATGCTGTGCCAGCCTTTTAGCCATCACTGCTCCAAAAATATTAAGAGTCCCCAACAGCCCATCACCTCTGTGCTGCTTCAGATAATGAGGAAGTATTAATTAGACCATCATAGACTAGCACAGCCTGAAAGTTGGTGGAGGGGCAGGAGGGTATTAAGGTTTTTATTGTTTTGTTATAAAAGGAAAGATTAATAGTATTGTACTCCATTAGGCCACTTAGGGGGAGTTTGTGATGTCCACCAGCTGACTGTTGGTACGTCATGCTGGGGTATATTACACCCCTTTATTAGTTATGTAGAATGGCAGGATTGCATTTAATACCTAAACGTTCAGCCTGTGCGTGTTTCAGGCTATGCTTTCATTGAGATCCCTGAGAGAATCAGTAGTACGCATTTATAATTATTATTTATATAGCGCCAACAAATTCCACAGCGATTTACAATGGGTGGACTAACAAACATGTAGTTGAAGCCAGACAATCTGGATGCACAGGAACAGAGGGGTTGAGGGCCCTGCTCAATGAGCTTACATGCTAGAGGGAGTGGAGTAAAGTGACACAAAAGGTAAGGATAGTATTAGAGAAGTAGATTGGTGGTATTACCAATTCCCTGAAGACTTATGTTTTTTTAATGACAGCTGCAGGAGAGGAATTAATTGGGAGCTATTAAAAGTTTAATTGATATGCTTCTGTGACAAAGTGATTTTTTGATGATTTTTTGAAGGAGTGGAGACTGGCTAAGTGTCTAACGGAGAAGGGAAGGGAGTTAGAGGACGAGGTGTAACATATAAAGTGGGGACATTTCCTGGATTATTTCTATCTCAATGTCAGTGTGGGGCATAGATGTCAAACTCGCGGCCCACGGGTCGCATGCGGCCCATAACTAATATGTTTGCGGCCTGCGAGGGAGTGTAAGCTCTCCCTGCACAGTGCCCGCAGTGATGCCGGGAGCCAGAATATGACGTCACTCCGGCTCCCGGCATCACTCTGCGGCGCACGAGGGAGCTGAGCAGGGATTGCTCAAAATCAATGCTCCCTCGCTGCCTATCCGCCCCCCTGCGTGAATGTACACCTGCCCAGCAGCCCCACTAGACACCCGGTAGGTAATCCATCCAGCTCTCCCAAAGGTAGGGAGGCTGGGTGGATTTAAATAACAATATATATTTTTTTTAAAGTGTTGGGGGGAAGTGTGTGTTTGTGTGTGTATGGTTGTCTGTGTGTGTGTGGCTGTCTGTATGTGTGTGTGTGTGTATTGCTGTCTGTGTGTGTGCATGGCTGTCTGTGTGTGTATGTGTGTGTATAGCTGTCTGTGTGTGTGCATGGCTGTCTGTGTGTGTATGGCTGCCAGTGTGTATGGCTGTGTGTGTGTATATGGCTGTCTGCGTGTATGGCTGTGTGTGTATATGGCTGTCTGTGTGCATGGCTGTATGTGTGTGTGTGTGTGTATGGCTGTCTGTGTGTGTGTGTATTGCTGTATGTGTGTGTGCATGGCTGTCTCTGTGTATGGCTGTCTCTTTGTGTGTGTATATGGCTGTCTGTGTGTATGGCTGTGTGTGTGTGTGTGTGTGTATATGGCTATCTGTGTGTGTGTGTCAGTGTGTGTCTGTGAGGGAGCCTGTGTGTCTGAGTGATTGTGTGTGTCTGTGAGTGAATGTGTGTGTTTGTGAGGGAGCCTGTTTGTCAGTTAGTGTGTGTCTGTCAGTCAGTGAATGTGTGTGTCTGTGAGTGCACTACAACAACTTTCATTAAATGTATTTAAATGGTTAGAGTGCATATAATATTTAAAATCAAACATAAAAACACCAAAGGCCACACAATTTGCTTGCATTCTGTTTAGCCTGTGCCCTGCCATTGGGAAGCTATTCATATCAGATTCCAACTGGCTGGATCAATTCTATAGTGATGACACAACCCATCAAAGTCAAGGGTTGCTGACAACATGAGTTATTAACAGGGACATTTAAATACTTTGGTTTATTTATTTAACTACTGTTTTTCAAGAAAGAATACACTGAAATTTGTCTTCTTTACTAGCATGTCCTGGAGCAAGGGTTTGCACATATACACATATACCACTTTTTCATTGTGCTGGATAGTATATGAAAAGCACTACCATGTGCCGTGTAAAGTTTATTATATGAGATCACTCTTTGATTAGTATTAAAATTGATTGTACGTTCTCCAGAGTAGGTAAAAAAAAAATATATTGGTGATCAGCAAGTTGCCATTACCCAGCAAAGTATAGTGATCTTCTCATTACAAAAACATGCAAAAAAAAAAGCTTCTTTCAATTGAAAGAGCAGCCAGCATTACCTGCAAACAATGTAATGATATTAAATCATGTCCATTTGATCCAATTGCTAAGTGTTTTGTTTTCACAAATCTCCTGAAATGGTGCTATGCAGTCATGCATGATAATACAAGAATAGGTATTGGTGATGTCATAGAGAAATCACAAGATGTGACATCACAATGTCACCAGAGTCCCATGTGAAAGGAGAAAATAATGAGTATAACAAACTAGTTATAATCCCTAAGAACTATATGACTCTTTCTTGTGTTTACAGAAGAGAGGATTGGAAAACTCTCTTTATGATGCAAAGCACTGGCATGATGTTGAACTTCAAAACCTTGGCTCTGTGATCACAAAGCTGGAAGCAGAGTTGCAAGAAATCAAAAGTGAAACGGAACAGCATCAAAAGGACAGAGAACACTTGCTGGCCAACAAACTCCAGCTTGAGAAGGAAATAGCGGCATACCACTCTATCCTGGATGGAGAGGAAAACAGGTACCAAAATAGCAACCCTCAGTACATTTTAACATCATAATTTAATAATTTAATGGTCCGGAGCAGAACTCGTGCTAGGAATTGTGCAAAAAAATGTACAAAAATGTACAAATCTCTATTGTTTGTTCTCTTGTTCTTTATATTGTCCCCATGTCTCCACCATCTTCTTCCAACAGCATTTCTATTACCTTGCCCCAGCAATCTTTTTAACCCAACGCATTTCTCTACCATTCTCATTGGCCAAATTCTCCCTCACCCTGCCCATGCACAGTGCCCAACCAGATAATTTTGATATGAAAAAACTATGGTTGTAAAGGTATTGAACACTGACCTTTTTATTTTCCCTGGGGAAAGGGTTAACTTGTAAAAAAATAAAAATGTAAAACATGCCTTTTAAAATATGACTGTCAGAAAAATATCTGTGTTTTAGCTGCATATTTAATTGGCACTATTTTGCAATCTCCTCTTCTTACTCCACAGCCCAGACTGACTGACTGATAATTGACGGCTGTTTGGAGATTTGGGTTGTTTCTGATAAATGCCCAGTCTCTATAAATCTAAGCTATGTTAATCTGTTCCTCCTGTATCTTATTTCTGACCTATTTAGTTTGCATTAGCATGTCTGAGCCTAATGTCCTAAAAGAATGGCGTGTATCTTGACTTTTTTTCTTTTCTTTTACATTGCAATATTATTATACACATGCAATAAAGTACTACTCAGTAAGTAGCCTCTGTAGGTAGGTAAACTGAGGTAGAATAAGTTAAATCTTACTATGATCCTCTGATTTCTTTTTAATGCTTATTATTGTTGCTACTTTAAGTTCTTTGTTTTAGCATTATCAATCATATAATGCTTGTAGATTAGTAGATTTATATATCAATGCCATATATGTAGATTATTATATTATAATAAATGCTTGCATTGAAAGTTAGGCAACCTACATTAATTTTATTAAGCCCTCCCCTTTTTGTTTAGATATTTTGGGGGGTGAACATGTCATTCAAAGAGCACATAGATATGTTCGTTTATCAATGGAAACAGTGATGGACAATAGGGCAATAAGGAGAAAGCATAGGAGGGTTATGGAGGGATACTAAAAACAGATATATGATTATTTATTGTGAATATATATTTATGAATATATATTGTGAATATATATATACTGGACTAATACGGCTACAATCTCTACTTGAACACTATATATATATATATATATATATATATATATATATATATATAGTTCAAGACTAATACGGCTACAATCTCTACTTGAACACTATATATATATATATATATATATATATATATATATATATATATATAGTGTTCAAGTAGAGATTGTAGCCGTATTAGTCCAGTAATGTAGATGTAAAAAACAGATAACATTTGTATCTTGTAATACCTTTTTTATTGGACTAACAGAATTTTTTAATGACAAGCTTTCGGGATAGAAAGGGAGGTTATCCCGAAAGCTTGTCATTAAAAAATTCTGTTAGTCCAATAAAAAAGGTATTACAAGATACGAATTTTATCTGTTTTTTACATCTATATATATATATATATATATATATATATATATATATATATATATACACATATATATAAACATGGAAATGGATTACAGAAATATTGGCATGTCAATTAATTAAAGAAATATTGACTTAAACATATACTGTGAATGAAAGTAGCAACATTAGGATAATAAATGAAAACCATTGAACATAAAAATCATGAACCGTAAGTTGCAGGGAGACACTGGGACTCTATACAGCGTTGTGTTGCAACGTTATCGGTCAGCTCAGAAGATATCTTTAAACCAAGGTCATAAGGGGAGAGGAGAACTTGGGGTCCTACTTACCAATGATTCTTTTTGGAGAAATAATTATGTTTATTTCTTCCTTTCTAGATGATCTTTTCAGAAGAAGTCAACAGCAAATCTACTGATTTTCAAATATAAGAAGAATTACATCAAATATTCCTTGGGATGATTCAGTGCTACATTTGGTTGTATCAAAGCAGGACTGATATTATTTTGTTGGCGTGCAACTCGGTTAAATTAGTATGTAGATTTAACTTTTATTTAATTCTTTGTCAAGCAAGAAATGAATTTGGCATGCTACATTTTTCATATTCTCTTGCTGTTAAAAATCAAAATTAATGCAAATAAAATAAAATAAAAAACTACAAGATTTTGATCAGGCTTTTGGATTTCTCTTTGTGTGAAATATAAATTTTTGAAGCTATAAACATGCTAGACTGTTTGTCTATACAATCCTATATCTCCCACCTCCCAATATTTCAAATTGATAAAGAGGGACACTCAACTTTTAGTGGTGTGAGTTTGGCCATAGACAGGGCAATCCTGAGAACATTTAGGTGACTTGCTAATAACAGCTAACATGAACACTGACTAAATCTTATCTATACAGACAGATTGCTAAACACATTTATTGCAGTTTAAAGACACAATAATGTGAATAGTATTGCTCTAAATCTCTGTTATACATCCAGACACAACAACAACATGGGTCTCCTAGGAATGAGGGACTTCTAGGGTAGAAAAGAGAGACTGAGAGATTTGGGTCCAAAATCGGGGTTGTCCCTCCTAAATAGACACACAACATCAATCACATCAAACTCAAAGCTGTAAAAAACAAATTACATCATCTTGTTGATTTCGAAGTCCTTTGAGTGTATTCTGCACTTTGGCTGAGATCATCAAACTTGATGATTTCAGTCAATCCAATGCTTTCCCATAGGAAAGCATTAGATGGCTATTGTGGATGTGTGGCAGAAAATTGCGGGGTCAATCAGCATCTCCAAGGGGAGCGTTCAGCGCCTTCATGCAGACCAAATCTAATACAAAGCCCCCTCTCCCCATTCTAATACACTGCCTACAAATCCAATACATTGCCTCCAAATTCAATACACTACCCCAAATCCAATACACTGCCCCTCTCCCTCCACTCTTATACACTGCCCTTCCACCCAATGTAATACACTGTCACTTAATCTAATACACTGCCCCCCCTCCACTCTAATACACTGCCCCTTAATCTAATACACTGCCCCCTCCCTCCACTCTAATTGAATACAGTGCCCCCACTCACACCACTCTAATTTAATACACTGTGCCCCTCCCTCACCCCAATTGAATACACTGTCCCCCAATTTAACACACTGCCCCCTCCCACCACTCTAATACACTTGCTTCCTCCCCCAATTTTACACACTTCACCCTCAAACCACTCTAACACACTGCCCCCTCTTTCACTACTCTAATACACTGCCCCCTCCTTCCCCCAATTTAATACATTGCTCCCCTCCCTCTCCCAAAATAATATACTGCTCCCCTGCCTCCCCAAGTTAATACACTGCACTCGCCCCAATTTAACACATTGCCCCCCTCCCGCCACTCTAATACACTGCCTCCTCCCTCCCCCAAATTAATACACTGCCCTCCCCCAATTTAACACACTGCCCCCCCACTACTCTAATACACTGCCTCCCCCTCCCAGCACTCTAATACACTGCCCACTCCCTCCATTTTAACCCCAATACTCCTCACACATACACTTCAGTCCTTATCCCCCTCACACATACACTACAGTCCTTATTCCTATGCCTCCAAATACACTTTACAGCTTCTATCCTCAACAACACACACTCACTAAAGCTCCTACCTTCCCCAACACACACTGCATCCCCTATCCCCCTAAAAGCACATTACTGCCCCTATTCACATACAGCCCCTATTTACATGGATACACACATACTCCATTACAAACAGCCCCATATACACATAATCCCACAATGGCCACCCTTCCACACATGCAATCTTACAAGAATCATTCCTCCCACACCCACAAAAGCAGCGTCTCCCCCAACACGGAACCCTACAAGCATCAATGTCAGCGTGCAGTCTTTTGTAATAGATGTCTATGAGGCCCCTAATTCTTGCAGGTGGTATAGCAGCCCATTCATCTTGGCAAAATGCCTCAATTTCATGTAAAGTCTTTGGTCATCTTGCATTAACCGCACGTTTGAGATCTCCCCTGAGTGGCTCGATGAAATTAAGATCAGGAGACAGTGATGGCCACTCCAGAACCTTCACCTTTTTCAGCTGCAAACACTGGAAGTTCAACTTGGCCTTGTGCTTAGGGTCATTGCAATGCTGGAATGTCCAAGAGCGTCCCATGCGCAGCCTTCGTACAGAAGAATGCAAATTGTCTACCAGTATTTTCTGATAACATGCAGCATTCGTCTTGCCATTAATTTTCACAAGATTCCCAGTGCCTTTAGAGCTCACCTTCCCCCCTCCCCCTCAAAACATCAGTGAGCCACCACCATGCTTTACAGTGGGGATGGTATTCTTTTCACTATAGGACTTGTTGACTCATCTCCAAACATGGTGCTTATGGTTGTGACCATAAAGCTCTATTTTGGTCTCGTCACTCCAAATTACCGTGTGCCAGAAGCTGTGAGGCGTGTCAAGGTGTTGTCAAGGCGTGTCAGACATATTGTAACTGGGCTCTTTTGTGGCATTGGCGCAGTAAAGGCTTCTTTCTGGCGACTCAACCATGCAGCTCATTTTTGTTCAAGTATCATCGTATTGTGCTCCTCGAAACAACCATGCCGTCTTTTTCCAGAGCAGCCTGTATTTCTCCTGAGATTACCTGTGGATTTTTTTTGCATCCTGAACAATTCTTCTGGCAGCTGTGGCTAAAATCTTTCTTGGTCTACCTGATCTTGGCTTGGTATCAAGAGATCCCCGAATTTTTTTAATAAGTGATTGAACAGTACTGACTGGCATTTTCAAGGCTTTGGATATCTTTTTATATCCTTTTCCATCTTTATAGAGTTACGTTACCTTGTTACACAGGTCTTTTGACAGTTCTTTTCTGCTCCCCATCTAGCCTATGAGAGCTAACTCATTGACTGTTTATACACAGACACTAATTGCAATTTAAAAAGCCACAGGTGTGGGAAATTAACCTTGGCTTCATATGATGCATGATCAGTAATATTTTCAAAATCAATGCCAAAACAATTTCTGCCTGGGTATGCAAACTTTTGAGCACAACTATATATTGAATTGAATGTTCATTTCTCTACCATAAGCCGTCTCCAAAGGTGTTTCAGAGAATTTGGCAGTACAGCCAACCGGCCTCACAACCGCAGACCACGTGTAACCACACCAGCTCAGGACCTCCACATCCAGCATCTTCACCTCCAAGATCGTCTGAGACCAGCCACCCGGACAGCTGCAACAATTGGTTTGCATAACCAAAGCATCTCTGCACAAAATGAACTGAAGCAACATTGAAAAGAGTGGGCCACAATTCCTCCACAACGAAGTGAGAGACTGATAAAGTCACACAGTAAACAATTACTTTAAGACCCAGCAAACAGCACATCTGTAAGAATTGCCAGCCTGGGTACCTACTTCAGAAACCAGGGGTCTGACCTATCTCTCTCTCTCTCTAAAGTGATGACAGCGGTCCACTGCATACATGAGGCCCAGCTGAGTCTAAGCCTTTACCCCTGAAGACCCAGCAAACAGCACATCTATAAGAGTTGCCAGCCTGGGTACCTCCTTCAGCAATCAGGAGTCTGGCCTATCGCTCTCCCTGAGGGGATGACAGCTGTCCACTGCATACATGAGGCCCAGCCGAGTCTAAGCCTTTATCCTTGAAGACCCAGTAAACAGCACTTCCATAAGGTGACTACCTGGGTATTCCACCTTGTATGGGGTTGGTTAAACCTCCTCCCACTGGTGATGATGGACGGCATATTTGGTACAGATGGAAGCCTATAGTTTAGACAGCCTGCAGCTGTTCAGGTAAGTGCATTAATAATTTAGATTAAAACTAGTATAGGCACCTGGGTCTCTGTTCTTTCAGTCCCTCCCAGCTGCTTACATTAGGCTTCCTTCTAACAAATAGGTCACATTTAGGAGGTTTGTGTGGTGAGCATTTAGGTAAGTTTATACATGAAAGGATGCTTGGTGCAAAAGAGTGCTGATAATGCAAGGAGGCATTGTGAAAAAAGAGTGCTTATGATGCAACGAGGCATTGTGAAAAAGAGTGCTAATAATGGATATCCTGGCTGTATAAAGTCTGCTGGAATTCCAGTCCTGAAGACAGAGAAATATCCAAGGTAAGAGAACTTTCCTGGGTGACTGATTGAAGTACACACATGTATATGATAGGTTTTAAAAACCTAACTCTAAGTCCACACACACTTGTTTCTATCAAGATATGTGGCATTGATTGCTGTTATCTGTGCATTATCGCAAATAAGCAGGCTTTTCCAGAAAGTGGAAGTATTTACTGCATATGAGACCACGGGGCCTCAGTATCCATACATAATCTGGTGGTGGTACAGCATCGGTATGTTTTCACTTTATGCTCTAACGTATGAACAGTGTGTCCAGTATATGCTCCATGTATGGGTTACTATAAGGACACGGCCTCAGTATATGTATCCACTATATGCTCTATGTAGGAGTTACTAGGATACTGCCTCAGTATATGTATCCGCTATATGGTCTATATAAGAGTTACTGTGAGTACACCGCCTCAGTATAAGTATCCTCTATATGATATATATAGGAGTTTCTATTGAGACACAGCCTCAGTTTATGTATGCACTATATGCTCTGTGTATGAATTACTATGAGGACACGGCCTCAGTATATGTACCCACTATAGGCTCTGTGTATGAGTTACTATGAGGACACAGCCTCAGTATATATATCCACTATATTGTCTATGTATGAGTTGATCGTAAGTATCTGCCTCAGTTTGTGTTCTTTATTTGCTCTGAAAACAGAGCCTCAGTATATGTCCTCTACATGCTCTATATGTAAGTTGGTGTGGACATTACTTCAGTGGATCTGTTCACTATGCTTGATATATGAGTGGAAACACAATATATGTGAATGATATAAGACACATCCTCGATGGTCTTGAACAGGGTTTTAGTCGGTCTACCCTCAAGGTCCAAGTTTCTGCTCTGAGTCATTTTTTGGTAAAGATTTGGGCTTCTAATCCTCTCATTAGGAGATTTTTTTAAAGCAGTGAGGATTTTAAGGCCTCCTATAAAAGTCTGGTTTCCCTCCTGGGATTTGTCCTTAGTTTTGAAATGTCTTTGTTCTCAACCTTTTGAGCCGCTAGAAAACGCCTCTTTGAAGAATGTGTCCCAAAAATCCGTGTTTCTAGTAGCAATTACTTCAGCTAAGAGAATTGGGGAACTACAGGCGCTTGTCCTCTTCGCCTGACTTTACTAAGTTTTATCCAGATAAAGTGGTTATGTTCCCTAAGCCTTCATTTCTTCCGAAAGTCATCTCCTCCAAAGTTATCAACCAACCTATTTGTCTGCCTTCCTTCATTAGTCCAGCTGAGCCGGATTGGGAATTTGATTGGAACCTACTAGATGTAGGGAGGTCGCTTAAAATCTACTTAGAACGCTCCTACATATAGAAAAACTGATAATTTTTTCGTGAATTTCTTTGGAAAATTCAAAGGTCAACTAGCGTCCTAAGCCACGTTGGCAAGATGGCTGGTAGAGGTTATAAAGTTGGCTTATTCTTCATCGAACCTTCCTATTCCTACTTCCTTGAAAGCACATTCCACTAGAGCCATGGCTACGTCTTGGGCCGAAAAAGCATGTGCATCTCCGGAAGAGATATGTAAAGCAGCTACCTGGTCTTCTTTCATCACCTTTGTTAAGCATTACAGACTAGACGTATTCTCTGCCTCTGACGCTGATTTCGAGCACAAGGTGTTACAAGCTGTTTTGGCCTAATTCCCGCCCTTACTTGGGATCTTGATATATCCCTATTGTACTGCCACCATATGCCAGGAAAAACTGCAATTTTACTCACCGTAAATTCCTTTTTCCTTAAT
This sequence comes from Pelobates fuscus, assembly GCF_036172605.1. NCBI lineage: Eukaryota > Metazoa > Chordata > Amphibia > Anura > Pelobatidae > Pelobates > Pelobates fuscus. Next base: position 284,560,325 of record NC_086320.1, read on the forward strand.
ATGGTGGCAGTACAGGTTTTTGTGGTTCCGCTGTTGTTTTCTTGACACGTACTGAGGTCCTAAGGCTGCAGGGTCTCTTATACCTGGTAGGGGGAGGAACTTTTTATGTTAATTTCTTTCAGATGCTTGCCTATGGGAAGAGTACATCCCTATTGTACTGCCACCATATTATGGAAAAAGGAATTTGCGGTGAGTAAAATTGCAGTTTTTGCTCAATTCTCTGGAATTGGTTTAACATATTCTTTAGAACTGAGTACATTTCCTTAAAACATAATCTTTATAATTTGGAGAATGTACTAATTTTTATATGCAGTATTCTCTTTTATCCCTTGGGGACCTGAGAGTTTGGCAATCCCTTTAGGATATGTTAGGGGTGGCATGCTTTTGGTTCTTAAGGAATTAATGTTCAGAAATTTCTGACAAGATTCCCCTGTTGTGAAGGAGAATATTATAATTTCCTTTCTGCAATTAAAGGTATTCTTTTAGGCTCATATGATCCAGGTAAGTTTCCGATACTTTGTATTTGTAATGCTTACATATATTGATATGGAGCACAACTGCAGATCTCATAGGACTTAGATTGTTGACTAGGATAATTAGAGAATATAATAGGAACTGTGTATTCAATTATGGATAATGAAGGTACTGTATCTTTAATTACTTCGCTGTTTGTTTAAACGGAGTAAGCAGCTTTTGACATACATTCAATATAGCACATTGGAGTTTGCAACGGAGGAAATTAGAATGAAGTTGAAGCAGGAGATTCGTTTTGGAGTTAGAGATAGCAGGCCTGACAGCAGGATGTTGCATGAATGCTTAACAGACTTGAGAGCAGGCTGTAGCAGGAATGCTTAGCGGGCTCGAGAGCAGGTAAGCTCTTATTACGGATGTAGCAATTTACTTAGCTTCCAAGGGCAAAAATCAGGTTCCCAGAGTTCTCCTCCGGGGAGGGAAGTTTCACAAACAGGATGAGGAAGGTCCAGATACTAGCCGTGGTCGAGGAGAGGAGAGGGAGGGTATGTAGATTTCCAGTCCGGTTCGGTTCACAGGTAGAGGTTTGAAGAAAATCTTTAGCCGGTTTGATATCGCGGTAACGCTGTTCAATAATCCAGCGTCTTGTATCTGGCGCGGTCGCATTATGTAGCGTGGGGAGACCGCGTCAGAGAAGGGGGTGTGGCTAGGCTCCGTCAACCCGGAAGAGACAAGGAAATACCGGTAGTTCAGGCATGACAGTATTGCAAGTATTTTAATTGACACTGGGAGGTCTTTTTAGTCCCCAGGCCATTCTACCAGGTTTACTATTTCAGGTAAAATTCACCTGCTACCAGAACAAGAGAGGAAACCCCTTAACAGGTAACTCCATTACGGTCCTCTCTTCTGATATTCATGGGGATTCTTCTAGGGGTCCTTATATCTGGAATTTGCAACCAATTTATGGCTTTAAGTGGTTGATTCATCCTACATAATATAATGTAATGCAGCTTGTTGATGACAAAACATTTGACTGATATGTTTTTCATGGTCTCTGTACCTGGATCGGTATAAGTTATGGTCACTCCTAACATTGCATTGATTTAATACTTGTGGATTATATACTTGTATTGGTGTTGATATCTTACAGATAATACAAACTGCTTATTATCGCCATAGGCTCTGCCATTAGTATTTCATCACTATATGAAGATAAGGTAAGAGTAAGTAAGCGGTTGTTTATTCTCATTAGGATAACTGAATATCTTCTACTATCCTGCTTATTATGTGTCGGTTGCCACAATGGATCATGTGCCTCTGGTTACCACCTTCTCATCAGTATCCTGCCAATTACATATCTCCTACTTATGTTACACAACTGTCTCTAATAAATTTGATTATACTGTTTGGCATAATCTGTACTATTTACAATATGTTTCTTTGAATGTAGGTACTGACGTGATTGATCCTTAACTAATCTGTATATGATTCTTCTTGCCTTTGCCTAGTAATGTCATTGGTTTATACCTCTCCTGTGACTGATCATTACTGTATCAATTCATCCACGGTGTGAGGTATTGTTGTGAGCCTGATTTTTGCTATATATATATATATATATATATATATATTCGTTATTGCAGTGTTTTAATAACACTTATTTCTATACTAGGCTCTGCCTCTTTCTGACAGGCAGGTATTGATTTGTTTCCTGTATCCACAGGTAAGTAGTTCACAAGGCAAGAGGAAGCAGTGTGAATCGTCCTTAATAATTACATCCAGGAAGTAATTGGATTCTCAGCGTAATTCTCCCCGTGTTTAATAGCATGGTGTGTCTGTTCTCATCCAACATTCTGTTATGCCTTTGTCAAGGTTCTGATCTGATGAGGTCATCAATTTGGTTTTAAATTTTATATCAAAATGGCATTATCCTTATCTAACTTAGGCTATCATGGCCTTAATTCCTTTCTGACTCTATCATTATTCAGGATATTTCAGATATTGAATGCCTGGAGGTTGCTGACCTTGCAGCCTCTAGGTTAATTTACTTGTCTGAGCAGAATGTATGACAATATCCTATTGATGTCTTGTTTGGCTTTTTTAAAGTCTTCTAAGATTTATGCAGCTCAATAATGGTTTTATAGCTATTAGCTGTTTTTGAACTCTGTCCCTCCCTCTATATGTACTGCTTGGGTATTCCCCATGAGTAAATGCTGCCATGAATAATGTCAGGAAAAAAGGAAAATTTGCTTCATACTTACCGTAATTTTCTTTTTCTGATCATTATTCATGGCAGCATTACGTTCCCACCCATATACTATAAGATGTGATGCTAGTTACTAAGACTGCCTGATGGAAAGGGGGAGGATCTATTTATACCAGTTTCAGAGTTCTATTTCCTGTCTTTTCTGCTGTGATGGGAGGAGATAACCCATGAGTAAATGCTGCCATGAATAATGATCAGAAAAATACATTTTTTGTCACTGGCTTTTTATGTGACCAACTGCCCTTTGCCCTTGGCTTGTGGAGGAGCCTGATTGCCAGCCTCCTGCCTTTTGACTATGGCCCTGTGGTGTATGGCCCTTTAAAAACATTATTTGGGCATATTGGATTGTAACACTCTTTTTTGCCCCTTTAATTCCATGAGAAAATGTGCCTCTTCCCCTCCCCCTTTTTCCTGTCTATTGTTTCTCCAGCAGGGCGTTGTCCCAGGGACACTGCCAGACCTGTTTAAACTGGCTGCTTTGTCCCTCCTCAATCTCTCATCAGCCCTAGCTAAACTTTAACCCCATGGCGATTTTATTCTGCTCGTGGGATCTGAGTGATGTTCGGATATATTGAGCGTTCAGATCCAAGCTATCTGGGGATAGGTTGAATGTGGGGGTTCTGTTCAGTTTAATAGGAATTATGTATTTTTACTGTTGTTGTAAATGGAGATATTCCCTGTACCTGGAGATAATTAAGTTACCACAACCTGTGTCTGTTAGTGTGTTTTAAGTATGTTGGATTTAGTTATTGTGCACCTTTTTAATGTATATTTGATTTTATGGTACAGTGGTGTTTTTTTGCAAATGTTCAATGTTTTATGCACATTATATGCAACAGCAGTATTTGCACTGTAAACCTTTTTTTATTTACATAAAGTGTGGGTGAAATTAAACTGTATGGTATACTGTGGTTCCTGTAGGCTTTGCGTGCGGGGGGGAGGGGATGGACCTCCATGTCCATTTTGCTTGGGGCCCCCAAATTCCTTCAAACGGCCCTGAGAGAGACCATTGCCTCTCTCAAACTGAAAGTCAAATGACTATGAATAAATAGTCCTCATCAACCTACTATTTCAGTCATAGAAAAGAAGAATCCGTCCCCACTTCCACTAGACTGCAAGCTCTTTGAGCAGGGTCCTCATCAACCGATTGTTCCTGTAACATGTTGTCATTGTCTCATTCATTGTTACATGTCAACCTTTTTATGATATTGTAAAGTGCTGCAGAATATATTGGCGCTATATAAATACTGATAATATATATATATTAATCCCCCAAGGACCCCATTAATTAATACCACTGGGGACTGACTCCCACAATCTGCCCACCTTGCTCTGAGCTATGGTCCACGTGTAGTAGATGGATCCCCTTGTAATATACAATACGTATAATAAAGAGGATGGTGCTTGGTATCATTTGTCCCTCTGTCATTTCACACAGCGACTTGTCGTGTCTTTATAATTAAAAAACAAACAAAAAAAAACATTTATCTGCAGTAATTCACCAACAACATCCAAAATACCAAGTCAAAAAATTGTATAATTACCCTCCCCCTCACACAGACATGGACTGTTCTTCCTAATAAAGTTGATTTAAGAAAAGAAAAAAAAAACGCAGCAACGCAGACGGAGAGACACGTTCTCGGCTTAGGGTGAAAAAAAAGGGGGAGGAAGGAGGAGGAACGTACCACTGCGAGAGAAAGGACAGGGGTGAATTCTCACACGTGACCGAGCGCTGTGCTAGCGAATGGCAGCGCTCTGCCTGCGTGACCCCCCTCCCTCACACCCCCCTCAGTTGGAGTGCCGATGGTGTGTTCCCGGGTGTGGGCAGCACTTCCGGTGTGTCCCCCGCCTCAGTCTCAGTGAGTGTGACCGGTGCGTGTCGCACGGAGCTCGTGGTGTCACACAGGCGCATTAACACCGCTCGTCTGCCCAGCATGGCCGAGCCCGAGCCCGAGGAGAGGAGCCTGGACGACTTCTTCGCCAAGAGGGACAAGAAGAAGAAGAAGGAAAAGGGGTCGGCGGCCGCGGCTGCAGCCAGTGCCGCGGGGAGCAGGGGGGCCGCCAGGCCGCCGGAGGGGCTCCAGACTCTGGTCTCCTCCACGGCCTCCTCGGCCTCCGCTCCCAGCCAGAGCAAGTTCACCAAGAAGGAGCGGTCCGGGCGGAGTGACGGCCAGGACAGCCAGCAGGAGAAGAAGGTGAGCGCTCCCCGGCCTGCTGCCAGCACAGGGACTAGCCACCAGGAGGGGGCGAACAGCATCATGGGAGCTGTAGTCCTCTCACAGCTGGAGCTGTACTCGGTGGCCTCTCTCGCAGTTCAGGCTCTCCTGTTGTCCCTGGCTCTGTTTCCCAGAAGGCCCTGCCATCCGAGAGCTGCCTTCCGGACACGTGCAGAGCAGCCTAGGCCGAAGGATGACCACCCTCCTGCTGTACGACTACAACTCCCATAATGCCATGCCAGCCTGTTATCACGTGACTAACACTCTGATTATAACGTGGTAATCTGCAGACTGGCAGAGAGTCCGGGGGTCTGTCCTGTGGCATGCTGGACCTGGTCCTTTTTTTTTTTTATGATGGGCCATGGATAGAATACTCATGTGCTCTAATGAAAGATTGTAATATTTGAGACATTCTGGGAAATATAGATTTTATATTTTTTAAGTTAATCATTTATGTTATAGAAACCTAATAGCATTAGTTCAAACCTGTATGTTAGCAATTGTGTGGCAGAGAGAGCTGGATATCCCTCTTACATGATCTTTTCATCTCAACCACAACTACTACATTGCATATACCAGGGGTGCCCAAAAGGTAGATTCCCTAATGTTGTAGAACTACAACTCCCATGATGCTTTGCATGCTCTTTTAGAATAGCAACGCATAATGGAAGTTGTAGTTTTCAAACATCTGGGATCTACCTTTTGGGTACCCCCATCATATACTGTAGCTCCTCTTGATATTACTTTGCCGAACACATCTTACTCTTACTGGAGATGTGTGTGTGTGTGTGTGTGTGTTAGTCGATGTTAAAAGATAAGTACCATAACAACTACATAACTTTAAATTTAAAGGTATGAAAGCCTGGCTATGCCAGGGCAGTCCTGGCACTGTACCATGGGCTTACTAAAAGCTGTTTAGCTGAAATGGCAATATTTTACATTGTCAGAAAGCAGAGCGACCACACGATGAGGTGATTTTTGGTGGTTGATGGTTCTTATTCGTGGAAAATAGCAATAAGTGTTCACATGTGCATGAAAGGCATCACAGTCATTTTCTAGTATTAGCACTCTTTCATTTTCTTCCCTTATGACTAAAAACAGCCACCAGTTAAGTGCACACAATTGTGTTCTGGAAAACTCTTTTCTAATGTGATTTTTATACTTGCAGGATGGTAGTAAGGTGTGACATTTTTAAAACATTTAAGGTGCATGTTACAAAATAGCTACATGGTGCAAAAAAAGAGAAATAATTCTAGCTTTCATGAAAGCTGAGAGGAGGTAGGGATCAGTGCCCAGCAGACCCGGATAAGAAGTCAAACTGTTACTAAATGGTTTGATTGCTTACATTGGGGTATGCCAGGGCCCTCCTGTCTCTGACACTCCTGGCACCATAACTGTTGTATTGTTGTACTTGTGGTTATTATATTGATACATCATGCTGACATCACAATCTGGTGCCCAATGACCTTCTATTGCAAAGCAAATTACTTTCTGTACAATGTGCCTGTCTAAATTTATTTGTGGCTCATCAACTAAATGGAGCTCGACAAGGTGTTTAAAAATGATTGTCAATGAAAACTCACACCTTTGAGTGGTGGGGTCATCCATCCCGCCTTAGGAACATCATATAAAGGCACAAATCAATGGTGACTAAAAACCTCAAAAATAAAATATAGTGGTTCCAGCTTCTTCAGTAAAATTATTTATAACCTGTATCCATATAGGGAACACTAAGTGTTAGTGCCTATGGTGATACATGTTATGATTAATTTTACTGAAGAAGCTGGTACCATTATGTTATTAACAAGAGGGACAAGAATAACCATCTTTAGAGATGCTATATTAAAATGTATTATCCATCCTATTTAACAATAGTGGGGCTGCAAACACAAAATAAGAAGGAATTCCAGTCTCACATTGTTGGGACATCATATAAAGGCAAAGTTCATTGGTGACTCCAACAGTCTGACTGCTATATATAGGGAACACTAAGTGTTGGTGCCTATATATAGCAGTCATACTGTTGGAGTCACCATTGATGTTTGCCTTTATGATGCCCCAACAATGTTAGACTGGAATTCCTCCTTATTTAGTGTTTGCAGCCCCATCATTGTTAAATAAGCTAGATAATACATTTTAATACAGCATCTCTAAAGTTGGTTTTTCTTGTCCCTCTTGTTAGTGAAGGAGCATTGTGATCTGCTAACAGCTTTGCCGTCTCCTCTTGCACTTCCATACGGCATCCTGACTTACAATGCCAGGGAGAAGTGATGAGGCATCACGTCCTCCCAGCGCGTTGCCTGAGCATTCAGGAGTGCAAGGGATGTATAACTGCTGACACTTCTAATGCAGCCATTGTCCTGCCAGACTCATTTGACAACTGCTGGCATCTGATAAAGGTCGACAGGAAAAGGACAATGTGAACAATTAATGAGACACTATGGTCACCAGCACCACTACTTAATATAGTGGTTCTTGTCTGTCCCTGCAGTGTTTACATTGATGCAAGGGAACACCTCTAGTGGCTTTCACTCAGATGGCTTCTAGAGCTGCTTCTTTATTTCAGTGTTTAGCATCTCTGCGCGCCGTTTCTGTACATTCCCCATAGAGATGCACTGATTCAATGCATCTCTGAGGCCATGCTGATTGGCGCAGCACAGTGTTTGCTGTGCACATGCATTAGGCTGCCAATGATTTCTTATAGGAAATTGTTGGATTGGCTGAGATCATAAAGAATGATGATCTCTACAATGGAGGCTTGGCAAGCAGAGATGAGGCCAAGCGAGAGAGCTTGAGTAAAATTACCTTTTCAGTGCAGTCTAAGGGAACCTAAACGATTAGTGTAACACTATAGGTTTAGGAATACATGTTTCTACTCCTGAAACCCAAGTATTCCTGTGTGTGTGTGTATGTGTGTACGTACACACACAATTATAAAAGAGTGTGTGGGTGTCTCATGCTGTATGTGTAAAGGGGTACTCCAATTGGACTTAATAAAACCTCCCTTCACCAGTGACCACTCTCCTTTTAAAATATTCTCTCCCTCCAACAGTGCAAGTCCTCTACATCTTTGGTTTCCTCTGTGATTTCATAATTTTCGCTCCCCTTGTCAAACGCCCCACCCGATCCACCATCGCTCCCCTCTTCTCTGACCAATTAATTTCAGTGATTGTTTGTTTAACCCCTTAAGGACCAAACTTTTGGAATAAAAGGGAATCATGACATGTCAGACATGTCATTTGTCCTTAAAGGGACACTATAGTCACCTGAACAACTTTAGCTTAATGAAGCAGTTTTGGTGTATAGAACATGCCCCTGCAGCCTCACTGCTCAATCCTCTGCCATTTAGCAGTTAAATCCCTTTGTTTATGAACCCGAGTCACACCTCCCTGCATGTGACTTGCACAGCCTTCCATAAACACTTCCTGTAAAGAGAGCCCTATTTAGGCTTTCTTTATTGCAAGTTCTGTTTAATGAAGATTTTCTTATCCCCTGCTATGTTAATAGCTTGCTAGACCCTGCAAGAGCCTCCTGTATGTGATTAAAGTTCAATTTAGAGATTGAGATACAATTATTTAAGGTAAATTACATCTGTTTGAAAGTGAAACCAGTTTGTTTTTTTCATGCAGGCTCTGTCAATCATAGCCAGGGGAGGTGTGGCTAGGGCTGCATAAACAGAAACAAAGTGATTTAACTCCTAAATGACAGTGAATTGAGCAGTGAAATTGCAGGGGAATGATCTATACACTAAAACTGCTTTATTTAGCTAAAGTAATTTAGGTGACTATAGTGTTCCTTTAAGGGGTTCATAATAAACTTTTATTTGCCAGTGGTAGGTGAAAATTTGTGAGCCCGACTTTACAATTTAAAGGCTGGATTCCACATCCATACACAAATGTCGCCAAATTGCATCAATTTGTCCTTTTATTTATTCTTTGTCTCTCACTCGACTGTTAATAGATATTTGAGTCCAAACCTTAGTTATTGCTGTCAATTATTTTTATGGTGTTTGGTCTGTGGATTAAAATATAGAACGTCCATGGATCCTTCAATTGCTGTAGAACACACACATATATACTTTCACAAGAAAAACAAGCCATGTAACTTAATCCAGGATATCCCAATCCTAAAGGCACAATACGTCCATATTTTCTAAGTATCCCCAGTTTAATGTGTGAATTCTGGGATCATTGGTGTGTCCTGAAGATTGAGCTGGTTATCACTTTACACATTGATGCACATTGTTGGCTTGGGAGATACTCTGGAAGGCCTTTGGCAGTGAATTACATGGAAAACAAATTGGGGTTTTCAGCACCACCACACACTCCCAAGCATTTCATAGTTACTAAAAAAAATTTTTTTTTTTTAATTTTTAGGAAGACGATGAATGGAAAGATTTTGAGCAGAAAGAAGTGGACTATACCGGTCTTAGGATTCAGTCGTTACAAATAAGGTAACTGATCTACATTTAAATGTTTTTGTTTTTTCTCTGTCGCAACTGATTGTGTAGAGTTGTCAACTTTTTTTTTTTTTTTTTTTTTTTTTTTTTTAAAAAGCAGTACTCTTGAACGTGTTCACATAGTGACTATGGAAAAGTTTTGACTAGTCAAGTTTGTAGTCCCACAGTCTCAGTCTTGTTCCAAAATAGTGTGTACCTACCGTGCGCCAGATCTGCAGCGTTTCTGTTTAGCTTGCCTGCAGGTGTGTAACATATACGGGAACACAGTTTGTGGGCTACAAGCAGTAATACTTTCATGTATACATACTTTAGTTTGTTCTGCTCCTTTTGCCTACCTTGTGTCCTGCCCCTCTCATAACATGACTACGTATGTGGCTTATAAACGCTTTAAAGAGATTCTCATCACACATCGCTCCTGTATTGGGAATATGCACTGGAGACAAAGATCTGAGGCTCCCTTGGTGGGATCTGAGTGCATGGCCCACCACATCCTACTGCTGTAGATGAGCTCTGTTCCAAAATAGTGTGTATTTACCTGCGGCGCTTCTGTTTAGCTCGTCTGTGGGACATACATACGGGAACCCAGTTTATGTGGGCTACGATCAGTAATGAGACCCTTGGGGGCGGAGTCTCATTGAGGGTTACCGGATCCTTCATGTAAATGGCTCAGTAGAGGAGCAACAAAATCCTGGGTGGCGAATTTCTACGAGTCGTCTGCACTTGAACCCACTCTTCCAGAGTTTGGCCATGTTGGGTAAATTTCTGAGTTTTCTTTATATGTTAAAGATAATCACACATTACTTCATTATTGATCTACTACCTGTTGTCATTGCTGTGCAGGTAGTGCTTGATTGTTAAATAGCTGGGCCTGAATGCTGTAGAATACTTGCGTTTTGGTCGTGGGAGTAATCCATGCACTATCCCACTGTTAAAGACTCGCACAATTTCACAAACAACCTATCTATATCTGTCCACCTTTCCTCCATTCATAAAGCTCACTCCCAATCTTGCCCCATGTTACCTGTAGCAAAGTATATATTTTTATTTCCCTTTCTTTCTTTCTTTCTTCTCTTTTCCTCTTTCTTAAGTGTCCTTTTGAAGTACTAATTCGTCAATGATTGCTCCCTCACAGAAGCCACTTAGGCTATATCAAATGTACTATAGCAAACCACTTTTGAAGTACTTGGTGCACCTAACCCTAAACAAAGCTAATTTACAGCCTCAACACTGCTACACATTAAAGCCTTAAGGGGTGACATTAATGTCGCTTTAGACCAGTCAGATGCCTTAAGGGGGAGTGTCTACAGTTCCACAGAGATGACTGAACACCATCAGCTGATATTTGTGATGTCTAGGCATGGTGAACGTCTGGCAAGCACTGCACCTGGAGAATTGGGATTAATAATTTTTTTTTTTTTTTCCTTATGGTACACAATTCCTGTGGCCTCATTGACTACATTGTTTTAGCACCGGAATAGCTCCCTAAACTCACCTCAGCTACGGTAAAGTCCTCCACCTGGTAGGATCACTCTCAAAATCTGTGTGAATCCCCCCCCCCCCCCCAAGCTGACTGAAAAATGCCAAAAGATAAATGACTCTTTCCCCTTGGAATATGAGCTAGTGACAGACACAAACAATTCTGGCGTGTCATTCTTGGAGAATGAGACCCAAAGGGTCTCCAGCCTCATTATTATTGGTATTTATACACATAAGAGCTCTATTAAGGGACACTTAAGGAAACGCAAACACACTACCACCCTCAGACCTCCTTGTAAAGCCCTTTGAGCCTTACAGCCCGCAGACAGCTCCTTGCCAAACAATCATGTTCCAAACTGTTTTTTTTTAATTTTTTTTTTTTTTGAGCATTTTAATAAAAGTGGACATCTGCTGGTCCAAATGCTTCAAAAACACAAATAACCATGCCACCTCCATAATATACATACTCCTAAGAAATCACACAGTTCCCTGACATCATATCACACGGATTTAAATCATACTATTCCATGCTTTAAAGTTTCACCCTACCCCCTGAGAGCAAGGTTCTTCAGGCAAAACAAAGACTTATTACCAATTACCTCTGTTCTCCAGAAACATTGAGACAGCAAGACCATTTCTCTTGACAAACTACAGACTGCTTTTTTCAAACTGATTCAGATGGACTCACTTTGCTGTATAATAAAAACCTCTGGTGACCTTCTCCTCAAACAGCTTGATGGGCTAAATGCCCTTCAAGAGGATGCTTTTCCTAGAGACTTCCTATCTGCAAACATCACTGCTCCCCAAAGTGAGCAAGGACTCGTGGATATATTTTTATTTTTTTTTAGGCCCTTGCACCAGGGGCTTCATAGGAATCTGTTATGGGTTTCTCTGAAACTGTTTTCAGCTGCAGGGTTAAAACTAAAGGACCACTATAGGCACCCAGACCACTTCAGCTCAATGAAGTGGTCTGGGTGCCAGGTCCCCCTAAAGACAGTTCATATCTGTCATCATTCATTGTCCATTTCCTTTTGCATTGGTTATGCTTCTAGTAGGCTGTGAGCAGAGTCCTTGTTCTTGGTTAAACAGTTTTCCAATGCCTTTATCAAAGCCAGGGTTTCCTGCGATGTACTCTGCAGCTTTTGATCTGTCTCTTGGTCAAATGGATATTATATGGCTACTGCTACACAAATGTAGTAGATGAAAAAGTAATGAATTCCTTTGAATTGTTGTGCTATGTACATAAAATTATCTAGGCACCCAAATCACACCTTAACAGTAATGCCTCTGCAGATTGCTTATGAAAAGTGCTGTTACTGAGAAATGGCACTTTACATTTTTCAATTTTCACACTTGCTAATAGTTGTCTGACTGCTGCTACAGGACTAAAGTAATTTAAATTAACTGAATCTTTTTGACCTCCACTATTAGCATGTAAAGTATGCTGATTCTAAAAGCAGTATGAATTCAATGCTTCTCTTTGAAAAGGCTATTGGACTCCGAGTTCTGGTGCTATCCTATAGAATGTAAGCTCGTTTGAGCAGGGTCAACCTATTGTTTTTTTTTTGTTTTTTTTAATTGTCCTATTTATAGTTAAATCCCCCCTCTCATAATATTGTAAAGCGCTAAGGAATCTGTTGGCGCTATATAAATGGTGATAATAATAATAATAATAATAATAATAATTTAAGGTTAGATATTCCATGCCTTGCAGGAAGCAGCAGTTTGATTTATCATGGCTAGGGCTATATTGCCAAATTTGCTCTTACAGAAGTTTGCCAAATTTGCTCTTACAGAAGTTTATGCTTTTACAGTTAGGTGACTCTCTAAGGGCGTATTGCTTGCAGCCCTTTAAAGGGACACTAGTCATCCTGACCGTTTCACCTCATTGAATCCTCACCGTTTCACCTTATTAAAGTGGTCTGGGTGCAGAGTCCCTGTCCCAATTAGTTCTGCAATGTAAACATTGCCGTTTTTTGAGAAACCGAAAGGCCGCTTCTGGGATTCTACAGACTGAGTCCCTTAAACAACGCTGGACATCCTCACTCTCTCCATGAGGACATCCAGCATCCGTGAAATCCCCATAGGAAAAGTATTGAGGCTCACCCTGTCAGATGAATAGGGTGAGTAAAGGTTTTTTTTAACCCATTATGTGCTGCAAGGGGAGCCTGGGAGGGAAGGGTGAACCGAAGGGTACTATAGTTTTATCAATACAGATTTGTATTGTAACACTATAGAATCCCTTTAGGGCTTCTAAGCAGCATGTGTAACTCCCTACCCAATTGCAGACATTGCTTACACACTCTATTGTCTATTTCTTTGCTACATTGTATTGTTTTAAGAGGTCTCTAGGAGTCAGGACTTTTGTATAGTAATAAGGACTGAGTTTGACCAGATAATTAACATTTTTGTTTTGTTTTTAATAAATTTTTAAAGCAATGAAAAAGATGATGATGAATATGAGAGAAAGGAAGAGCAGGGTGCTGACTGGGACGACAATGTAGGCTACGGCTCAGAAAAGACATCAGGTCCTTGGAATAAGTCTGCTTCTGCCCAAGCACCAGTAAATATTGGTAAGATATTGGTCTTTTTTTTTTTAAATTGTGTCTTCTAAATACAGTCAAATATTGATGTATTTTTTTTTTTTTTTTTTTAATATACAGTAAAACGTGTATTGTGTTTTTGTTTAATTTCTATTCTGGCTTTCTCATTCTTGAATTATTATACTTGAATGCACAATTTCACTGACTGCTAAATTCTATGATTGACTGTCCATCCTTCCTTTGGATCGACTTCCTGCTATAGGCACATATACCATGCCATAAATCGTAACTCAGTGTCAGATGTGCATGATGTTTGTAGGTGTTTGCATTCTGTCATTTAACGTTAAATCCAAACAGTTCCATTAATAAACATTTTTCACCATTAAGTGGCAGAAGTTCCAGAGCCTGTACAGTCAAGTGGTGTATACAGACCTCCAGGAGCCAGAGCCTCTGCTACAACTCGAAAACCACAAGGTCCACCTGAAATATTTAGTGATACACAATTTCCATCGCTACAATCCACTGCCAAACATATAGAATCCCGCAGGTAAGTACTCTCATTTCATTAACTTTAATACTTAGAACTGTGGTTCTTGCGCTACTTGGTCTACATTTTTAAGGTGCCCAAGTAATAGCTCAAATTTATTGTGACTGCCTTTCTTACATTAAGACTCCTTTTAAGATTACATTATAGTTCTGCATTTTTAAAATTGTGGGCTAAATTTTGTAATTGTGTGATGGTTTAGGTCCCACATTAAGGTGAAATATTAACTTGTTCTGCCTTCTAGCTGTAAAAGGCTCTGCATGTATGGGTTAGTGTTTTAGTTGCTTTAAAGAAATATGCAGTGGCCATTTCACAAAAGTATTTAAATGAACTATGGAGCAAGTGGCAGTTTAAGCATTGCTTGGAAATTTGACATTTTTTGTTTATTTTATCAGTAAGTAACGTATTCAGGGTACAGAAAAGAATGGGATTATAGTTGGTTTAGATTTGTACAGTCGCTCCTTATACAGGGGGAGGGTACATAACAGAGGGAGGGGGGTGCATCACAGGTTGATACAGACAAGCATTTTTAGTAACATTAGATCCACATTATTTCCAGTTCAGAGCGACAATATTCCCACAATAGCATGTCACACGACACATAACATATCAGCATCCCACGGGTGGCTGTGGGGGTGTGAGTAAGCATTTGCAACTTGGGTGTGTTAAGGCCATTGCAGCTTATTTGCGAGGTACAGCCCCTGGTGCTTTACCCGGTACCTTACCAGATCTCCATGTTTGCCAAAGCTCCCAAGCTTTCTTATAGAGCGTAGAGGGGAGGGGGGAGGGGAGGGGAGGGGGGGTCAACTTTCTAGCGTGTTGGGGCATTTCTTTAGGGAGATCCAGCAGTAGGCACACCTGTGGGGTGAATGGGGGAGAGCTTTGTGTGGCTTCTCGGATCAATGCATGCACTTCAGTCCAATAAGGATGTAGCCGTGGGCAGCTCCACCATATATGGTGCATTGAGCCCTCTGCTGCTGGCCTCTCCAGCAAAGTGGTGAGGTGGAGGGAAAGATCTTGTGCAGTCTGGTCGGCACCAAGTACCACCGGTATAAAATTTTACAGTGTTGTTCAATGTGAGAGGTGGATTTTAGTAGCTTGAGAGGGTCGGACAGGATAGTGTCCCAGGATGTTGGTGGCACTGCCCAGTCTAGATCGCTCTCCCATTGTTGAGGCTACGCTTTTTAAGGAGGCAGATCAGGGCCAGAGTCAGCACAAGTCAAACACATTCCTGACCAATCAGCATCTCCTCGTAGATATGCATTGAGTCAATGCATCTCTGAGGAACGTTCAGTGTCTGCATGCAGAGGGTGGAGACACTGAATGTCCGTACAATAAACTGTAGTTGTTCTGGTGATTATAGTGTCCTTTTGAAGCATAATTTATTACTTTATAAATTAATAAACTGAAATAGGTTATTTTGCTCTTAATAGTTTATGTATCACTTTCAAATGCTCGAATATTAAGTACAAATGTTTTCATCCAGTGTGATCATATTTATTTTTATTCCAATTTCCTCTCACCACCTCCTTCCTCTCCCCCTTCTTGTATTAGGGATAAGGAAATGGAGAAGACATTTGAAATAGTAAAGCATAAAAATCGTGCAAGAGAAGAGGCTGCAAAGAATCAAGCTCTACGGCTTCAATTGGACAATCAGTACGCAGTCCTAGGGGAGCAGTAAATGTGCAAAACACAATAAGTGAGCTTTGATAACCCACCCACTAAAGTAAACAAACTACAGCTACTGGCTATGGACACATCATCAGAACCATGCGAATGTCCTCCAGAATGCACTGGAGGATGATGCAAACAATTGGATTCTCAAGACTTGCGGAAGAATTAAAACACAAATTGCAAACTTTTTAACTATTTTTGTTTTCTTTGACCTTTTATCCCCACCTTTGCATATGGGAATAGTCACCTTCGAGGTGCTGATTACTGAACATGTATTCCTGGTGTGTTATAGCCATTATGCTTCCATCTAAGAACAGAAAAGCAGCATTCAGTGGTTATTAAAATCTTTTAATGTGGAGCCTTCAAAATGGCTGACTACCTCAGATTTGCTATTGTTACAGCAGACACCACATGGATTGCAGGCGCTTTATAAAAAGATGTGGTTGGATCTGTTTCTAGTGGTTATGATGTTGGGGCAAAAAGTGGATTTCTCTTTTTATTCTCCAGGTGGAGGAGGAAGGAGGATGTTTTTTAACTTTAAGGTTTTGTGTGTTTTGTTTTTCTTTTTTCCTCTTTCTTTCTACACCTCCTGAGACAACTCTTAACACATCGCCTTTTCAAAATTCTATTTGTCTGCTTTTGTCAATGATTTAAGTGACCTTAAAGGGATTATTAGCATTGGCCCCATTTATGCTTGTTCAGTTTTTTTTTTTTTTTTGCATTGGTAATACACACGTCTCTTTATAGAAATTGCCACAAAGCTGTAGTTTGTTGCTTTTTGTATAGGGTAAATGTCAAACAGCAAGTTAATACACAGACCGCTCTGCTGAGGGGCAATTGGGAAGTAGCTATATTTGTTTCTCATAGTTAGACTTTAGTTTCTGAAATATATTGCAATCTCAACACTTGCATTTGTGCGCTAGTTAGTGCTGTAGCGCACTAATATCCAGGTCCCTAGAACAATATTATGCAAAAAAATGTTCAACTGGTTTCTAGACCTTAATGGGACTTTACTAAAAATTGACTCCCGTTTAAATCAGATGTTGATGTATTTTTATTTCCCCCCTCCCATCTATACTTTGGCTTAGCCATATGGATAGCGAATGTATCTATGTAGAGTTTTTTTGGTTTTTTTACTGTGGCCACTCCAAAGTAGTGGTTAAGGTGCGTCAGTCTTGTCATAGATGGTAAGCGGTCCTTCATACAATACATCATGGGACAATAGGCACAATTGTCAGTACAACCAATACTAATGTAGATGGCCAAGGTATAAAAAATCTACCTCTATCATAGAACTGCTAGCTGTCTGGTAGGCACACTATAGAAATTAACAGCTCATTTAAACAGGACACAAACAATTCGTATGATAGAGTAAGAAAAGATGCAGTGTATGTTGTGTAAGCAGTCAGTAGCAGTGTGAAGACTGATTTACAATACCACATTCTTTGAGCTTGAAATTTCAGTTTTCTTAAGGGAACACTGTCTTCCTAACTGCTTCTTCTCATTAAAACAGTTTCTGGAGTCCACCATTTGTTTTTTTGTTTTTGTTTTTTTCATTTTAACAGTTTGTTTTTTACGTTTTAATGCTCAATGGGAGTCCTTGGGAGCCCATCCTCTTTGTAATAATTGGACTAATGAGGAAGCAGTAGCCAAAGCAGCAGTGGGTACCTGTCGGCTGACTGCTTTCAGCCTATTACAGTGCCAATTGCTGGTATGGATTGAGTTGTCTTGAAGGAAGTGTGTAATGTCTGCCTTAGCCATAATTCCAGTAGGGGCTGGCCTGAGGGTGGTCCGTGTTAAACTGCTCTGAAAATGGCTTAACACTAAATGGAGGGATAGCACCAATGACTCCAGGTATTATAGCCAATTCAATGAGTTGAAATTGTTCTTGTGCCTTCAGTGTTCCTTTTAAACGAGGACTGTAGCCACTTTAACAATTTAATCTTATTGAATTGGTTATGGTACCTGGAATTTACCAATGTGTTCCCTCTGTTATTTGTGAAACCATTTTCAAGCTCAACGCTGAATGTGAGGGTCCCTGGCCACCCATAGCCATGTCCCCACTGTAGGTGTGGCTAAGGCAGAGATTACACATTTCCTTTCAGTCATTGAAAAATATACCAGCAATGAATGGCTGTGATTTGCCGAGTGTCAACTACCTTTATTCAGCCCCACAGCCATCCATTGCTGCTCAGGCTAATGCTTAATTAGCAAAATCAGCACAGATGGGATTGGTTGCTGGAGCCTCTTGTTTAGCACTAAAACCTTAAAAACCATTTACCGTTAAATGAAAGGATAGCATCAGGGACTCCAGACACAAACTACTGCAATGGGAGTAAGCAGTTATGGTGCCAATTTAAGATGCAGCCTCCACACCAAGTGCCATGCTTCAAGAGCTTTGTGATTTAATGAGCAGTTACATTTAGCAATGGAGATTTTCTTTGTGAAACATAGGTTTGCTTTTAAGCTTACCTGTAACCTGTGCTGCATCCGGCAATGCTTGGCAAGCAGTAGTGTATATGTAAGGAGGGAGTGCAGGACAGTTAAAATAGTGCTTTGTTGCTCTGCACAGTTTTGTCGTCCTTATAATTGTATGTCACGCTGAAGGTGGATTGCAGCCTGCATGTTTTAAGGATTTCCAGTCCTCTTTATTGAAACGTGACAAGTCCGCTTTAAGCAGTTACTTAATATGGTTGTATGTGGGAAGGTTGCTATATTGGCTTCTGCAAAGCGGTTTTCTTTTCATGCCATGGTAAGAATAATGTGTTTGTGTTTTTTTTTGTTTTTGAAGCTTTTAACCTCCTATATCATTAGCCTTTCTGCTAACACAATCCATATATTACATTTTCCTGCTCTCTGCACCTTCCCAAACTTCACATTAGAAATCTTGTTTGCACTGTATCCTGGTCATGTGTGAACATGCCCAAAATCTTTCTGCACTGCTCTATGGGGGAAAAAAGGGATTTGCTGCGTGCCACATCTGAGAAAGTGCAAGTTTTGCGCATGGCCTGTAATGCAGAACTGAGCCACTGAGTTTTCAGTGTATGTTTAACACTTGGCATGTTAAATGGTCAGTTTGTTTTTGTTTAACAATAAGGACTTTGAGTCCATAATGTATAATTTCATATCCTAATCTGTGGAGGGTTATTACATTCTACGCCAAGATCTGCCAATCTGTCATTGCCTCCTCAGGTAGCGATTAAACGAATGGTGTTAACTCTTCTTGATATCTTCCTTTAAAATCAAACTGTACGTCAAGCATACACACAGATTTTAAAGACCACTTTATTGCAACCTTGTAACCCGTGCCAATATTCTCGCTCAGCAGGGGCCAGTGTTTGGCAAAGCGACCTCGCTGTGAGTGCTTTCTTGCATATCTTGAATCATAGAAGGTGTAATTTGGCACATTCAAAAAAACCTGAATGTGATTTTTTTTTTTTTTTTCCTCCCCATGTTTGAGCTGAATGTTGGCGTTTGAATTTTACCTTGGAGGCACTTTATCTACAGTGTTCTCTTTAATGTGATCACCCTATGCATTGAAGAGTTTTAGCACATCTCCCCATCACCACCACCATAATTTTAATCTAGCACATCAAGGTACTGCCACAGCGAAATCTTGCCAACTAAACCATGAGTCTCATTGCAGGTATGTTATTAAAAATGGAAACTGAAATTGTTATTTATGTGGAATGTTTGGTAGAATGTAGAAGTTTAATTATCTCATGGCATACTTTAAGCATATGAAGACCAGTAAGATTTCATATTTTAAATTCTTCCCCAGGACTTTTTTTTTTCCTTTTTTAGTTGTGGGAAAATGTATCTAGGTTTTATATCATGCTGTTGCAATGGGTAGTTGGACTGTCCTTTATGGGCTACTCAGGCATGGACTACGCAGCCGGAAAATAGAATCTGTGACTTTACTAAGCCGAATTAAAATTTAAATCTGTCTATACATTGTCATCTTGTCTGGTTTTTAATTTTTTTTTTTTATACAAGTGAAACACAGGCACACTATAGGCACAAAAACAACTTTAGCTTAATTGAGCAGTTTTGGTGTATAGATCATGCTCCTGCAGTCTCATTGCTCAACATTCTGCCATTTAGTAGTTTTAAATTACACTTGTTCTGTTTATGAAGCCCTAGCCACACCTCCTCTGGTTTTTACTCACTGCTTGCATTAAAACAATGTTTTGTGTTCAATCAGATGTTAATTTACTTTACAAGTTTTTATCTCCTGCTCTGTAAAGTGAAATGTAATAAAACACAGGAGGCTCCTGCAAGGCCTAGAAAGCTATTAACAGAGCAGGAGTTAAGACATTAAAAATTAAGGGCTGCATAAACCGTGATTTAGCTCCTAAATGACAGAATTGAGCATTAAGACTGCAGGGGTATGATCTACTATACACTAAAACTTCTTCATTAAAGTAAAGTTGTCTTGGTGACAAGTGTCCCTTTAAGTAAACCTTTTTATTTTATTTGTAATTCTTTATTTTAGCTGTGCAGGCATGTCAGTAAACAAACTATATATCCTGACGAAAGTTCCTTAGATATATATAATTTTTTTTAATAACATAGCACATTTTTTAAAATTATTGTAGAATGACAAACTAGCTAGGCCTACCACTGCTAGTCGGAGTGATGTCATCCAATTGTTCAAATGTGTCCTAATGCTAAACATAGTAAAAACTGCAATTGGTGGTTGTAGCGCGAGGGTAGGCACAAGTAGCGGAAACCATTAAGTGATAAACTACAGATTATACAGCAGTAAACCCTGGCTTGGGTGAGATATGGGCATTTGGGTGATCCCTTCTTTTAATTACATGCCCTGTTTGTCAGGTGTCTGCATGGTCTACGACCCCTAACACCGAGGGGGTGGAAATTGCCAGGGCAGTAGCCCTATTGTGATGGTGTCGTGCGTGGGGTGTGAGGTGTGCTGTAGAATGATAGACATGTAGAGTAAACTGGAACTTAAAAACTAGTAACTTTTTGTGTACTAGCAGAAGTAAACATATGTGCTTTTGCATTTTAGCTCGATTCTGATTTAAAGTTGCTTCCAAACATTAGCAGGTATTGTTGCTCCAAGGATTACTCCAAGCACCATGACCAATTTAAAAAAAATAAAAATAAAAATTGCCAGCATGTTGGGGATAAAGGACCAATGACAGCATGGCACCTCTTAAATTCATTGCTGCCCAAGATCTTCCCTCCGCTCTTATAGATGTTGTACCTCTCTAGCGAGGAACGTTGCCAAAGGAGGATTAGACTGTAGGTAGAATGTGGGATTGCAGTTACTTATTGGGACACCATGCCAGCAAGGATTACTACAACAAAAATATTGTTTTTGTTTGGAGTAACAATTGGTTACCAGAATATAATCAATGAATACTACATATACAATTTTTATGAAATACTCATTCACTGTGCTGTGAATGTTGCTGAAATCGCAACACAATCTCTAAAAAGAACATAAGGCAGTGATGGCGAACCTGTGCCAGGCAGAGCCTTCTGTGGGCACACAGCTATAGGTCGCATGGGGAGGGGGCTGCTGCCGCCGGCTGGCAGCAATGCAGAGTAGGTGCCCGCCCAAAACTCTTTTGTGGAGGCAGGGATCTGGGAAGCAGCTCGCCTGTCCTCCCGCGAGCAGGCTGTGTGGAGTGTTGCTGCATGTTCCCCATGGCAACACTCCACACAGCATTGCGCAGGACAACAGGAGAGCTGCAGCCAGACAAATACCCCCATTGGACCACCAGGGCTGGCTGTGTATCCCCCTTCTTCACCAAAGGTAAGAAGGGGTGTGAGGGGGGCAATAAAGGCTTTATGTATTTTTTTTTTTTTATCTTTACCACCACCACCCTCCTATCTCCCCCGCCTCCAAAACACACAGCACCACTACACCACACACTCTCAATGCAGTATGTCTGTGTACGTATTCCACTTGTTGGAGATACTAATCAATAAAAGTTTAATTTTATCTATTTAATATTTGTATAATTGAACTCTGTTATTTTAGAACACGATGTTAAATAGTTTGGACAACTGTATTTCTTAATGTAAACCTCAGGATTCAGGTTTAACCCCTTAAGGACACATGACATGTCATGATTCCCTTTTATTACAGAAGTTTGGTCCTTAAGGGGTTAAAGGACCACTCTAGGCACCCAGACCACTTCAGCTTAATGAAGTGGTCTGGGTGCCAGGTCTAGCTAGGGTTAACCCATTTTTTAATAAACATAGCAGTTTCAGAGAAACTGCTAGGTTTATAAATGGGTTAATCCAGCCCTCAAATCCTCTAGTGGCTGTCTCATTTGCGTGATTCTCACTGTGAAAATCACAGTAAGAGCACGCAAGCGTCCATAGGAAAGACCATCTGAATGCGCATTCAGCCAAATGGAAGGAGAGGAGGAGGATTGGAGGAAGAGCTCCCTGCCCGGCGCTGGAGAAAGGTAAGTTTTAACCCCTTTCCCCAGAGCCCTGAGGGTGGGGGTACCCTCAGGGCACTATAGTGCCAGGAAAATGAGTTTTCCTGGCACTATAGTGGTCCTTTAATTGCCGTGTTGGCACTTTGAGGGAATAAAAAGTTGGTTTGGGTACTCAAGCTCAAAACAGTTCGCCATCACTCATATAAGGTCTTATGTTATAGTCAAGCCTGAAGCTGACAAAACGTGGATCTTCCACTGCCAAGTCTCCCCCTCCTAGCCCCCTATTTCCACAGCCATGGCATATGGACATCTCATGCAGTGTGAGTTGGTGATGAGCCTTGCGGGATACTACATTGACCTATCTGCTGTACTTGGGTAGATGAAACAATAGGAGTTCAAGATAGTGGTGGCTGAGGCAGAGCTTCAGTGGAGTATAGATGCCTTCAGATTAAATGAACAAGCATCACTGTGAGACAGCTGTCTCTTTCAAAAGCTATAGGTCTCAATGAGACTATTGCCTCACTTTGCAGTCTAAAAAAAAAAAGTTTAATTACTTCCTTTCTAATATTTTCTAAACTCACTCGAGGGCGACGCTGATCCAACTAACCAGTGTCCTATCCCTAGGAATACTAAAAAAGTGCATTTGGCATACCATACAAATTTAAACGTGTTGTTGGAAGAGCTCTTCACCTTGCAACATCCTGATATATAAAAATTTGTCACAAAATAATCAAATTCTGTTTAGAGCACTTGGATGTAAAGTATCCAAGCAGTATACCCATTAAGATTCTAGTTTTCCTGGATTTTTTTCTTATATTGTTACCACCTCTCAAGTGTTTATATTTAGCAATGGCCATAATTTTTAATTAGCTTGAATCTTGGTTGTGTTTAAAGGAACACTATAGGGTCATGAACACAAACGTATTCCTGACACTATAGTGTTAAACCCACCATCTAGGTGGCCTGTCTCTCTCCTCCCCCCCACACCCTTAAAAGGATTAAAAACTCACTTTATTTCCAGCACCGAGCTGGTCTGCTGGAGCTGGCCTTGCCCCCGAGCTGCCTTCTCGATGACATCAGAATTGGCAAATTTTAGCCAATCCAATGCTATTCTATAGGGAAAGAATTGCATTGGCTAAAATTGTGATGGGGCCAGGGCCAAACGCTGTTTTGGCCAATCAGCACTTCTTCTTGGAGATGCATTGAATCAATGCATCTCTATGAGGAAAATTCAGCATGAACGGCTGTGCAGCACTGAGCCAGGAAGCACCTCCAGTCGCCATCTGAGTGGCGGCCCCTTGGAGGTGTCCCCAGGGGCAATGTAAACAATGGTTACACCATTTTGATAAAGCCCCAGCGGTGAAACGCGTTATGGTTATTTTATATTGTGTTTTTTATAAAAATGATATTTGGTTAGATATATGCACCATTATCATTTTTGACACACTATTATAATTTCTATCATTTCAACTATTTTTCCTGGCATTTTTATACTATATATCCTGAAGTGGGGATTATACCACCAACGCTACCCTAAAAGTGCAGTGACCTGCACTTCTTTTGTGAGTATATTTTATTCACTACCTCAAAAAAAACCATCAGAGAGCACTATCTGCTGTTTTTATCTTCTTCTTCTGAAAGTTGGATATAACCCCTGGAGGACAAGCACCAACACATCCTGTAAGCGGGGATTATTCCGCTATATGCCTACAAATCCTGAGCTGGCTATAGCTCATCTAAATGTGAGTGTAATACAGTAAATATAGTAGTATTAAATCATATGTATTACACTCCGCATGATTGGTCCTCTCTTCTTGTGTCTTCCATATCACGAGACGGTGTGAACTACCACAACAAGAGAAGTCACCCCCACAGTGGAATCAGAGACTAAAATCATTTGATCTCCTGATACTCATTGGAACTTATCTACTATTATTTTTTACTTATTTTTTTATTACCGTAAATTTCTTTTTTCTTTTATTAATTTATTATTTTGTAATTTTGGCGCAACCTTTGTTTTTACTGTGTATTCCTTATATAGAGGGTTACCCTCTAGAAGGTCGCTGCCTGTCCAATATATTATTAGCGCTAACCTACACCCCTTTTCTCTTGCAATGTAAACAGTGCCTTTTTTCTGAAAAGCCAGTGTTTGCATGAAAATGCCTGAAGGCAATGATTATACTCACCAGAACTACTACATTAAGCTGTAGTTGTTGTGGTGACTAGTGTCCCTTTAATAAAATGAGCAGATACGGAGTGGTTTTATATAAATTTTCGATATTTCAGCAATGTTCACCTAACCTGGTTTTTAATGGCCTAGTAGTTCTGCCCGTAAACAAGTTTGTTAGAAATGCTACACTTAAATGTTTTTATCTTACTAAATTCACAGAACCAATAGATCATACGAAAGAAATAATAAATTGGATATTTGGTACATTCATCCTATACCCAGGGCATGCAGGCAGAGATCAGGCACGCACAAACGGTAATAGAGGTCCTCTGGGATTCTACAACCCGCTGCAGCACACCCTTTCCCATGGCCAAAGGCTACTCTTCCTGTGACAAGGTAAAGTCCCTGAGTCTGCAGGAGGCTACGATCTCCGCTGGTGTTCAGCCCACGTGCTGCTTGCTGCTGCCACTTGGGTCTCTGACCTGATGGTTTCCTGGCATGAACTCGGGTGTGCTGCCCTTGTGCTGCTCGCTGTAGCTGCTTGGGTCTCTGACCTGTTGAGGGTTTCTGGGCAGGATCTCGAGTGTGCAGCCCTTATGCTGCTCCTGCTTGTGTCTCTGACCAGTGGAGGGTTTCCGGGCAGGAACTCGAGTGTGCAGCCCTTGTGCTGCTCGGATCTCTGACCTGTTGAGGGTTTCTGGGCATGAACTCGGGTGTGCAGCCCTTGTGTTGCTCGCTGCTGCCGCTTGGGTCTCAGACCAGTTGGGGGTTTCCAGGCAGGAACTTTGCAAACAGGTTGAGTCACACGGACCATCGCTGCAGATTGCTTCTTCCATTTCCTCAGGTTCCGCCAGAACCTCTGGCATTTGGCATTGAATGCCCGTCTTAGGTAGGCCATGTGGGTTTTTCTGCAAGAGTCACTCAGGAGCCACAGGTAGGTGAGTGAACACTGCTTGGTGGGGACCAGGATAACCCCCGCCGGCCCAAAGGGAGGGGAGTACGGGGCGCTATAGATCCACAAAGAAGAAAGCCTGGGCCACCCCGGACAGAGAGATCGGCCGCTTCTCCTGTAACACCAGGCCGCAAGTAGATGGTGGCTGCCACTGCTTGGCTTTGAGAGTGTGGAGGTCTGAATCTCACTCCAATGTTGCCTGCAAGGTACTAGACAAGTTTGCCAGTATGAGTTAGTCCAGTAATAGGGCTTTTGTCACCCGTTAAGTCGATTTTAAGCCAGGAGCCCAAGCTTTCTGCGTCCATCCAGTATGGTGTCCAAGCCCCACCCCCCAAAAATGACAACATTTTTTAAAATAGTTTTTTAAAAACCAAATCCACATTTTATCCATCTTATTATTAATCAGGAGCATTAGAATTTTTTCAAAGAAAAGTTAGGAGAATGGAAAAAGTTAGAAACAAATTACAAATATGACAATTTATTTTAAATAAAAAAAGAGAAGCTATAAAATAACTCCAAAGAGATGATACAATAGTAATAAAGTCAGCAGACAAAGGTGGAGGCCTGGTGATTTTATCATAGGAGATGTATGAAGCGGAGGCATATAATTAACTTAATGATGCACAAGCATGCTAAATGAAATAAAGATCGACAACAGATATAAAAATACTATTAACCAGACGTCTAGATAAAGGTAAATTAAACTGTGTTTTAAATCCACAAGAATTCAGATATATTAATGTGCAATATCCAAAAAACCTGATCCATCAGACCAGGCCTACCATTGCTCCATGTTCTAGTTCGGCAGACTAGATGTTGGGCAGACTAGATGGGCCGAATGGTTCTTATCTGCCGTCACATTCTATGTTCTGACACTCACATCTTTATTGAAGGTCATCAAGGGCACTATGACGGGTCTGCAGCTATGTAGCAAATTGTGATGCACTGTCTGTTCAAACACCTATCATGGCCAGCATTAAGTGTTTCAGCAATTTGTGTTACACTAGCTTTTATGTATGATTGAACCAGACAGGTTCGCCTTTACTGCCCCCCATGCATCAATGAGCCTTAAGAGCCCATGACCTTGATGCCAGTTCACTGGCTGTCCTTCCTTGCACCACTTTTAGTAGGTACTAACCAGAACATACTGGGAATACACCAAACCCAGACCTTTTCATTTTTCCTGCTTCCAACACATGAAAGTCAAAATTATACAAAAATATACAATTGTAATGTGTTCTTATTAGTTGTGATTGCTTATATTATTGTGTCCAACCTGATATCACCTCAAAATAAAACACTGATTGACAAGAAAAAAAAATGCAAACAATACCTAAAAATTAAACATCTGCTCTCAGGTGGAATATTCCCATTGATGAATGTTTGCTAATCCTTAAATACATTTGTATTTTTCTTTTGTCTTGTCGAAGGAGATTGCACTATACAACATAAGGTAATGCTGGAGGAAAAATCATGTGAGGATTTTTATTTTTTTTGGTGTTTTTGAGGTGAATTTTATTTTAAACATGTACTCTTAAAATATGAACATACAAAATTAAAATGGTCAGATATATTTTCATTTGCTTTATGTACTTTTTATTTTTAAAGTTCATGTTAAGCTAATGTGAGAAATTCATGGAAAGAACATTTTACTACTTCCAAGTGTAAAAGGACTATTAGCTAGCAGGCAATAATAACATGAAGATCACTTACTGTTCAGATTAAAAGAACCTTTACAAGGTTTGGTCAGTTTGATGAACAAAATCGAGCAGTAAGAATAAGTTGCAGATATGGAACAGTGATAATATACAATATTCATTTTATGTATAAAGCAATAATTTAAAAAACAGATACAGAAATGTAATTTTCCTTTCAGTTATGTACAAAGTGTTCAACTGTAGATGGTGTGTCACAAAATATGCCAAACGTTGACAGGTATATATAAAGATCCCAACACACCTACATTTCCTTTAACAAAATCTGGATCGTTTAATACTACTCGTATCTCCAGAGTTTTTCCTCTTGCGAGAAGTCTCTGTCACCTGAATATATGGAACAGCATCGGGGAGGCAGTAGTTATTGGCTGGAGGAGGTTGTTCCTTTAAAAAGGAGGCAGGACATACACATTAGAGTGTAAATTAGCACCATTTTTTGAAAGGGAATATAAAATATGGTATAGAATAATAAGAAAAAAGACAGGATAGGTAGATAAAGACATGCTCTACGAGAAAGTCTGAAATGAGCGTTTGCAGGCTGGTGTAGCCAGGCACATTGTCTGAATCAAGATGGGTTTGCTCATTACCTGGCTAAAGATATGGTAATGAAAATCTACCAACTCAAGAGGCAACTTTGGTATTTTGGCACTTCTTTTTAAAACATATATAGACCCCCTAAAAGTTATTTGGCTGCAAATCTTAAAAGGACACTTGGCTGCCCCCTTCCACTCCCCTCACCACAACCATTTAGTATATATACACCCCATGAAAACATGCATGCAACAGATCTTGCCTGTAGCCTTTGCATTCCTCCCATTGTTCCTCAGTCCATACTTTGACTGCCCAATGCAGCTCAATTAGAAGTATTTGCAAGGCAGGTGCTCTGGGGAGTTGCCTGCCTCTTGAGTTTAACTCTCCAGAGCTGAACTATCAGAAAGTAACCCGATCGGTTGTCAGATTTACAGCCAGGGTTTTGATTTATAAAAGTGCCAATTTCTATTGAAATCAGCAATTTCTTACAAAGTAAAGTGTTTTCGGTGTTCATTTAATAAAATGTGCTATGATGGTTTATGGGGCTGAATGGTCAAGCTACCTCTGTTGTGGCAAAGGTAAGCCAATTACTAGGTCAATCTATTTTATTGAGATACTTGTGTATATATGCTCAAAGCTAGGGTACACTTGTGGTTCAGTGGACCCTAGCTTATATACGTGTTGAGATATTCAGAGTTGAAAGGAATTTGGCATTTCCTAAATAGATGTGAGATTTTTTTTTATTGCACAAACCTTGATAAGATAATCTGCAATGTATTCTGGCTTTAAGCAGTGGACTCCTTGAGCTGCAGCCTCTGACACATTCACCTTGGGATCCTCAGGCTTTAGTTTGTTAAAGTCTGCAAATATGTGGGTGGAGTCTTTAAATAAAGACGAAGAATGACCAGCAAACACCTAGTGGAAAGGAAAAACATATAGTCAATAAATCTTATATTTAGAAATATCTATAGGACAAAAAGTGAAGTTACCCTGTATCTCACATATATATCTCAAAACAGGCAATTTGGATGAAGGAAATGAATTGTATACGGAAAAAAAATAAATAGAATATGTCAGATAGATATATCAGAGAGTTTTGATATATGTATGATACAATGACATTAAATGTTTCAAAGCCATCATGACCGTTCTAGTCATATATCATATGAGAAAGATAAAATATGATAAACATGGTAAGAAGCTCCGTATGGCTCAACATTTAAAGACAACAGTACTCAACACAAACATGCACATACAGAGTTTTTTTTTTTTCCTTAACAGCATACCTAGTGTGTAGTAGCAGTGTGCTTGCACGGGTTTATGCAAGTAAAGTGTCATTTTGTGTTCTTTTGATATGTGGTTGTCTGTATGGTGTGTGTTAATGCAGGGGTGTATTTGCATGGAAAGTGATTATGAATGCAGAGGTGTGTTTGTGAGAAATGTTAGAATGAGCATCAGTAAGTGTCTTGCATGTGAATACAAGGGATGGATTGTATCCCTCCTCCTCCCCCAAAAAATACTATGCTTTATTAAATGAAATCACAACTGAACTTGATCCTGAATTACTTTACTAGATAAATCATGGATGCAAATTTAAAGATCACCTTTGCTCCTCCAGATTGCAAAAGTCGTTTGAAGCCAGCTTCTTTTGCTTTATCGACATTTAAAATGACTCTCCAACCACTAAATGCTCCCTGTGAAAGTAAACAAGATCAGAAACATTATATATTGGGTTTAGGAAACATTTTTAAAGTGTATCCTCAAATAAACTTCATGCTTTAGTACTGTTAAGTTGTAGGCCCACAAACACCTTATTCCAAACGATGACTTAGCTAATTTTACCTAAATTGTGTAATTTAGATTTGCCGTAACTTCAAAATTCACCATTTAGTGAATAACCCTGAAGATGCAACTCATGAGTTATTTTCCCATTTTAACTCATCTCCTTTATCTTCATTTTGACATTATCTCTTTAATGTGGACTTTGCATTATAAAGCATACTGAAGTGTATTTCTAGTGAACAATATGGCATTTTAATGAATGTAGCTGAATAGGTCAGCTGTCTGTTTTACTGCGGTTTGTCTTTTTTCATGGCTATAAAGTTAAACTGAGGCAAAACATTCTCCTTTCCTTACACGATTAGGCCAAGGTCAAAGGAGTATAATCAACAATACTGCAATACACAAATACTGCATTGTTGAAAGTTACCAACTTTCACTCATATGAACAGCAATTAGTTTCATTCTGAACAAGTGACAATCAGTTTGCAACCAATGACGTTTAGACACTGTGCCTTCTATTTTTGTTTTTTTTTCAGGACACACTGACTGAGGGGGTTACTTGGGAAGCAGAGAGTTTGGATTTTCTTTTGAAGAGATACTGAAAATGAACAGATGGTATTAACAAGCTCCATTACACCACAATAATCCTGCGTGCCCTACTAATCATTACATAACCTGACAATATAATCCAATTACCATTCTATCATTTAGATCCAAACTTTTTGGATGCAATCCTTGTTTTTTTCTATCTTTTTCTAGAACCACTAAATTAGTATGGTGTAAAAAGAAGTATATATTTAAGTACACCTAATGTAAAACAGAAGCAAGATGCAGAGCAAAGTTCGTCATATAAATGATCATACCTCCACACTGCCCTGTTCCTGCTTTAATCTTTGCAGTTTCTTCCTCCATCTCATAGCGGCCTCTGCCAACATTCTTTCGTGTGAGGTAATGCTGGTCAAAGCATTCAGGATAGAACTGTTTCCCCACTCATATTCTTCTTCCTGCTCAAGTACACACAGCCATTACATTAGTGGACAACAGGAAAAAACAGATTTAACACCTTAAAAAGCAATGATGTTTAAGCTGCTCTCACAATCTGACCCTTTGGAAATTTGTGCCAGCATGTCCTGTTTTGCATGTGCAAGATCAAGAGCACTGTACATCACAGTGGTCACTATAAGAGTGGGACTTCCCTTTATAAGACACAGAACGTTTAAAGATCAGATTTTACGCTTTGGGCACGGTTCCTGGTTCTTTTGTACTGGTTTATTTATGGTATGGTTTTATCCTCCAAATCTGAAATATGTAACAGAATATGTTGGCGCTTCTTCATAAGGACCAGCAACTTTTTATTTTTGTAAAGTTAAGGAGGCATTTTGAAAAGCAAGATACACGTCTGGGTTTTTAGTTAACATGTCTGAATACAGATGAAATCAATATGACTGAACATTATCCAATTAATTAGTCTCAAAACGAAATGACAAAGGATTTTTTTTTTTTTTTTTTTTTTTTTTTTTTTAAAGAGAACCCACTATTTACCTGGAGATATAGAGAATGCAATTTAAGGTCTGATTGCAGTCTTTAAATTCTAAAGCATGACATCTGATTTAAAGGAACATTAATGTGTTTTAAATGCAATGGTTTTATAGTTATTGGCATTGTGGGGTTATCTATACATCCTTAAGTGAAAATCATTGGCAAGAATTACTCTACAACAAGGCATGGTAAGATTCAGTATAAAAATAATAGGCTACTTAATTGTTTAAAGCGTCTCTTAATAGATTTAAAGGTACACTATAGCCACCAAAAACACTTTAGCGTAATAAAGCCATTTTGGTGTACTGATCATGCCCCTGCAGTCGCACTGCTCACTTCATAAAGCTACAGTTGTTTTGGTGCCTAGAGTGACCCTTTGAGTGTACACATTCGCTTTTAATTGTGTCAAGAAGTTGTATCCAATCAATCATTTAATGACCCCCCTCTGTCAGTTCTTAAATTGTGTTTCTGTACTACTCAATTTAAAATTCTGGTCCTTACAAATCTAGAAAATAAAAAATATGCAGTTCCTCATACTAATTAAGCTGGAGCGTGGTGTTTTTGTGGTAACCTGCCCAGTGTTTACTTAGTCTAGAAGCCTTACAAATCCATTCAGAACACTGCTCCTCCAGAACTAACCTCACTAATACACAAGTACGTCCCTTCCAGGCCTACGCCGAAGACCTGTGTCTATCCTTTGTTCGTACTCCCACTCAAGACTTCTCTAAGGCTACACTGTTCCTATGAACTCCCTTCTTGCTCCATTACACTCTCACCCAATCTCACCAAAAACTCACTTCTTCAAGAAGACATTTCAATTAAACTGTTAAAATGCACCCCCACCTTACTAACCCATCTTTTCTTTTGCAACTGTGACATCCAAAAAACTAAAGCCCCCATTGTATACTATCCTAGCAACCTACTTTCTATTACATGGAATACATCTTAGCCTTGCCTCTAGTGTCATTTTACCCCACACCCCTTAAATGTAAGCTTGTTTGAGCACAGCCCTCAGCATCTTTTGTTCCTGTATGTCCAACTTCTCTTGTTGCAACTACTTGTTTGTTAGTCCACCTATTGAATTGCACTGCAAACTTTGTTGGTACTTTATAAATGATTATAATAATAATAATAAAGTGGAAGCCCTACAGAACAGATTCACACATGTTAAGAACCTGGTTACAGACCACGTCCAATAAGCCTGGCTTGTTTAAAAAAAAAAAAAAAAAAAAAAAAGTGTAGGAGATTCATAAAATGTCTTATCTGCTTCAACCAATACATGAGCTACAACAAGTCCATTCTACACAATAATGCAGAGCTTTGAAATGCGAAAACAAACCTGTATAAAGCGCTTTGCACGTCTGCATGCCTCTAGGTACGAGCGATGAAGCACCCACTTTCCTGCAGCCATGGAAGCTAAATACTTCTCATTGCGGAGAGGTTGCCCTACGATGATGTGAGTACAGCTTGGGTCAAAGCATTGCTTGTCTATCACTATTCCACCTGCGAGGAGAAAGGCAGGGCAAGAATCAGTATGCAAACCAAGGCGCTTAAATTAAAAGCTAAACAGCAACAAATTAAGCACAAAAGAATAAATGCTCAGCATACCTAACTCCTCAATGAGTTGACAGTAGTCAATTCGTTCCTGGGGATTAAGTGAAGACAGTTGAAATCGACGTTCCTTCTCAGTTTTGTCTTCTGCAGGGGGTGTATCTGTCTGCAATCAGAAATGCAGCTTGGTTAGCAAACATCACCAGAAGTAACATTTAGGCTTATTATCTAAACAGCTATGAAGAGCTGAAAAAACAAGTTGCAAATGGAGGACAAAATTATGCTTTGTTTTTTTTTTGCTACACAAAAACCCTTATTGACATGGATTGAGAGTGAACATAGTATTATCCACTGCCCAATCAGAACAATGACCTCAAAATGTTAGACAATGTCAAGCAATATTATTGAGATGTTTGTAGTTTATCCAGGCAAACATTAGTCCGGAAGTCACAAAAGTGAAATTAAGCTTCTAACCATTTCTCTGGGATGTGGAGCCACAGGTGGTTTAGTGAGTGGGAAGGCAATACTCGGTGCTTTCGGAGTGGGGATCAACTGATCATCTTTAGTGGGTGATTGCAAGTCTATTACGCTCTTGGAAGCTGCAGTTACTGTAGTAAACTCAGGATCACATGCTTCTATAAACAAAACAGAGTAAATGATGGTCAGAAAAAGTAATACATGTCCAATCAATACAGAACAAAATTTGCAATACAAGTTCACAAAAAACGTTATAGTTCAGCATCAACATTTGAAGGTTGTCTTTACATATTTAAATGAATATTTAAAAAAGTGATCATAGAGTATTTAAAGCGGCACTGTCATGCCGAACTTACCTTTCCTCAATCTCTTCCTCTTCTCCCCCTCTCTCGGGATCTGTTATTCTTTTCTTCCTGTCTTCTTTAGTTTTCTTTAAAATCATAAGACAAAGTAGGGACTCTGTCTTATGGAGGATTCCTCCGCTTGACCAGCTCTGACCAGCGGAGGAGCAAAGTGTGCTTCATTTCCGCTGGTCAGACCAATTTTCCCTAGCTTTCCTCCCAGTTCCCACAATGCTTCCTGTCAGTATTGCCGAACGTCCTGTCACTTAGACAGAACGCCGGCAAAACTGCCGAATTGCATCCTAACAGAATGAGCACTGTTTCTCCATTGGTGTTAGGATGCAATTCGGTACTTTGTTCGGATCGGAATTCCATTCAAATGAATGAAACTCCGATCCTATTCATTGCTGTGGCTGCATCTTGCAGCCGCTTAGTAGATAACTCCCTAATTCCCACGGTATCAGGGAGCTATCTACTAAAAGGCTGAAAGACCTAAATTGGTCTTTCAGCCAAATTTACTAACACTAAGTAAAAATGACTTGGTATTAGTAAATAATATGCCCCTACTCGCTATACCGCGAGTAGGGGCATGTCTAGTAAGCAGTGAGCAGCCTGTGGCTGCTCACTGTAAAAAAAAAAAAAAAAAAAAAAAAATATTGCCCACCACCCCTAAACGACGGGTGGGGGCTGTAAAGTAAAATAAGGGAGGGAGACCTATTGTCCCCCCCCCCCCCCCACCCCTGAGCGGTGGGTGGGGGCCATAAAGATAATGAGGGGGGACGACCTACTGTCCTCCCCCCCGGCCCCCACCCCTGGGCGGAGGGTGGGGGCCATAATGGTAATAAAGGGGGGGGGGGACCTACTGTCCTCCCCCCCGGCCCCCACCCCTGGGCGGCGGGTGGGGGCCATGATAGTAGTAGGGAGGGGGGGGGAACCTACTGTCCTCCCCCCGGCCCCCACCCCTGGCCGGCGGGTTGGGGCCATAATGGTAATAAGAGGGGGGGGGAGACCTACTGTCCTCCCCCCCCGGCCCCCACCCCTGGGCGGCGGGTGGGGGCCATAATGGTAATAAGGGGGGGGGGGGACCTACTGTCCTCCCCTCAGGCCCCCACCCCTGGGCGGCGGGTGGGGGCCATAATAGTAGTAGGGGGGGGGGGGGGACCTACTGTCCTCCCCCCCGGCCCCCACCCCTGGGCGGAGGGTGGGGGCCATAATGGTAATAAAGGGGGGGGGGACCTACTGTCCTCCCCCCCGGCCCCCACCCCTGGGCGGCGGGTGGGGGCCATGATAGTAGTAGGGAGGGGGGGGGGAACCTACTGTCCTCCCCCCCGGCCCCCACCCCTGGCCGGCGGGTGGGGGCCATAATGGTAATAAGAGGGGGGGGGAGACCTACTGTCCTCCCCCCCCCGGCCCCCACCCCTGGGCGGCGGGTGGGGGCCATAATGGTAATAAGGGGGGGGGGACCTACTGTCCTCACGTCAGGCCCCCACCCCTGGGCGGCGGGTGGGGGCCATAATAGTAGTAGGGGGGGGGGGGGACCTACTGTCCTCCCCCCCCGGCCCCCACCCCTGGGCGGCGGGTGGGGGCCATAATAGTAGTAGGGGGGGGGGGACCTACTGTCCTCCCCCCCGGCCCCCACCCCTGGCCGGCGGGGGGGGACCATAATGGTAATAAGGGGGGGGGGACCTACTGTCCTCCCCTCCCGGCCCCCACCCCTGGGCGGCGGCACTAAGTAAATTCCCCCCCCCCCATCGAGGTGACTAGGGGTGCCGAAGCCCCTAGTCTCCCACCCCCCACCCAAATAAAAAATGCCCCTACCTACCCCCCTCACCCTAAAAAATAGTGAGGGGGGAATAAAATTGCTAACCTGTAAAGTAAAATTAAACTTACCATTCGACGTCTTCTTTTTTCTAAAATCTTCATTTTCAGCCCCAAAAAAGGCCAAATAAAAAAACATCATAGCCGTCGAACTAAAAATAAAATAAAAAACCCAAGCGCAAAAAAAAAAAAAAAACCCAGACGAAAAAGAAAAAACCCGAGCGCAAATAAAAATAATCCATCTTCACCCATGGAGGGCTCCGCGCAGACTGAGCTCCGCAGGGCGGGGCAAAGCTTATAAAGCCTTGCCCCGCCCTGCAATTAGCCATCCAATCACAGTGCTCTGTGTCATTTTACAAGCGTGGGAAAATTCCAAAGAACTTTCCCACGCTTGTAAAATGACACAGAGCACTGTGATTGGATGGATTTCAAGCCATCCAATCACAGTGCTCTGTGTCATTTTACAAGCGTGGGAAAATTCCAAAGAACTTTCCCACGCTTGTAAAATGACACAGAGCACTGTGATTGGATGGATTTCAAGCCATCCAATCACAGTGCTCTGTGTCATTTTACAAGCGTGGGAAAATTCCAAAGAACTTTCCCACGCTTGTAAAATGACACAGAGCACTGTGATTGGATGGATTTCAAGCCATCCAATCACAGTGCTCTGTGTCATTTTACAAGCGTGGGAAAATTCCAAAGAACTTTCCCACGCTTGTAAAATGACAAAGAGCACTCTGATTGGCTTAAACCCACCAATCAGAGTGTTCTTAGGCTAATTGCAGGGCGGGGCAAGGCTTTATAAGCCTTGCCCCGCCCTGCGGAGCTCAGTCTGCGCGGAGCCCTCCATGGGTGAAGATGGATTATTTTTTTGTGCGCTCGGGTTTTTTCTTTTTCGTCTGGTTTTTTTTTTTGCGCTCGGGTTTTTTATTTTATTTTTAGTTCGACGGCTATGATGGTTTTTTATTTGGCCTTTTTTGGGGCTGAAAATGAAGATTTTAGAAAAAAGAAGACGTCGAATGGTAAGTTTAATTTTACTTTACAGGTTAGCAATTTTATTCCCCCCTCACTATTTTTTAGGGTGAGGGGGTAGGTAGGGGCATTTTTTATTTGGGTGGGGGGTGGGTGACTAGGGGCTTGGGCACCCCTAGTCACCTTGATGGGGGGGGGGGGAATTTACTTAGTGCCCCCACCCGCCACCCAGGGGTGGGGGCGGGGGGAGGACAGTAGGTCCCCCCCCCATTATCGTTATGGCCCCCACCCGCCGCCCAGGGGTGGGGGCCGGGGGGGGAGGACAGTAGGTCCCCCCCCCTTTTACCATTAGGGCCCCCACCCGCCGCCCAGGGGTGGGGGCCGGTGGCTGGAGGACAGTAGGTCCCCCCCCCCTTATTACTATTATGGCCCCCACCCGCCGCCCAGGGGTGGGGGCCGGGGGGGAGGACAGTAGGTCCCCCCCCTATTACTATTATGGCCCCCACCCGCCGCCCAGGGGTGGAGGACAGTAGGTCCCCCCCCCCTTATTACTATTATGGCCCCCACCCGCCGCCCAGGGGTGGGGGCCGGGGGGGGGAGGACAGTAGGTGTCCCCCCCCCCCCCTATTACTATTATGGCCCCCACCCGCCGCCCAGGGGTGGGGGCCGGGGGGTGGAGGACAGTAGGTCCCCCCCCCCCCTTATTACTATTATGGCCCCCACCCGCCGCCCAGGGGTGGGGGCCTGAGGGGAGGACAGTAGGTCCCCCCTCATTCCCATTATGGCCCCCACCCGCCGTCCAGGGGTGGGGGCCGGCGGGGGAGGACAGTAGGGTCCCCCGTCCCCCCCTTATTACCCTTTTTTTTTTTTTTTTTTTTTTACAGTGAGCAGCTCACTGTTTAGTGGACATGCCCCTACTCGCGGTATAGCGAGTAGGGGCATTGGGGAGATTTTAATCTCCCTTGTGCTATTATGGGGGTCATATTGACCCCCATAGAGTGAGGAGGGGACCTGGGGGGCTTATGAAGTGGTGGGGAGCACTGCTCCCTGCCGCTTCTGTCTTTACATATTGCAAGGAGGGAGCTGCACGCCGGTAGCTCCCTCCTTGTAATAAACCGAACAAACAAACGAACACTGATACACAGTGATACACAGTGTTAGTTTGTTCGTCTGATTTTTTCTATTCATTCATTCGTCTGTCTGATGAATGAATGAATGAATAGGTGAAATTCCCGTTCGCATGTCCAGATGTTTCACTGGGCATGTGCGGGAATCTCAGGGCTATCTAGTGTGGGTAGATGACGTGTCCCACAGGGACTTCACCTACCCACACAAAGATGGCGGCGCCCTGAATATAGATCGGGGCAGAAAATAAAGAATAAAAAATAGGTAATGTGGGGGGCATAGGGGCATTTGGGGGTGACTAGGGGGTCGATTGGATGTAGTTGAGGCGGGTTAAAAAAAAAACCGGAATTCGGCATGACAGTGCCGCTTTAATATGCTATATGGCATTGAACATATTGGTCGGAAAATAATTAAAAAAAAAAAAAAAAGAAGAGAGATTTTTATATGTGTCACTCTGATGTCCATAACCACTTCAGCCATTATCATGGTGAAAATTAGTCTGGGGCAGGTTAGCTCTGTGGTTTCTGCCTTTCATGGTCATTCAGGTTAGATCAATGTTGCTGGCTATATTTGCCACAATTTTATGTCAAACCGTTAACAGATCAGTATGATAGCACAGATAGCCTTTATACTGAGCTCTAGAGATTAGAATGCCCTCTTGAAAATGGCATTGCATATGATGATGCCCAACATCGGAGCTATGTAGTACGGTCGCTGGCATACTAATTTACAAATTGCAGCAACGTGTTTTGACCAGAAAATGAACAAATACGAATTTTAGCCGATAGTAGTCTTACCAGACCTTCTATTAGGTGCTTGTCCTGAGAAGCTGGCATTCTTACCCAATTCAGCTATTTCAGTATCCGTTAACGATTCCTTAAGCTGTGAAGTCTCAACACCAGGATCCTTCAAATTCGGATGAAGCTGTTCAGAGTACTGGGATGGGCTATTGGGCCACTGCAGGTTACTGGCAAGTTTGGCCCTTTCCTCTCTTGCTGTCGGATCATCCCAAATAATTTGTTCATTCTGTGAAGGTTCTGTATTCAGGTCTGTCATGACCTGACGAGACTGTCTGCAAGACATGAAAGAAGGAATGTCTGAGCATTTTCCTACTCTACAAAGTGATATATCCATCATCCATCACAGACCACTGGAAATTAACTGTACTTTTGCTGCTTATATACATATTTCATATAATCATAACACGGCTAACCTTTTAATGTCCTTTGGTACTAGCCAGTTCTAAAAATTACTCAACACTGCAAACCTACTGCTATGTGACCTCTGGGTATTTACATGCAGCTAAAACAACAGAGGAGGTGGTGATTGTGCACACAGTAAATTATATCCTTTGTATAAAATGAGATCCCTAGGTTCTGTAAATATAAAAAACCACCATAGGGTAATACATCTCAATATAAATACAATGTAAAAAAACTTGGAAAAACTCACAATATTTAGAGCCTTTCTGAGTTGGCTCTAAACTTTTAAAGCAGATTTATCAATCTGGTGCAGATATTGAAGTATAGGTCCCTTGGAAAACGTCTGGGGTCTTCTCTTTTATAAAAATCAGGAACCAGGTCACCAGATAAATAAAAGGTAAATACTTTTATTAAAATAAAAATTAAGCACAACGCGTTTCGACCTAGTGCAATAGGTCTTCCTCAGGTGCATAACATAAAACAGTACCACAACATTCTTATATAGCATACATAATAAATACAATTATCCGCTATAGGCACGGCAACCTGGTCTGATCATGCCCCAGTTCTACTGACACTGACATCCCCGCTATTCAGGCCCACATGCAATAACTGGAGGCTCAACGACTCCCTTCTAAACGACCCAGTAGT
Organism: Pelobates fuscus; assembly: GCF_036172605.1. Lineage (NCBI taxonomy): Eukaryota > Metazoa > Chordata > Amphibia > Anura > Pelobatidae > Pelobates > Pelobates fuscus. The sequence continues at coordinate 284,599,216 of NC_086320.1, forward strand.
CCAGACCGAAGCGAAAACACGACTGACACAATACTTCACAGAGAACGACACACCTGACACCACACCTTTCTGCCTGTGGGAAGCCCACAAATGCGTGATAAGGGGACATTTTATAGCGAAAGGAGCTGCCCTCAAACGCGCAAAAAACGCTAGACTCACCACCCTACTGAATGATATACGAAAGCTAGAGTCCCTCGCGGCGAACATCAGTTTAATCCCTAAGGAAGGGAAGGACCCTGAATCATGCGCCAACTACCGGCCCATATCCCTGCTCAACTGTGATCTAAAACTTTTCACCAAGATACTATCGCAGAGATTACAGACCTACCTCCCGGACCTGATCCATGGAGATCAGGTGGGTTTCACCCCACATCGGGAAGCGAGGGACAATACGACCAGGACACTTGCCCTGATCCATGCCGCAACAACCAGCAACACAGGCCTTCTTCTGCTCTCAACAGATGCAGAGAAGGCCTTTGACAGGATATCATGGGACTTTATGTTCCAAGTACTAGAGCAGCTGGGGATGGGTCCATTTATGATGTCCTGGATCAGAGCAATCTACTCCAAACCAACGGCGCGAGTGTGCGTAAACGGAGCCTTCACCAACCCCTTCCCGATAAAGAACGGGACTAGGCAGGGATGCCCCCTCTCACCCCTCTTGTTTATATTAGCCCTGGAACCATTCCTGACCTCAATCCGAAACAACCCACTTATACCAGGACTAGAAATAGGGAAGAAGCGACATTCAGTGGCAGCATATGCTGATGACTTGCTATTTTTTGTCACCAAACCAGAAACCACAATGCCAGCAATACTGCAGGAATTTGACATATACGGGGTACTGTCGAATTTCAAGATAAACTTCTCCAAATCCACAATACTCAATATATCAATTCCGTCACGTAAAGCCACAACCCTGAGACGGGAATTCCCGTTCCAGTGGTCAGACGCCTCCCTGCGATATTTAGGGGCTAAAATCACGAGAGATCTCACCCAGCTCTATGCAGCCAATTTCCAGCCGCTACTTGACACCTTCCAAAAAGACCTTCGGGACTGGGAGCAGGTGCGGCTTTCGTGGTTCGGAAGAGTAGGGGTACTCAAGATGAATATCCTGCCACGGGTGTTGTACCTGTTCCAGGCAGTTCCATGCGTCATCCCGGAGGCCTTCTTTGCCTCCCTCAGGTCCATGGCCCTTAGATTCGCTTGGCACAAATTAAAGGCACGGATAAAACATGATACACTCACGCTACCAAAGGAGAAGGGTGGGCTAGCCTTCCCTGACTTTAAAAGATACTATTATGCCTCGCATATTCAACGGGTAGTAGAATGGACCAAATCAGGAGTGCCCAAACCCTGGAAAGAAATAGAGACGGTGCAGATAGGCAAACCCATATCGATCCTCCCCTGGCTAGACCACCAACAGGGCAGACGACTAGCGGCCCCACACCCCCTTATCAGAGCCACGATGCAGGTGTGGCACAGACTAGCCACACCACTAACACTCACCACCACACCATCCCCATTACTCCCACTGACCCATAATGAGACCTTCCCTCCGGGGAAAGAACCGAAAGCGTTAACCAGACTCCTGAGACAAGAGACCCCAAGACTCCACCACACGATCACCAGCGGCCAACTTAAAACCCTTGAGGCAATGACAGGGAACATACACAACTCATTTATGCTACAGTTTAGGTACCGCCAACTACACACGTTCACGCAAACACTACTCCACACGCAAAACGCCACAAGACCATTGACGGAATTTGGGGGTATCTGTATGGATCCCGACCCCCTTACAAAGGGCATTTCCATACTCTATGGTATGCTCATGCAACTGAGGAGAAGACCGCCCCCAAGTTTCATGGGAAAATGGGAAGCGGCGCTAAACACCACCTTCACACCAGCCCAATGGGACAAGATGTGCATACTCACACTTCACTGCGCTCCGTCTAGTGGAACACAGGAGACGGCATACAAAATATTAAGTCTATGGTACCGCACCCCGTTCCAAACGCACAAATACGACCCCACAACAGACGACACATGCTGGAGATGCACAAGCCACACAGGGACCTACCTCCACATATGGTGGGAATGCCCAATTATCCAATCATACTGGGAACACATACACAAAATCATTCAGAGATTCACAGACACCCCACCACCGAAGAACCCGGCAGCATTCCTCCTCCACCACACCACGTCCAAAGCGTCTGTATATAAGAAATCCCTCACGGTCAGAATCCTTAATGTGGCTAAAAGTCTCATTCCAGTATACTGGAAAAAACAGAACGCTCCCCCGATGGCAACCTGGTTCCAACGCATGGAGGAACTCAGAACGCTTGAGGAGCTCACCCTACAGGCAGAAGGGAAATCACAGACGTACCAGACGATATGGACACATTGGATTCTGACAACTGGAAAACCGGACTTCCAAGACATGATACGCTAAACATAAACACGGACCAGACTACTGACATACAAACAGAGACTCGAAAATCCCCCCCCCCCTCCAACATAAATAACCCCCTCCCCCCCCCCCATGGGTTGGGGGGCGAGGACACGCACTCGAAACATATAGGAGGAACATATGAGACTGCACGGATAGACAGGATCAAGCACGACGAAATAGGCATTTCAGACGGAGAAGGACTAATGGGTGATGAGGGGAGCTTCATACCAAACCAACACGGGGGGGCAGATACACTGACGGGCTACACTGAGCCCACACCACAGAGAGACAACGGAGAGGGGTAGATGATCGAAGACGTGGGATAGGGACGACAACCCGACATAGTCTTAGTCATCAGCTGACCCCGAAATACAGAATGCCCCCCTCCCCCCCCCCATACCCCCGCTCCTCCACATCACAAGGAGAGGGGCACCCAGCCGTAGAGCAGGAGAGCCCGGCTGTAAATCCCAGGAAATCCTGAGTTAGCCAATAGCACAGACACAGCAAACGTAACGGGAAGCCGGAGATATGCCTAACACAGTGCTTAAACAAAATAAGGGGACCTGCGAGTCCACCAATGTCGAAACCGGACCAGTCGATAGGGGTAGTATGTAACCTCGGTTTATATGTTTTATGTTCTTTCATAACTGGACCTGCGAGTCCAATAATGTTGAATCCTGACGAGTCGGAAGGGGTCCTTTGAAACCCCGGAATATATGCTATAGTTACTCTGATATCGGGACCTGCGTGTCCACAAAGTTGATTATGCTTACTGAAACACTGTGGAATTTTGAATAAAAAGATATTTACAAAAAAAAAAAAAAAAAATACAATTATTTTACAAACATTAACAGCTGTGGAGTCCGTCCTCTTTTCCATATATGGAGCGTTTCCGGCGGTAATTAAAGTCTATCTGCCTCTTCAAAGATGTCCGCCATATAGATGTTGTTATCTATGGAGGTACATATGACCTTCCAAAGATGGCAGCGCGTCTTTGCCGTCTGATTATGAGCTAGTGCTTCCGGTTTCGTCTAACTCCGGTCACGTGACCTGGAGGGGGCGTAAATATGTAGTTCCTCATACGGCCGTGCGACAAAGAGGATATCAACAAGAATGTTCCCATAGTAACCAAAAGTCCATTTTTTTTCATCCGGTTTTCACAGAGAGCAGGAGAAAGAGAAAAATATATGGCAATAATGAATTATAAAAACACATTATATGATATACCAATATTAAAAATGATAGGTAATAAAACAATAATAAAACCTATTTCAAAGTTGATATTTAAGCCATTTGGTCACGTGATCGGAGCCGCACCACGTGACCGGAGTTAGACGAAACCGGAAGCACTGGCTCATAATCAGACGGCAAAGACGCGCGGCCATCTTTGGAAGGTCATATGTACCTCCATAGATAACAACATCTATATGGCGGACATCTTTGAAGAGGCAGATAGACTTTAATTACCGCCGGAAACGGTCCATATATGGAAAAGAGGACGGACTCCACAGCTGTTAATGTTTGTAAAATAATTGTATTTATTATGTATGCTATACAAGAATGTTGTGGTACTGTTTTATGTTATGCACCTGAGGAAGACCTATTGCACTAGGTCGAAACGCGTTGTGCTTAATTTTTATTTTAATAAAAGTATTTACCTTTTATTTATCTGGTGACCTGGTTCCTGATTTTTATAAAAGAGAAGACCCCAGACGTTTTCCAAGGGACCTATACTTCAATATCTGCACCAGATTGATAAATCTGCTTTAAAAGTTTAGAGCCAACTCAGAAAGGCTCTAAATATTGTGAGTAAGTTTTTTACATTGTATTTATATTGAGATGTATTACCCTATGGTGGTTTTTTATATTTACAGAGGGATCTCTCAGAGGGATTTTTTTATTTATCCTAGGGATCTGATTTTATACAAAGGATATAATTTACTGTGTGCGCAATCACCATCTCCTCTGTTGTTTTATCTTTGAATGTAAGTGTTATATAGTGACTATACACTTTGGTGGTTTTTATGTGTGCTGCACTGGTTTTATATATGATATTTTAATATATTTTTAGCGCCATCTTTTATCTGTTTCTTATTTACATGTAGCTGTCCTGCCCTTAAAAGACAATTCCTAACATGAGAATGCAGACTGAATGTTGCAGGACGATTTGTGTAGGTGCATCTGGACTCCTTATTTAGCACCATGAGTATGACATAGCAGCAAAGGCTACAAAACTTAAAAAATGTAATTGGAAATAAAGACAGTGTTTAACCCCTTAAGGACGGATGACGGAAATTTTCCGTCATTGCAGCACTCCCCTTAAGGACGCTGGACGGAAAATTTCCGTCATAAATGAAAATTAACCCCTGATTGCCACAATCGCGGCAATCGTGGGGTTAATCTTCCTGTAGTGTGTCTCCCTATCGGAGGCACACTACCATGGGCAGTTTCACTTTCACAGCCCATGTGAACGCTCTGACCGGGAGTCAGAGTGATCACACATGCTGCAGTGAAACCCGATCGGTTTCCCTGCAGCTCCGTGTGAGCTGTGAACAGCAGAGAGACAGATCGGTGCTGATCTGTCTCTGGCTGTGGAAAAAAAAGTGTTTGTAGCAAAATCCCACCCCCCCCTCACCTCTTTCAAATAAAATTTAACCCCTTCCCTGCTCTTTGATCACTGCCTGCAGTGATCAAAATACAGATCACAGTATTTCACTGTGATCTGATTTTTTTCTTTTAACCCCTGAGGGTTAACTTTTATTTTTTTTTAATCCTCAGGGGTTAAATGTATTTAATTAATTATTTTAAAATATTTTAAAATATTTATTTATTTAGCTAAGGTGGGTAGAAGTTAGTGGGGAAATTTGGGGATTTACGGTTAGGCTAGTTAGGGGTTACAAGTTTAAAAAAAACAATAAAAAGTAAAAAAAAAAACTTTTGAAAAGTTTAAATAAAGTTTTAAAATAGTAAAATAAGTTGTTAAATGCTAAATAAAACTTTTAAAAAGTAAAAAAAATGTTTAAAAAAGGGGGAAAATGCGTATTACCGCTACACTTGGTACAGGCTAGCGAAAAAATGATACCACGGTAAGGTTTCAAATATGCCTTTTGAAACACCCTGGGGTGTCTTCTTTAGGAAATGGTATGCCTTTATGGGGTAGCTGGAATAATTAACCTACAAACACACCTCCAAAGTGGGGTATGGACACAGCGTAAAAATGTAAAGTTTGAAAAAACTTAAATGGCTGTGTCTCAAATGTGCCCCTTCAATGTCCGCATATACCTGGCAAAGGTACATATGGGGGTATTGCTGTGCTCAGATGACACAGCTGAGCAAGATATGAAGTATTATATAGCTGTAGCACACATAAGGTTTGCAAAATACATAGTACAAACTCACGGTGTGTGTCAAAAAAAGCAGAAAAAATGCTTATTACAACTACACTTGGTACAAGCTAGCAGAAAAATGATCCCCCACTAAGGTTCAAAATATGCCTTTTGAAATACCCTGGGATGTCTTCTTTAAGAAATAGTATGCTTTTATGGGATAGTTGGAATATATAGCCTGCTAAAAAACTTCAAAGTGGGGTAACAACACAGCGTAAAAATTCAAAGTTTGACAAAACCTGCAATGGCTGTGTCTGAAATGTGCCCCTTCAACGTCCCCATATAACTGGCAAAGGTACATATGGGGGTATTGCTGTACTCAGACAACATAGCTGAGCAACATATAAAGTATTATAAAGCCGTAGCACACATAAGGTTTGCAAAATATACAGTACAAACTCACTGTGTGTGAAAAAGGCAGAAAAAAAATGCTTTTTACCACTGCACTTGATACAAGCCAACGGAAAAATTATCCCACGCTAAGGTTCAAAATTTGCCATTTGAAATACCCTTGGGCGTCTTCTTTAAGAAATAGTATGCCTTTTTGGGGTAATTGGAAAAAGCAGCCTGCTAACATATTTAAAAATAGAATACGGACCCATTAAAACTCTCCATGTAAATTCACACTTAAAAACCTGAACTTATCACATCTCTTTCACAGCACTGTAACTTCACAAAATAGTGTCTGGGTCATACATTGGGCATATTGTTTTACTCAGAAGAGGTAACTGAGCATACTTAGGGGGAATTTATGACAGTGGCACTTATCAAATGTAAGAAATACCCAGCGAAAATGCAACATGTAAGTAAAAATTTTTTTTTTTTTTCTCACCACAAAATTTGAAATAAATTGGTGAAAACATGGTGGCAAGTTAAGGTATAATATATGCCTAATAACATACCCTTGGGTGTCTGCTTTCTCAAATGGAAGGCCTTTATGGGGTTATTTGAACAGTCAAATTACTATAATGCCACAAATTCAGACATATGACCATCTATGGAAATTCCAACTATAGAAACTGAAATAGCATGGTCTCCTATATGGCACTGTAGCTTCACAGAATAGGGGCAAAGGTATACAATGGGGGTATCGTTATACTCAGCAGATGTAGCTGAACACAATATGGGGTTCTGTACAGAGATAGCACACACTAGATTTACGAAATACACATTACAAAAACCTTGTTATATGTGTATATGCCAAAATAGAGAAAAAAACACAATTTTACTCCAATATTTAGCAGAGATTGGCGGTGAAATGGCTATGCAAAAATTGTCAAACTAACCCTAGGTAAATAGCCTGTGATGTCTACTTTATATAAATATATACTTTTGTGTGGCAATTTTGTTTCCTGTAATGGGTATTAAACTTCCAAGACAAACATACCAACTTCTAAAATTGTTTCACATTGAAATTTTATTTTAGACCTTGTAGTTTGTGACCTGTAACTTTCAAAATAAACTGAAATCCTACACATATTATGTACTTTGTAAATCAAGACACATAAATTAATTGATTTTGAATTACTTTTCCTAAGCTGTACATATTATGCACACATTATTATTGCCAAAACGTGGGGAAAAAAGCGCTTTTTTTGTTTTTTCCACATTATTTTGCATTTTTTTGTAATAAATGAGAATTTATACATGTATAGGTCACATCAAATTAAAGCCCTTTTTGTTGTCTAAAAAACGGTATATAATATGTGTTGGTACAATAAATAAGAGCGATGCAAATTGCAGTTGAACACAAACAGCAAAAAATGCAAAAAATGCTTGTGTCCTTAAGGGTATGTCCAGCTTCTGAAGCTGTGTCCTTAAGGGGTTAATTTAGTGTTTAGTTTGTCAAAATACACTGTCACTGGGGGGCAGGGCCTGACAGCCAACCAAGAAAGAAATACATGGCTGGCTCAGCCTAAGCCTGATTACCTAGCTAAATCATTAAGCATCTGGCATTACGAACACTCATATGCATGCAGAACACTCAGCTGAAGTTCTGGTTAGTGTTCTTGTTCCAGGCTGCCGTGGACTGCGCTGGATTGTCTTGAGGCATACACAGGATTGTCAGGCAGAGAAGGCGGCCAATTCTCTGTCGAAACCTGCTTTCCCCCTCTCTGGGCTCGTGGGGGTAATCTCCACTGCTGTGCTTCTTGGCCCAATTGCCCAGTCTATCCCTGCTCTGCACACACCTGAAGCTAAAGGCCTACTCATCAAAATGGCTGTCGACACGCGGAATGCCTCAATGCCAGCACATCCGCTACGGATTAATCGAGTAAAGTTATTTCTGCAGAGGTTTGACAGCGCATGTGCTCAATTCTAGGAGAAAATCTCTGCCCGTGCAGTAATTACCCCACCTGGAGGTCCGGGCAACTGGAACCAAGCAGAGTCTCCACGGCCTACCCTGCGTGCAACTCTAGCAGTGAGGCGGAGGAGCCGGAGACCAAAGCGGACAGTGCCTCATGAAAAACTTACCTTTCAGCCCTGCCCTGATGTAAATCCTGAAAAAACGCATAGTTACAACTGTCCCCCTCCACAGCCCCGGTAGACTGCTGCACACCTGTGTCCCATCTACAGGCATTGGCTGAGTAGACCTTAGTACAGAACAAATATTCTCTGCAGCCATGGACTCCATTAGCTACCTGTTGCTTCCGCATTGCTAAGAAGGGCCAAATGTAGTCTATTTTTCTTCTAACACCAATCAGCACCCAGTGGTACTAAAGCCATTATGCTCACTAGAATTGCCAAGCATGTTTGTACTTATTTTCGTATGAGAGTAAAAAATGGGTCGCTGTGTCTCTCGTGCAGAGGGAACTTGCTGGCATTTCGGATCTGGACTGCCCGTATGGGTGGGACCAGTCTGATATGTTTCAGAGAAGTTCTCTCTGTAATGGCACAAGATGAGCAAAAAACAGCTTGAGAACTGAGCGGTGACCGACCGAAGGGCAGGCTATTTCAGTTGCTGCCCGTTCTCAGTATTCTCTTGCGACCCATTTTTTACTCTCCACAAGTTTAAGGGACAATCCAGACGTGGACCCCTTGCTCACGGTGCCTAGGGAGATATCAGCTATGCCTCACTGATGATGCCTAACAAGGTTGAAACGATCGTCTGGGGTAGCTGTGTCTCTCGTGCAGAGGGAACTTGCTGGCATTTCGGATCTGGACTGCCCGTATGGGTGGGACCAGTCTGATATGTTTCAGAGAAGTTCTCTCTGTAATGGCACAAGATGAGCAAAAAACAGCTTGAGAACTGAGCGGTGACCGACCGAAGGGCAGGCTATTTCAGTTGCTGCCCGTTCTCAGTATTCTCTTGCGACCCATTTTTTACTCTCCACAAGTTTAAGGGACAATCCAGACGTGGACCCCTTGCTCACGGTGCCTAGGGAGATATCAGCTATGCCTCACTGATGATGCCTAACAAGGTTGAAACGATCGTCTGGGGTTGCTGTGTCTCTCGTGCAGAGGGAACTTGCTGGCATTTCGGATCTGGACTGCCCGTATGGGTGGGACCAGTCTGATATGTTTCAGAGAAGTTCTCTCTGTAATGGCACAAGATGAGCAAAAAACAGCTTGAGAACTGAGCGGTGACCGACCGAAGGGCAGGCTATTTCAGTTGCTGCCCGTTCTCAGTATTCTCTTGCGACCCATTTTTTACTCTCCACAAGTTTAAGGGACAATCCAGACGTGGACCCCTTGCTCACGGTGCCTAGGGAGATATCAGCTATGCCTCACTGATGATGCCTAACAAGGTTGAAACGATCGTCTGGGGTTGCTGTGTCTCTCGTGCAGAGGGAACTTGCTGGCATTTCGGATCTGGACTGCCCGTATGGGTGGGACCAGTCTGATATGTTTCAGAGAAGTTCTCTCTGTAATGGCACAAGATGAGCAAAAAACAGCTTGAGAACTGAGCGGTGACCGACCGAAGGGCAGGCTATTTCAGTTGCTGCCCGTTCTCAGTATTCTCTTGCGACCCATTTTTTACTCTCCACAAGTTTAAGGGACAATCCAGACGTGGACCCCTTGCTCACGGTGCCTAGGGAGATATCAGCTATGCCTCACTGATGATGCCTAACAAGGTTGAAACGATCGTCTGGGGTTGCTGTGTCTCTCGTGCAGAGGGAACTTGCTGGCATTTCGGATCTGGACTGCCCGTATGGGTGGGACCAGTCTGATATGTTTCAGAGAAGTTCTCTCTGTAATGGCACAAGATGAGCAAAAAACAGCTTGAGAACTGAGCGGTGACCGACCGAAGGGCAGGCTATTTCAGTTGCTGCCCGTTCTCAGTATTCTCTTGCGACCCATTTTTTACTCTCCACAAGTTTAAGGGACAATCCAGACGTGGACCCCTTGCTCACGGTGCCTAGGGAGATATCAGCTATGCCTCACTGATGATGCCTAACAAGGTTGAAACGATCGTCTGGGGTAGCTGTGTCTCTCGTGCAGAGGGAACTTGCTGGCATTTCGGATCTGGACTGCCCGTATGGGTGGGACCAGTCTGATATGTTTCAGAGAAGTTCTCTCTGTAATGGCACAAGATGAGCAAAAAACAGCTTGAGAACTGAGCGGTGACCGACCGAAGGGCAGGCTATTTCAGTTGCTGCCCGTTCTCAGTATTCTCTTGCGACCCATTTTTTACTCTCCACAAGTTTAAGGGACAATCCAGACGTGGACCCCTTGCTCACGGTGCCTAGGGAGATATCAGCTATGCCTCACTGATGATGCCTAACAAGGTTGAAACGATCGTCTGGGGTTGCTGTGTCTCTCGTGCAGAGGGAACTTGCTGGCATTTCGGATCTGGACTGCCCGTATGGGTGGGACCAGTCTGATATGTTTCAGAGAAGTTCTCTCTGTAATGGCACAAGATGAGCAAAAAACAGCTTGAGAACTGAGGGGTGACCGACCGAAGGGCAGGCTATTTCAGTTGCTGCCCGTTCTCAGTATTCTCTTGCGACCCATTTTTTACTCTCCACAAGTTTAAGGGACAATCCAGACGTGGACCCCTTGCTCACGGTGCCTAGGGAGATATCAGCTATGCCTCACTGATGATGCCTAACAAGGTTGAAACGATCGTCTGGGGTTGCTGTGTCTCTCGTGCAGAGGGAACTTGCTGGCATTTCGGATCTGGACTGCCCGTATGGGTGGGACCAGTCTGATATGTTTCAGAGAAGTTCTCTCTGTAATGGCACAAGATGAGCAAAAAACAGCTTGAGAACTGAGCGGTGACCGACCGAAGGGCAGGCTATTTCAGTTGCTGCCCGTTCTCAGTATTCTCTTGCGACCCATTTTTTACTCTCCACAAGTTTAAGGGACAATCCAGACGTGGACCCCTTGCTCACGGTGCCTAGGGAGATATCAGCTATGCCTCACTGATGATGCCTAACAAGGTTGAAACGATCGTCTGGGGTTGCTGTGTCTCTCGTGCAGAGGGAACTTGCTGGCATTTCGGATCTGGACTGCCCGTATGGGTGGGACCAGTCTGATATGTTTCAGAGAAGTTCTCTCTGTAATGGCACAAGATGAGCAAAAAACAGCTTGAGAACTGAGCGGTGACCGACCGAAGGGCAGGCTATTTCAGTTGCTGCCCGTTCTCAGTATTCTCTTGCGACCCATTTTTTACTCTCCACAAGTTTAAGGGACAATCCAGACGTGGACCCCTTGCTCACGGTGCCTAGGGAGATATCAGCTATGCCTCACTGATGATGCCTAACAAGGTTGAAACGATCGTCTGGGGTTGCTGTGTCTCTCGTGCAGAGGGAACTTGCTGGCATTTCGGATCTGGACTGCCCGTATGGGTGGGACCAGTCTGATATGTTTCAGAGAAGTTCTCTCTGTAATGGCACAAGATGAGCAAAAAACAGCTTGAGAACTGAGCGGTGACCGACCGAAGGGCAGGCTATTTCAGTTGCTGCCCGTTCTCAGTATTCTCTTGCGACCCATTTTTTACTCTCCACAAGTTTAAGGGACAATCCAGACGTGGACCCCTTGCTCACGGTGCCTAGGGAGATATCAGCTATGCCTCACTGATGATGCCTAACAAGGTTGAAACGATCGTCTGGGGTAGCTGTGTCTCTCGTGCAGAGGGAACTTGCTGGCATTTCGGATCTGGACTGCCCGTATGGGTGGGACCAGTCTGATATGTTTCAGAGAAGTTCTCTCTGTAATGGCACAAGATGAGCAAAAAACAGCTTGAGAACTGAGCGGTGACCGACCGAAGGGCAGGCTATTTCAGTTGCTGCCCGTTCTCAGTATTCTCTTGCGACCCATTTTTTACTCTCCACAAGTTTAAGGGACAATCCAGACGTGGACCCCTTGCTCACGGTGCCTAGGGAGATATCAGCTATGCCTCACTGATGATGCCTAACAAGGTTGAAACGATCGTCTGGGGTTGCTGTGTCTCTCGTGCAGAGGGAACTTGCTGGCATTTCGGATCTGGACTGCCCGTATGGGTGGGACCAGTCTGATATGTTTCAGAGAAGTTCTCTCTGTAATGGCACAAGATGAGCAAAAAACAGCTTGAGAACTGAGGGGTGACCGACCGAAGGGCAGGCTATTTCAGTTGCTGCCCGTTCTCAGTATTCTCTTGCGACCCATTTTTTACTCTCCACAAGTTTAAGGGACAATCCAGACGTGGACCCCTTGCTCACGGTGCCTAGGGAGATATCAGCTATGCCTCACTGATGATGCCTAACAAGGTTGAAACGATCGTCTGGGGTAGCTGTGTCTCTCGTGCAGAGGGAACTTGCTGGCATTTCGGATCTGGACTGCCCGTATGGGTGGGACCAGTCTGATATGTTTCAGAGAAGTTCTCTCTGTAATGGCACAAGATGAGCAAAAAACAGCTTGAGAACTGAGCGGTGACCGACCGAAGGGCAGGCTATTTCAGTTGCTGCCCGTTCTCAGTATTCTCTTGCGACCCATTTTTTACTCTCCACAAGTTTAAGGGACAATCCAGACGTGGACCCCTTGCTCACGGTGCCTAGGGAGATATCAGCTATGCCTCACTGATGATGCCTAACAAGGTTGAAACGATCGTCTGGGGTTGCTGTGTCTCTCGTGCAGAGGGAACTTGCTGGCATTTCGGATCTGGACTGCCCGTATGGGTGGGACCAGTCTGATATGTTTCAGAGAAGTTCTCTCTGTAATGGCACAAGATGAGCAAAAAACAGCTTGAGAACTGAGCGGTGACCGACCGAAGGGCAGGCTATTTCAGTTGCTGCCCGTTCTCAGTATTCTCTTGCGACCCATTTTTTATTTTCGTATGACTATCTATGCATGGATTTAGTTAGCTCTACTCAACAGCTGACAGTGTAGTATTTCTTAATTTTCTATGCCTACTTTATATGACTTATTACTGTCAATATATCCTGAAAATATATGCAGAGATTTAGCCTATTCTACTATAATAAAAATAGTGCAGAATTTCTTCATATTTTGACTTGTATTTGGTCTTCTATATGACAAAATGTCATTCAACGCTTGTATGCCTTTCTCTGCACTAGAAAAAAAATGAAACAAAAAGAATTAGGAAAAAAAAAAAAAAACCTCACTTTTCAGTTTTTTTTTTTTTTAAATGACCAACTATGTGGCCACTTTTGCAACAACAGTTCTAAATATGAGGCTTATCTTAGTAGCTACATAAAATAAAATCAAGTGAATTCTTCAGTGGCAGCCAAGCGTTGGCACTATAGATATCAAGGAGATTTCCGACAGGACTCCATAAGATCGCTAGCTGAGCATCATCCACAACTTTTATAGTGACAATGGATAGACATCATTGAGTAGCCTGTGATTATCTCTGCCAAGATGTTTAAGTTGAGCATCATTTTTTAACACTCGTATGCTAGTAACAATCAGCATGTGGTCTTAAAGCAAAGATACCTGCGTGATTCCAGTACCCTGCTTCTGCCATTGCGTGTGCAGCGAGCCCCCTCAGGTGTACTCGGGGAGTTCTCAAACCCAGCCCTACTCAAGGACCTTTGGCCTTGTGGATTCACCATTGACGTTGCTGTCATCAGCTCCTGTAATTGTCTCTGAAAATTCTCTCTCATTTCTAAAGTCTGTGTGAGGGCTGGAAAATTGATAAATTGAAATATTTCAATACACGGTAAAACATTAATAGAAAATTTAAACAATTTTAATGTTTACATAAAATGGCAGGCTATTACTATATAGATCTGCTGGTAATTTTCCTACAAATTTATTTTCTACACATTACATTTTGTCCATACAGGTTTATTTTTTTTTTTTTTTTAATAATTACTTCTATGACCAACGTATGGTGGGCAGGAAAACTTTAAATTCCTTACACATTTATTCTAATATATACAATGAACAACTATTGGGTGAAGTAATGACTGAAGAACTATTGACAGGTGGGAATGATTAAAGATTTTAATAGCTTTCTCGTACAATTTGTATGAACTATGATAATTTTACTTGGGAAAAATGACAAATGTTAGTGCTTAAAACCTGCACTTCTTGATACAATGTAGTTGCCGATTTAAATCTTTAGGGAGCAGAAGAATCCTTACTCTTGGAACTTTTTACAGAAATAGCCTAACTGCTTTTTAAAAATCACGATAGAACAAATTAATGTATTAGTGCTTGTTGATGTAACCATTTGTAGTGAATGGTCTTCATAAGCAGGAGTTTGCAAGGAGCCATAAGACTCCTTATTCCAAATAAGTCAAACTGGTAAAGGAATCCAAAGGTAAGGTGAGGCAAGCTAGAGGTCGGTCCAGGCAATGTAGGTTCAACGTCAAAGACAGGCAGAGGTCGGTACACATATAGGAAGAAACTTGTAGAAAATATAGTGTGCGACTGATAACACTTTAGGAGCAGACATGATTATATAGGGGAAAGGTGGGAGTATAGGATGCTGCTAACTTTATACTCTAGATCCTTTTTTTTTTTTTTTTTAAGAGAAACATTTTTGTTTTTATGCCCATTTATATTTGAATGCAACATGATAGTACCTCCTTTAGCTACATTCACACTCTCATCTTCCCCAGGAATATCAGCTTTTTTGGCCTGAATATCAGTCACCTTATCATGAAGCCAAAGGCCAGGCTGTAAAATAAAAAAAAAATAAAAAAAAAAAATAAAAAATAAAAACTTGCTTTGATCTTTTTTATAAAACAGCAACTTATCCAAAGTGAGAAAGACCTCCTTAACCAAAATTACACAATAATACGTTGATAAAAAGGCAATTATGAAAGGTTCTATCCCACATTAAAAGAAAGTGCTCTGTAACATTCTGTATAAAACTCAATTCAGATTACACGTTATGTTAAACATCCTGTAACTAATTAGGAGTTTTACCTTGATTTTCTCACTTCCACATCTCACAAATACTGTATTTTAATTATTTAGCTAGCATTCACGTCAAGCAGAACCAAAGCTTTTGCTTATCCACACTGTCTCCTGACGCAGTTACTGGAACCAACTTAAGAAGTCTCTTGTGTAATAATGAATGCTGCTGCTATTTCATATTATACAAGTCTTTTTTCCCTTTTTAATTAATCGTGTAACATGAGACTGCTTCCTCTTGGTTTGGGAAAAAAGGCTAACTTTATCATCTCCAATTTACAAGTAAATACTACAGGTGCTTGTCCGTTTGTCTCAAGGAAAATTGTAAATTTAACCATAAACAATAAAAGTAATAATGTGTTTTCTTCAGCCTTTGTTCATTTAGAAAATAGGAGAGGAAAGCTGTGTGGTTTGATGGTTATGATATTCAGCACATTACATTCACAGAGCAGAAAGCTTGTATAATACCTCTTCCTCCTTGTTGATTGGGCTGGTTGACAGTCTACAGCTGTTTGACCCATCTTGCACAGAACTGATGTCCAGACTCATTTTTGGATTATAAGTGTGGGGGTAGAGAGTCTCTGGAACTCTCCTCTGCTCTTCTGCACACTAAATATGTTTTAAAATATATAAATAAATAAATAATAATAATAATAAAAAAAGTCAACTTAATACTGGTGGAAAAATGCAGAAAAGTATTTAACCTACAGAACCCGGATTAGAAACTTCACCTGGGATTCAATCAGTTGTTAAAATATAGTATCCTTTTAATGATTTTATTACAGCCATCGCAAACAAGACCGGTAAAGTTTAGAACCTTCATGAAACCTGTATTGGTCGCATCTTCGAACATTCACCTTTGTGGTGACTGTAATAAGGGCATGTTTCAGATATCGAAACATGTTCATAAAAAGCAAAGAACCTCCTTAAAAAAAAATCATAAATGTATTAAACTGGAAAAATGATCTAACTTGGCCATTTGGTCTAAAATCTGCAATTTGTAGTTTATCACAGATTTGTAAAATAAATACTTATGCTATAGTGATTATTTCCTTAATGTCTTACACAGTATAACCCAAGTTGAAGCAATGATATAGACATCCAAAATAAAAAGTCTTATGAAACACAGAAAATACTTTCATTCTACCATAATACATACAGCTAGTAGCCAGTGATCAGATACTATGTGAATTCCGCTCCTTTCCTTCACGGATTTGTATTCCCTGTTACTGTCATTTTGTCTTCCTTGATAAATAAAGTGGGTAACACTTTCATCAAAGCACCACCTGGAGGGGGAGAGATACATTAGCTGAAAGAAGCATTTAAAAATTAATAGAAACAGAAAGTAGTAAAAGTATGCCTGCTAAAAATACTGTATTTACAATATATCCAGTTATCAAAACAAAATATAAATATGGCTTCACAATTACTTGATTTAAGTGTGGCTATTTATAGTGAACATGTTCAATGAATGGCACATACAGAAAGAGAATATACAAATCTACATATATGGCTCTAAACTTCAGGGAAGAATGTCATTTGTAGAGTTTGCTGGGGAGAAAGAACCACAACTGCATAAAAATACATAAATTAAAAGCATTTTGGGTTGCTCATCAAACAAAAAGTTGCAGAGAATGTATTTCCTTGATAGTTCTCCACAATTATTTTTATTTTAATTATTATATAAAGCCCCAAACTGAACATATTTCCCACCATGCAATCTGTAGTTTATAGACATTTTATACATCACCCTATATTTCCAATGCTTGGCTCCAGATGAATTAACCTATTAAGGATGCCCTGGTGGATAGATTGTGGGACCATATACCCAAAACTCTCTGCTAATGGCCTCACAACTGTGTCCCTGTGCTATGGTGGGACCACACTGGCTAACCCCTGCCCACCCAACTAAAACTGTTGTATATGAAGTATTTGAAATCCTGCGTCAAATATTCCAATGAAAACCAGATCTAGCACTACTAGCATTATATATCAAATTGTATAGATCTGTGGGCAGAGGACATAAAGAGAACAGTAAATGTTTAAATACCTGTATTCTGCTCCTAGCGACGCTGCAATGCCATTTAGTTCTCCTTGCTTTTTAATTAGCTTCTTACTGACACATATAACGACGTTGTTAAGTATTCTGGGTTCAACCTCTGCCTGTAAAATTAAGTAAATAATTAAAATAACTAGAGACCAATAGAAATGGAATCTTCTTTTGATTTAAAAAAGACAAACTAAGTACCATAACTGATTTGTCTTACTGAAGTTTATACAGCAAAGATTCAGTCTCTACAGCCTACCTTTCACAAAAATGTTTAATTCAGGAGATAAATGTTTTTTCCCTGTGTGTAGGATTGCCTCTCTGGGTAGTCAATCAGCTACAAGGTGTATACTCTTCCTGGCTGTCAATATCAATTTTGTGCATCATTTGCAACTAGTGACAGCACACAGCATGCTAACCTCAGACATCTTATCCAGGGTGCCAATGGTCGAGTGAGTTAGGCAAACATCAAAGGTTCTGCTGTATGGTACTCGGGCAATTTAACTCTCTAATTTTCTGATACAGAATAAACTAAATTATTCTGGTATTCAAATGTTGCCCTTCTTAGGTGCAAAAGTCAGGGGGAAAGAAAACTAACAAACCACAATCCATTAAATTGATAGCAACAAGTTGTCTGCTCTCCTTGTTTTTCTGTAGTCGTGCATATATTGTGAATCTATTACCTAAAGGTGACAGTGATATTGAGTTAATGTATTTTTCAGACCTTTGCTCTGCCTTTTACATTTTTTAAGTTCACCATCTTTATAAACATGAATTATAAGAAACACAAAACAAAACACATACAAGAGTAGCAACTGGTCCAGATAAATCTCTGTACATAGTACTGGATAATGTACTATATGGGATGAGTGGTGCTCTACTTCTCACTTTGAAGTTTAGTTGACCTGATTTTATTATTTAAGGGCCATGGCTACACAGCGTATTTTTATTTATATAGCGCCAACAAATTCCGTGCTCTACAAAGGGTGTACTAACAAACACATAATTGTAACCAGACACTATATGTTTGTATTCCTGGCACTATAGTATCCCTTTAAATGGTTTTTGGTTGTGTTTTTTTTGCCTTGATAAAATATTACAAAATTTAAAAGCAGTTGACTGTATCAAATTGTCAATTATACTATATAGTCTTGCTTACCTGTTTGGACTCTGCTGTCTTTAATTGAGGACTTGCAGTGACAGCAGCTGTTTGTCGGCTGCTGTTGGCGAGGGCTAACTGTATATTTCTGCCAACGACTTCTGACAAAGGAGTGCTTTGTGCTTTGGTCTTTTGCTTGGCGCCACCAGGTGTTTCCAAAGCGGCAAGGGCATCCTGCAGGAAATATAGTGCATTATTCTAGACACTTTGAGCTGAAATCTCAAATATAACTTTGTTCCATACGTTTTTAAGTGATTATATATCATTGGAAGAATTATAGATGCAACAGTATTCCAACAAAAAAGTTTTTTTTTTGTTTTTTTTATGAGAACTTTTCAACAAATTGTGTTGTGCACAGGATAGGACCCCTTCTTAACAAAGCACATGCGGTTATTTAAAAAGAGAAACATTGTAAGTGTAGATGTAGGAGCCTATGGGAATCCCGTGGCATTACCTAGAGGTAGAAACGGATGAGGTGTGTTCAAGATGGATCAATTTTGTAAATACCAGATAGCTTGTAGCATTGTTTGGAGCCAAAAGCTCCTCTGAAAGAGTACTACAAGCACTATAACTACTATAGCGCAGCTGTAGTGGTTATTGGGTGTCTGGAGTGACCTGGTGCCCTCTGAAAGTAAGTAGTCAAAAGGTTTGCCAACTTACCGACTGTCCACAGTGCGTCAGTCACCTCTTGTATGACAGGTGGAAGCTCTCTGCATTGCGCTAAACCTGGTGGTGCAGGGTTTACCACATTTGCTGAGGGCGATCAGCTGATGCTCTCAGCCAATGAGTCTACCCTGCAGAGTAGGGTTTAGCTCAGAAGATTAATGTATTAGCTTCCAGCGCCTTGCAGACCTCAGGTCAGAAGTCAAACAGGAGCACAGCACTCCTGGCACCATAACCACTGTAGCACACTGTTGAGTTTTGTTTCTTGGACTGTTCTTTTAAAAGGTAGACACGTTTACAGAGAGAAGAAGTCTAACCGTTAAAAAAAAAAAAAAGGGTAGACTATGGAGCTGAAATTGAGGAGGATGAAGACCTATGGAAAAACCAAGTGAGATTCAGTCATATGGCATGGAAGAAGAGACACCTGTACTAGAAATAAAGCTGTTATATGAATTATGCTGGGAACATTTTGTTCTGCATCCTGACAGCGCAGACAATAACTATGGGAAAAGCTGCATTAAATATTGAAATTGTTATTACAGAGTTAGAAATAAGTTCATAATGTGCTACGTTATTTATTTTTTCTCTCACATCCCATAATTGTAGCATGTTGGAAGTATTTTTATAATACAAATAAAAGAGAACGTTTTAAAAAGATACTGCAGAGTGGTATCAACACCGATCTAAAGTTTGATACTTGGAGCGGTTTGTATTTGGAATGCGTTGATTAAACTATTTAGCAGTTTGCCTTTTTATTCTTTGGTATTCTTAATGGACCACTATAAACTATGAAAGACAGAGTACAGATACTTGCCATTAATGATACAATGTCAAGCTGGATAAAAAAAAGTGTTAAGTTATGTCCCTCCGGGTTCTGTTTTGGGACCGCTTCTACTCAACATATTCTAAAGGATCTTGAAATAGGCATTGAAAGCCATGTTTCAGTGTTTGCATTTGACACAAAACTCTGTCAAGTAATAGAATGTGAGCAAGGGATTTAGATAGACTGAGTGCCTGGGCACTCAAGAAGCAGATGTAATTTATTGTAGATAAACAATACACCCTAAATGGTAGTGAATTAGGGATAGCAACATACGAGAAGGATTTGGGAATTGTTATAGACAACAAATTAGGCAGCAATGTGCAATGTCAATCAGCAGTTGCTAAGGCCAGCAAGGTATTTTCATGTATAAAAAGAGGCATTAATTCTCGGGATGAAAATATAATCTTGCCTCATTATGAATAAATGGTAAGAACACACCGTGAATATGCTGTGGAATTTTTGGCACCTGTTCTAGATAGATAGGATATTGTGGCACTAGAAAAAGTACAGAGGAGGGCTACAAAATTGATAAATCTCTTTAGTCTGGAAAAATGGCACCTTAGAGAGGATATGATTACATTAAACAAATACATTCGGGGAAAGTACAGACAACTGTTGATCAGAAATCAATTCTGACTGCCATTCTAGGGGCAAGAAGAATTTTTCCCCCCAAGTTCAAACTGGATATTTTGCCTTCTTTTAGATCAACTTCAAAAACAGATGTGGAAAAGTCTGAACTTGATGGACGCATGTCTCTTTTTCGCCTATGTAACTATGCACTACACAGCAATTTTTTTTGGGGGGGGGGATTTGGGAAGTGGAGTGTCCCTTTAATGTTCAGATAGGAAAATTCTTGCAAACTGTTTTCCTGTTGGCACACTGCATGTGCAATACCTCTGCTTCAAGGACAGAAAACATGGACATAATCAGAAATGTTCTGATTATGCAGTGTAGAAATGTAACATTACCAAAACTGCAATACGAATGACAATTCAGCAGACACTGTGTAGCATATACAGTGCCAGTCAGATGTGAAATTAGAATACTGTAAAACATGTTTACTTCGTACTAAAGCTTAGCGCCCTCTAAATATGTAATACATAATACACAAGTATGCTGGATGACAAACTATATTTATATATTTTATTAAAAGGTATATTTTACTTAATCAGCTCAAGTTTCATAACTCACTTACAACTGATGACATACAGCTTCTGCTAATTTCTGTAAATCCACAAATCTACAGAAGGTTTAAACATCATTTCTTAGATAAGTGTTTGCCATGCACAACTAATTTTAGGAAAATATATAAACAAAAAAAATAAAACAAACAAAAACAACATCCCCCCCAACTAAAATCTGATATACTGTATTCATACATGTTCACCTGACTCTTTACTTCGTCATGCCCCAACTTAAAGATTACAGTATCTCACAAAAGTTAGTACACCCCTCATATTTTTGTAAATATGTTATTATATTTTTTCATGTGACGACACTGAAGAAATGACACTCTGCTACAATGTAAATCAGTAAGTGTACAGCCTGTAGAACAGTGTAAATTTGCTGTCCCCTTAAAATAACACACAGCCATTAATGTCTAAACCATTGGCAACAAAAGTGAGTACACCACTAAGTGGAAATGTCCAAATCGGGCCTAGCCAGCCATTTTCCCTTCCTGGTGTCATGTGACTAGTTAGTGTTACAAGATCTCAGGTGTGAATGGGGAGCAGGTTTGTTAAATTTGGTGTTATCGCTCTCACTCTGATACTGGCCACTGGAAGTTCAACATGGCACCTCATAGCAAAAAACTCTGAGGATCTAAAAAAAATTGTTGCTCTACATAGGGATGGCCTAGGGCTATAAGAAGATTGCCAAGACCCTGAAACTGAGCTGCAGCACGGTGGGCAAGACAGGTTCCACTCAGAACAGGCCTCGCCATGGTCGACCAAAGAAGTTGAGTGCACATGCTCAGCGTCATATCCAGAGGTTGTTGTCTTTGGGAAATAGACATATGAGTGCTGCCAGCATTGCTGCAGAGGCTGAAGGGGTGGGGGTCGGCCTGTCAGTGCTCAGACTATACGCCGCACACTGCATCACATTGGTCTGCATGGCAGTCAACTCTGAAGGAAGCCTCTTCTAAAGATGATGCACAAGAAAGCCCGCAAACAGTTAGCTGAAGACAAGCAGACTGAGGACATGGATTACTGGAACCATGTCATGTAGTCCGATGAGACCAAGATAAACTTATTTGGTTCAGATGGTGTCAAGCATGTGCGACAACCAGATAAGGAGTACAAAGAAAGTGTGTCTTGCCTACAGTCAAGCATGGTGGTGGGAGTGTCATGGTCTGGGCCTGCATGAGTGCTTCTGGCACTGGGGAGCTACAGTTCATTGAGGGGACCATGAATGCCAACATGTACTAAACATGTACTAAACCGTTGCCCACTTTTGTGGCCAACGGTTTAGATATTCATGGCTGTGTGTGGAGTGATTTTGATGGGACAGCAAATTTACACCGTTATACAGGATGTACACTTACCACTTTGCATTGTAGCAGACTGTCATTTCTTCAGTGTTGTCACATGAAAAGATATAAAATATTACACCTTACCGACTGGGTTCCGTTCCTACAACGAATTGGTCGGTAAGTGAGGAGTTAAGGGATTCCCTGCTCTGCTGCGTTCTTCTATGTTTGGGGAAATATCCCCAAAAACATAGAAGAGTGCATCAGAGCAGGGAATCCCTCTAATTCCCACGCCGGCTCGCACTTGCCACCCTGCGAGAGAGCTGGTCGTAAGTGCGAGCCATCGTAAAACAGGTAGCTCGCAAAACAAGGACCACCTGTACTGTATATTTTGACTCATTAAACATATGTTTACATTGCCACCCTCAAAAGAGTACATGTTTTAACCCTTAAGGACACATGACATGTGTGACATGTCATGATTCCCTTTAATTCCAGAAGTCTGGTCCTTAAGGGGTTAAATAAATCAGTGCAACACTACATTTTTGGGCTACTGGTCAATTCATAAAGTTAAAGTATTCTGGTTTTATTTATATAAAATACTACCTTCACATCAAAAGTGGGTTTGAAGAGTTTGTCCTTTGAAAGAAATTTGGAAGGGGTGTCAAGATGCAGAGATGGCTCTCTCCGGGGAACTTTTATTTCCGCTCCAGGGGTAGGAACATTCTTGTTGTGCCGGGACAACACAGACTGAAAAGCTTTGCTCTGGAATCGGTTCATATCTAGAGGGGTAACAGCACCTTTTTTCAAGGCTTCTGGTCGATTTGATGACCAATCTGGAGATGTTATGGGTGGTTTTGTCGCTTCTGGTTTATATGTCTGACTTATAAAGCTCTCATCATTATCTTCATGAAGAAATAAAGTTCAGAAATGTCATTACCTATTCAATGAACTGTAAATTCTAATTCATTTCTAATTTAATTTCTTCTTTTCATTGTCATTATGTACACAATTTATGAAAAAAATATGCCACAAAAAGAAACAAAAGAGCAAAACAAAAAAGCCCAAGGGGCATTTGTACATCATTCTTAATACATCTGATAAATTAACCCCTTAACGCCGTTACGGCGTGCTATGCCGTCACGGGTTAAGTGGGCTTTAACGCCGTTATGACGGCATAGCACGCCGTAACGGCTTGCAGCCCCAGGAGATAAGTTATACTTACCTCCGCCGCGATCCGCTTCGGGAGGACTGCCTCACAGCCCAGGCAGCCCTCCCACGGCAAATGAGGCCCCCGGGGGCCATGTGATCGCTCTCAAAGAGCGATCACATGGCCCTCTATAGCTGGCTGTGGATATGCCAGCAGGGGGACTGTTTGAAATATCAGACAGTCCTCCTGCTGGTGGGAAGAATTAAAAAAAATAATTAGACATGTGTAAAAATAAAATAAATGCATTTTTATATATATATAATATGTATATATATTATATATATATAATATATATACATATTATATATATGTAACGTCATACAAAGTGTATTTTAATATTAATATAAGTATATATATTAATATTAAAATACACTTAGAATGACATTACATATATATAATATGTATATATATTATATATATAATAGATGTACATATATATATTATATATAAATACGTATAATTAAAATAATAAATAAATTAAATAATAAAATAAATAAATAAAATATTGAAACAAAATTTAATATAAATTATATATGCATATGTAATTTCATTCTAACTGTATTTTGTTATTAATATATATATATCGGTAACAAAATACACTTAGAATGACATTCTATATATATCTATCTATATATAAAATGCAAATAACCGCAAATATATATATATAGATAAATACATATAATTACATAAAAGATTACATCAGTATACACGTAGAATTTAAATACCTATAAATGCATATATATTAAAATTCTACATGTATATTTAAATAATCTTTTAACGTAATTATGTGATTTGATTAATTAAAATTTGATTGACATGCATGACAACACAGGGAGAAAGTGCAGAGAAATTAATTTGCAAGCACTATATTTGACCCTGTAACTCTCCAAGACACCATAAAACCTGTACATAGGGGGTACTGTTTTACCCGGGAGACTTCGCTGAACTCAAATATTCGTGTTTCAAACTGGTAAATTGTATTACAACGATGATATTTTAAGTAAAAGTGACGTTTTTTGCATTTTTTACAAGCGAACTGCACTTTTATGGTCTATATTATTGTTGTAATATGTTTTACTGTTTTAAAACACTAATATTTGTGTTTAGTGAAGTCTCCCGAGAATAACAGTACCCCCCATGTACAGGTTTTATGGTGTTTTGGAACGTTAGAGAGTCACATATAAGGCTTGCATTTCATTTTTTTCACATTGAAATTTGCCAGATTAGTTATGTTGCCTTTGAGAGCGTATGGTAGCCCAGGAATGAGAATTACCCCCATGATGGCATACCATTTGCAAAAGTAGACAACCCGAGGTATTGCAAGTGGGGTATGTCCAGTCTTAGTAGCCACTTAGTCACAAACCCTGGCCAAATATTCGTTTTTTGCTTTTTTCACACAAAAACAAATATGAACGCTAACTTTGGCCAGTGTTTGTGACTAAGTGGCTACTAAAAAAGACTAAACATACCCCACTTTCAATACCTTGGCTTGTCTACTTTTTCAAATGGTATGCCATTATGGGGGTAATTCTCATTCCTGGGCTACCACACCGTCTCAAAGGTAACATTACCAATCTGGCAAATTTCAATTTGAAAATGTAATGTTCTATATTTGACCCTGTAACTTTCCAAAACAACATAAAACCTGTTAATGGGGGGTACTGTTGTACTCGTGAGACATCGCTGATTACAAATGTGTGCATTTTTTTTGCAGTAAAACCTAACAGTTTTATGACATTCACAGTTAAAATGTCAGACGGAAATGCAAATTTAAAAAAAAATCTTATTTTCTCACATTTTTTTTTACTTTTATTCATAATAAATGATGTTCCATATATGAATAGTTAATGATAGATTAAAGCCCTGTTTCTCCTGAACAAAATGATATATAATAAGTGTGGGTGCATATAATTTGAAAGAGGGGAACTACGGGTGAACAGACACATAGCGCAAATTCCAGTTTTTGTTTACATTTTGTTTTGATCAGAACGTGCACTATTGACTCCGTCCTGAAGGGGTTACTATAGGTTCATTAAGGACTGAACCAAATGTAAAGACGTAAACAAAACTAGGAATTTGACAAGATGTCTGTTCAACCGTAATTCACCTCTCTCATATTAAGTGCACCCACACTTATTATATAGAATTTTATTCAGGAGAAATAGGCCTTTCACGTAACATCACATATTGAGCTATGAAACAATTTAATAAGTGAGAAGTTAAGAAATTTTCTTTTTTTCAGTTCAACATGAGATTTTAACTGTGAATGTCATAATACGGTTTGCTTTTACTGCAATAAAATACACATATATTTGTATTCAGCGATGTCTCATGCAGAAAACAGTACCCCCTATGTACAGGTTGTATGGTGTTTTGGGAAGTTACAGGGTCAAATATAGCATGTTACCATTTCTTTTTTTTCATATTGAAATTCGCCAGATTGGTTATGTTGCCTTTGAGACTGTATGGTAGCCCAGGAGTGAGAATTACCCCCATGATGGCATACCATTTGCAAAAGAAGACAACCCAAAGTATTGCAAATGGGGTATGTTCAGTTTTTTTTAGTAGCCACTTAGTCTACCATACAGTCTCAAAGGCAACATAACCAGTCTGGCAAATTTCGATGTGGAAAAAAAGGAAATTCAAGCCTTAGATTTGACTAAGTAACTTTTAAAAACACCATAAAACCTGTACATGGGGGTAAGGTTATACTCTGGAGACTTCGCTAAACACAAATATTAGTGTTTAAAAATAGTAAAACGTATCACAACAATTATATTGTCAGTGAAAGTACAGTTTGTGTGTGAAAAATGCAAAAAACTGCATTTTCACTGACGATATCATCGTTGTGATATGTTTTACTGTTTTAAAACACAAATATGTGTGTTCAGCGAAGTCTCCCGAGTAGAACAGTACCCCCATGTACAGGTTTTATACTGTCCTGGAAAGTTACTTGCAAGCCAAATTCTCTGGACTTTCTGCCTGGGTTGTTGGACAGTTCTCTCATATTGTAATTAATTAAATTACTTAATTATGTAAAAATATCATAAACATATTTGTAGAATTAAAAAAAATATATAATAATAATAATAACTATATATATATATCAAAATACAGTTAGAACAAATTAAAACTGGTATATAATTTATTGAACGTCATTCTAAGTGTATTCTGAGCTCCCAGGCAGACCCCAGGATCGGGACCGCCTCCATGGGATCGGCGGGGATGTTCTATGCCGCCCGCCCGTGTTTACGACCCCTCCAAAAAGGACGGCATAGAACGTCCGCCGTCCTTAAGGGGGTTAATCAAAGATAAAACAACTGGGATATTAGTTTAAAAATAAATAAAAAATATACTATAATAAATACACAATTCCAGGCATTAATCAAGGAAATAATTAGACAGATAATCTGTTGTTGGCTTTTAGCTTGGTTGTTTCTGTGGATGATATAAATCACTTACCTTTGCAGTAGTTGTCAACATGGTAGTTCCTTTCGTCTACCTTTTTGCCAGTTTTGGCACACTGCAGTAGCCAAGCCGTGGTCACTGCAGGCAAATTCCACTTTATAGCTGCCTCATACTTTGAGCCTTCAGGATCTCGAAGCACTAAATGAGTGCTGGCAAACATGCCTTTCTTAGGATTAGCCTTCCGCACAAAAAATTCTTGTACCCTGTAAAACATTACCCCTTAGTAAATAGATATGACAAGGCACAGAAATAGCATTGGAAAACAATTTTCCTTCACCCACCATACAGAATGTCTAAAGAGTAACCCTGACTCAAAAAAAAAAAAAACAAAAGAAACAAAAACCAAAAAACACACAAAATACATTCATAAATAGAATAGGAAGAATGAATAGCAGTGTGGTCCTTTCATATGGTCCTGATGTGGACAGCTGACCATCACATCTACATGAACATTTTGGGAATCTCTGTCAAAACCTTGGGCATTAAGTTGGACCCACTCCCTCTACAACAATCACTACTATTTGGGGAAGGCTTTCCACAAGAGTTTATATTAGGTCTGTGGGAACCTGTGCTCATTCAGTTAAAGGAGCATTTGTGAAAATACGGATGTTGGAAGAGAAGGTCTGGTTCATAATCTGCTTTTAATTTACCCACAAGGTGTTAAATGTGGCTGAGGTCAGAAATCTGTGTACGCCACTCAAGTTCTCCACACCAAACTCGTCAAACCATGTCTTCACGGACCTCACTTTGTGCACATGCGTACTGAAACAGGAAAGGACCTTAACCAAACTGTTCCCACAAAGTTGGAAGAAACCAACTGTCTAAAACATTTTTTGTATCCTGCAGCATTAAGATGACCCCTAACTTGAACCAAGGGTCCTTGACCAAACCTTGAAAACCGGCCCTAGACCATTATCCGTCCTCCACCAAACTTTACAGTGGGCACTATTTATTCTGGACGATAGCACTCTCCTGGCATCTGCAACAACCAGATTGAAAAACTTCAAAGAAAATGTTTACACTGCTCCAGACTCCAGTGGGGGTGTTTTACAGCACTCTAGCCAATGTTTGGCATTCCACATGGTGACATGGGCTTGTGTACAGAGATAAAGATCACATTTTTCTATATATTTTTATCTTTATTTAGACACCTTTTATATATATTTATATAAATAAAAGTTTCAATGAAAGGAGAAGCATGTTTACTCCCACTTACAGCTCGATAGAAATGGATATCATTTAATGTGAAAGTGACATTCTAGAAGGAAAAAGATTAAGGAACACATACATTTCTCACATAAGTCTGAAGTCTCAATAAAAGGAGAAGCATGTCCATGCACAATACATCTATATATCTATATACATATTTTATACACACACACACACACACACACACACACACACAAAAATACTTTAAATGGTTACCTACTTTGCTCCAAGCAATCCTGCCAAGTAAACAAGTGAATCCCTCTCAGCCCCTACAAACTGACTGACGGAGAGCACACAGTCCTTCAGTGAAGTGCTGCCTTCCTGAAATGGTACAGGTGTAAACAGAGGATTTGACTGAGGACTTAGCAGCTTCTCCTGTTCAATGCACATGCCCTGTAACAGATAGAAACAACATTCAAACAGCATTCCTAATAATCCACGACAAATAGTAGATCTATCATAATTTCTCCCTCTAAAACCCCCCCCCCCTCTCAAAAAAAAAAAACACCAAAAACAAACCAAAAAACACTTCGTAAAGGGGCCCTTAAAGAGATTAGAAAGATATAATAAACCCTTCCTAATATTTACATTATACATTTAAAGTGAAATTCAGTCAGAGTCTAGGAAGACAGGAACCGCTCATTTTATCACAAGAAATAACAAATGGTAGAAAAATGCCCGGGCATTCAGAGGTGAAATCTATTAACAACCTTTAATAGGGACACAAAAGCAGTGTTTTAACTCATAGCCATGCTTGAGAAAGGCTCTGACTGAGCTGAAACGTTAAAGTCTTTCTGTTGCAATTAACTGCGGTTAATGGATTTCACCTGATTGCCCACACATTAAAAGACATTTTTTTTTATTCAGTCTGAATGTATGGGGTATGTATCTTCCAAGTCGGAGAGGCAGATTTGGTTTATCCCCCTGTCTTAGTGCGTGCAGTCCATTATGTTTAAAGAAATAAAAAGTTTATCCTAACTCTGCTTCCTCCCTTCTTTATAAACTATGTAGAAATTTAAAAAATTCACATAAACTAACTTAAAGGGAAACTCCAGTGCCAGGAAAACAATCCGTTTTCCTGGCACTGGAGGGTCCCTCTCCCTCCCACCCCCCAATCCCCAGTTGCTCCTCCCCGCCGCTCCTCCTTCTTCCTCCGTCGGCTGGTGGGCGAGACTGATCCCGCCCACCGGCCGAGGAGTCCCAATGCGCATGCGCGGCAATGCCGCACATGCGCATTGGCGCATCCCATAGGAAAGCATTGAAAATGAATTTCAATGCTTCCCTATGGGGAATAGAGCGACGCTGAAGGTCCTCACACAGCGTGAGGACGTCCAGCGACGCTCTAGCACAGATAATCTGTGCTAGGGACCAGGAAGTTCCCTCTAGTGGCTGTCTAGTAGACAGCCACTAGGGGAGGACTTAACCCTGCAAGGTAATTATTGCAGTTTATAAAAAACTGCAATAATTACACCTGCAGGGTTAAGGGTAGTGGGAGTTGGCACCCAGACCACTCCAATGAGCAGAAGTGGTCTGGGTGCCTGGAGTGTCCCTTTAAAGAGGATAATAAAAATAGAAATCAAATTCAATTTTTGGGCATTATAGAGAAATTGATTGCTTAGATAGTTGAAAGCAAACTGCGTGCTTTCTTTTTAGTCATGTTTTAGAGAGTTGGGGGGAAAGAGCAATGTTTATTTTATTTATAGCTTTCAAGAAAGAAAAAAACTGGGGAAAGGATGTCAAAAGAGGTTACTTACACAAAGATACAACTTACCAGCCAGGCATTTGTCACAACATCCCCAACTGTAGATTCCACTTCACAACCCAATAATGGTACCACAGCGTAATCTGCAATGGCTCTCATGTTGGGAGAAATCACTTTACCAGCATTCTTTTTTATTATGTCTACAATACAAGCTTGGTCTTCATCCACAAAGCCCAGGACTAAGAACCTTTTCCTGCTGAACAAGCCCCCTTCAATATAGGTAGATGTTTCGTCGAATTCACTCTGGTTGTCACAAGATGGCGTGTAGTCCTGTGTGTTTAACTGGGACAGGCTACTGGAAGTAAAAGTCGGATGATTTCCAGCGTCAACTAAAGACACAAGGGTGCAAGAAAAGAAATGCTGAATTTCAGAAACATCAAGATTTTTAAACAATGAATTGCTAGTTCTAGCTACTTAAAAATACTTTACAAAAATTACCATTTTGTTTTAATACATACTAATCAAGTAGCATCCACATTACATACATAATTATTCCAAGTGATCTAGACAGAAAATATTTAGACACTTAGGCACAATAACCACTTTAGGAAACTAGAATGGTTATGGTGCCAGCATTCCTTCTCTACAGTATTTCAGTTTATTGCTGAAACAGCCATGCACAGCATTCATAATCACAGAGACATGCTTTGACTTGCAGGTGTTTTTCCTACACTTGACAATATTTGGCAAAAGGTTTAGCTAAAGGCAAGCTCCACAATCTTGGCAAGGGAAGTGGAGCTTGATTATGCATTATTATCCTTTGTCAAGTTTGAGAAAAACACATAACACTAAGCAGTGCCTTGTCTTATGTTTTAAAGAGAAACAGATCACAAATGAAGAAAAGAAGAACAGATTTTAAAAGAGACAGAGAAAAGGAAACAATAGGAGAAAGGAAAGTTTGAGGTGACTTTAAGCGTCTTTTTTTCTTTCCAATTTGACCATTTTTATTGTTTTTTGTTCAAGTGATGCATGCAGTGATAGCAGCAACTTTGAGTCCTTCACAGAATTACAAACAAATATCAGTTACCGTAACTTTTATTAATATTTAACATCTGAAATTTTCAAAATAGTACTTAATTCATCTCGCTTTATGATGTGTAAATCTGGAAGGTCATGCAGCCAGCCGCCACCCTCCCCCCCCACCCCCAAAAAAAAACAATGAACAAACAAACAGATAAGCTCTTACTTAGCGTGGAATCATTTTCAGTGTACTGAGACAGCAGGTCTTCATCTGCTTTTTGGTTGCGTGTATTATTCAGAGACAGCTGGGCAGACTGGTCACTGCTACTAGCCTTCTGGACAGATACATTTATGGAGCGTGGCGCAGGGGCCGGCATCTCTGCAGGCTGATAGCTTGTGTGAAGATATAGCTCTTCAGACTGCAAACACCCCTTAGAAAAACTCTGCAGCAACCATTTTACGGTCAGCACATATGGCCTATACAATGTCAAACAAACAAGAAAATTAATATACATAGTGTGTTTGAGGTTTACGCCCACTTATAGCTCTTGAAAGAAATAGATATCCTTTAATGTAATAGGACATTGCAGAAGGAAAAGGATTAAGGAACACATACAGTTCTCACAGGTCTGCGAAGTCTCAATAAAAGGAGAAGCATGTTCATGCACAATATAGTACAATACAATGTTTCATAGTAAATCTGGCTCTATAAACACTACTGATCATTTCAGCCAACACACACACTGTCCGCTATGGAGCAAAAAGGGGTAAACAAAATGTTCAGTGTGATATAAAAACTATAAGAATGTAATAATTCAGCATGCGACATACATGATGGCTAGATTTCACATTTTACTTGTTAAGACATAGTCCAAGGCTGTACATATAATAATATTGCCCCACAAGATGATCTTTTTAAAAAACCAATGAATAAATAAATCCCATTCAAAAGTCTGTGTGCATGTGACAGAGGGCAGTAAATAGCATTTATCTGGCAAAGCACTTTCATGCTGCTTTTGACATGAAGCAATAGTGATTGTGTTATGTTTAATAGCTCCTACACGTTTGTAAGCATTTCAAATGATATTTACTGGAAAGAATAAAAAATAATAATAAATAAAACACCACCACCACCACCACAATAGTGCATAGTAAGTTCTAACATCAGGCCAGAAAAACAATGCAAACCTATGATCGATTTTCTTCAAAAACTGCTTCAGCTCCTCGTCATTTTCTCCAACAATGACATGAGTAACATCGCCTGTGAGCTGATTAAAACGAACTCCTCCTCCGTTGTTAATGAGCTTCCTCAGTTTGTCAAGTTTTCGGCCTCCAAATCCACACACATATATCTAACACAGGGAAAAAGTGATAGATTACAATATCAGTCTTTGTCCAGGAGTGGGTTCCACAAATATCTAGGACAACTAGAAAACCACAACAACCACAACGAGCATATCTATTGCAAGGCATCATGTTATAAACAATGTAAACATAGAATATATACATGCTTCCTTTCCTCAAGACAGGAGAGGCGGCTTCCTATTTTGCACACTAAAATCTCAAATATTAATAAACAATAAACCAATGAAAAGAGAAAGAGACTGGACAGGGATTAGAGTGAACTAAATAAAGACCATGTGGTCGCGGTAAAAGCTCAACGCGCGTTTCGGCGCAGCTGACCACATGGTCTATATTTAGTTCAGGTAGTCTAAGTATCCTGTTTGCTTTAGTTCATAGTAGGAGAGAATAGGTTAAACTCTGATTGGTTTCTAGGACTTGGGGACCTAGGATTTCGGCTGATATGCAGTTCCTTCTATCGCTACCTTAGCTTACTTAGCACCTATGCTCATATTTGAGAAATTAAGCTCACTAGGGAAGTGACGATTTTTTACTGCCAGTATTTTCACCTTATGAGCCTCTTTGGTGAGGTTCTCAGCATCCTGTACCTATACCCCATTTTTTCCTAATTGGGGTGACCTAAAGAGTACATTTAATTGATTATCTGCTGTATTTATTCTCTGAGGGGACCCGTTATTAT
This sequence comes from Pelobates fuscus, assembly GCF_036172605.1. Classification (NCBI taxonomy): domain Eukaryota; kingdom Metazoa; phylum Chordata; class Amphibia; order Anura; family Pelobatidae; genus Pelobates; species Pelobates fuscus. The sequence continues at coordinate 284,632,175 of NC_086320.1, forward strand.
TAAACCACGGAGTTATTCTCCTGACGAATTTTGGCCACAGATCAAGGCAAACTAGTAGCTTTTTATCTTCTGGTTGTACCCTCAATGTATGGCAGACATCTACTAACTCAATTACCTTCCTCTAGGGGGCGATATCTATCTATATCTAGCATTAACCCTTGAGGGGTTGGTTAGTACAGTGATTCAGCTTCTCTCCCCTGCACACCAATATAGCTACTGTGGTTACTGAGACATTGTTACTAACCATATGAATACTTTTCTACACTGTCTATCCCAGAAACCTATTTCAGTAGCGTTGTATCATTATTATAAAGGTGTAGGGAACATATAGCAAACAATAGACGATTCCTGTATATATATATGTTTCTTCTTATCACTGTTTATACACATTTTTCACTGATTTTTTTTCACTTATCTTTATTTATTTTCTCCCTAAGAGGGATTAATAAAAATGTATTATTTTCCTTATATTTCATTCAAGTTCTATACGGGCATCTTTTTGCCATTCCATTATGAACAAGTGTCTCCTTGGGGTATAGGGACTGTGAATTGGGAGGATTCCACTCTAATCCCTGTCCAGTCTCTCTTTCTCTTTTCATATTATATTTTTAGGGTTATGCCCTTATACCCTGCAACCGAACCAACTCTAGTGTAGGGTCTTTTGGTCTTTCACTGGACGTTGAGTCTCTTTTCAAACAATAAACCAACCAATAAAATAACAGAAATAAAAGGTATATACAAATACAAAGACTCTCCTACAGACTTCCTCTTTCTTTGCTATTGATCTCCAAATTAGATCAGTTTGTTTTAACACCCTTTGGGATTGTTCTTACTCTTGAATGTTTTATATTGCTCTTTTTGTTTTTTTGACCCTCCCTATATTTAACCTGTATAGCTAATTGGGTTTTAGTTTCCTTGTGGGGAACTTATCTTATTATTTTTTTTTATCTTTCGGTGTTGTCTCTTGTATTGTATGCTTTCTGTTCCCCCTCTGTGTTTTTACCCTATAAATATATAGGGTCAGCCCATGATAGACCTACTTTAAGGCCAACGGATAAACCATTAATGCAGGGCAAAAAAAATATGATTTTTTTTAAATTTAATTTAAAATTAACCACACTATATACTGTATAGGTGTCATCCTACTGTTAGAAAATCAAAAGAATCAGGTTTTTGGGTTTACTATAGGACAAGGTAGGCAGATCAGAATCATTTCAAATATAAAATGTATAAAATATGTTGTGTTTTCATTATCCACTCGATTACTTAAAGGAAAACTCCAGTGCCAGGAAAACAATTAGTTTTCCTGGCACTGGAGGTTCCCTCTCCCTCCCACCCCCCAATATCCGGTTACTGAAGGGGTGAAAACCCCTTCAGTCACTTACCTGAGGCAGCGACGATGTCCTTCGTCGCTGTCTCCTCCTACTGTCTCCGTCGGCGAGACTGATCCCGCCCACCAGCCGAGGAGACCTAATGCGCATGCGCGGCAATTTCGCGCATGCACATTAGCGCTCCCCATAGAAAAGCATTGAAAAAGAATTTCAATGCTTTTCTATGAGGAAATGAGCGACGCTGGAGGTCCTCACACAGTGAGGATGTCCAGCGACGCTCTAGCACAGATAATCTGTGCTATGAAGGAGGAAGTGACTTCTAGTGGCTGTCTAGTAGACAGCCACTAGAGGTGGAGTTAACCCTGCAAGGTAATTATTGCAGTTTATAAAAAAAACTGGGGTACCAGATGATTTTGCAGTAAAAGGAAAGTTTGAGTCCATTTTTCCCAACCGTCACTGCTAATAATAATAATAATATTTTGATTTGCATTTATTATATCTATTGCAACCAACAACGTTTACCTGTCACCATGACTTGTTGTGCCTATATTCCAGATAACACAGGTCCATATGGTAATGTAAGCTTGTCTATTTATGATGTCCCTCTGAAGAACTAAGAAGACTTTAAGAACCGTTACTTCATAGGGTTTTGTGCCTTTGGGCTAACCTGTCCTCTGGAACTAACCAATAAAGTTTATCTTTTAGAATATTAACATTTCATAGGGGGGACTGATGTAGAATTATTAAAAATCTTTATTGAACTTGTACTGAATTATTGTACTAACTCCATTTTAACCTGATGCTGTGACAAATCCTCCATTTTGTCCTCATAACCTGACTTCTCCATATGAAAACTACATTACATGACAGAATTGCTCAGCACATCTAATACAATGAACAGAGACTGTATTTTCTATAAAGACATAGCTGACTCCGGAATTATTGAATCTCCTGTAACATGCAACAAAGTATAACCAAGGCCAGAGCCAAGGCCATGAGAACACTGTACTAATGAAATGTTCTATTCATAAAAGAACTTTGCACCTGACCACAAGATTGACATCACTGACTGTGTAAAATGACGCTCAAGCCCCCCTTTCCACCGAGTAAAACTCATGCTGGGAAAAATGGCGCCTGAGCCTTCTGTCCACACCCTTGTCCAGAACAATACCACCTCCCGGTGGGAGGACACCCAGCTAGTCACTCAAACCCCTGAGCCAATTAATAATATTGATGGGTGGACACTGATATAGTCACATAACATTTAATCCAATTAATGATGTTTATTTGTTATTATCTGATATTCAATGATGATGTCATTTTGCCTTTAAAAAGGCCTGCATAACTGTTTTCCAACTAGATGGCATTAAATTTTCTGAAGTGCTTTTAACCTGAACTCCATGTGTCAGTGTGAGCTTACTTCTGCGTATACGCAATTTAATCATCTCAGATTTGGACAGGAACAGATAGACATTTAAACATATTTGTTTATTTCTAAATTAATCTACATCAATTATATTTACATTATACATTTAAAGTGAAATTCAGTCAGACAGAGTCTAGGAAGACAGGAACCGCTCATTTTATCACAAGAAATAACAAATGGTAGAAAAATGCCCGGGCATTCAGAGGTGAAATCTATTAACAACCTTTAATAGGGACACAAAAGCAGTGTTTTAACTCATAGCCATGCTTGAGAAAGGCTCTGACTGAGCTGAAACGTTAAAGTCTTTCTGTTGCAATTAACTGCGGTTAATGGATTTCACCTGATTGCCCACACATTTAAAGACATTTTTTTTTTATTCAGTCTGAATGTATGGGGTATGTATCTTCCAAGTCGGAGAGGCAGATTTGGTTTATCCCCCTGTCTTAGTGCGTGCAGTCCATTATGTTTAAAGAAATAAAAAGTTTATCCTAACTCTGCTTCCTCCCTTCTTTATAAACTATGTAGAAATTTAAAAAATTCACATAAACTAACTTAAAGGGAAACTCCAGTGCCAGGAAAACAATCCGTTTTCCTGGCACTGGAGGGTCCCTCTCCCTCCCACCCCCCAATCCCCAGTTGCTCCTCCCCCGCCGCTCCTCCTTCTTCCTCCGTCGGCTGGTGGGCGAGACTGATCCCGCCCACCGGCCGAGGAGTCCCAATGCGCATGCGCGGCAATGCCGCACATGCGCATTGGCGCATCCCATAGGAAAGCATTGAAAATGAATTTCAATGCTTCCCTATGGGGAATAGAGCGACGCTGAAGGTCCTCACACAGCGTGAGGACGTCCAGCGACGCTCTAGCACAGATAATCTGTGCTAGGGACCAGGAAGTTCCCTCTAGTGGCTGTCTAGTAGACAGCCACTAGGGGAGGACTTAACCCTGCAAGGTAATTATTGCAGTTTATAAAAAACTGCAATAATTACACCTGCAGGGTTAAGGGTGGTGGGAGTTGGCACCCAGACCACTCCAATGAGCAGAAGTGGTCTGGGTGCCTGGTGTGTCCTTTTAAACAAAAATACAGGGGAAATAAAAATAAACTCATAGTAGTCACGTAAAACCGCATTTAGCCTTATGAGTTAGTGCAACTAGATGCTTCAATAGGGGGAATTGTATCCGACTGATACATACTTTTCTTCTGACTGCGGAATTACATTGTTTGTGTGCAATTATGGATTAGTAAAGCAACAATGTCTGATGGGCTGGAAACATTTGTACCTCGTGTTTGTAGGTTATAAAATGAAAATATGCAAATAAACAATATATACATAGGTGTGTGTTGCATTATAGTTCACATAGTTTGTCACTCAAAACCCCTGTAAGATCTCAAATTCTAGACGATTTTAAAAGGCACATGTGGAAACTCCAGCAAGCACAAAATGGTGCGTGTAGCATACCCACCCGGCAGCCATCAAGCAGGTCCTCAGGAGCTTGTAATGAACTGATGTCCAAGTTCTCGAGGGTGTCAGAGGAAGGCTCTAGCCGGGAGCTCATGACAGAATTGAAAGCAGACTCATTAATATAACTTGTTGTAATATTAGAAATGTTGCTGACATCTGAGAGAGCCCGACCTGTTTAAATAATAAAAAAAAAAAATATATATATATATATATATATATATATATATATATTTTGGTAATCAATAAATTTTATATTTTTATGTGGAAGATGATCACCTAGTACAAACAAAATGGTAGATTAAAGACTTCCTGAGAATTTGATATTGTCACCCTAAAGATAAATGTAAATCCATATATGGGTCTCATATATTGCTCACTGTGATAAAAATCTCATTGGACAAATTTCACTGTCTCCCAAAAGCATAAACAATCTGGGGTTCTTTTATTTCTTGTTTACACGAGACCTGCCTAGCAATGTAGTTTTGGATTGCCCATTAGGGTGGGACTAGTTTGATGAAGGTAAAGTCCTTTAACCCCTTAAGGACACATGACATGTGTGACATGTCATGATTTCCTTTTATTCCAGAAGTTTGGTCCTTAAGGGGTTAAGGGCCTCTGTGCAAGGAATAGAGATGGTAAGAAATGTGCTTCACAACTGGAGTGGAGGTAAAGGTTAGTGGGGTTTACTGTAATATATCAATCTGTACACACACATTGCTGGCATATGAAGCAGTTAAACTATACTTTTTAACATGGAAAAAAGGAAATTATATTCATTAAATCAAGCAAAACAAAACACCCCCGTCCAAAATATGCCCATAAAAACATCTAGCTTTTATCAGGCTTAAAATCGCCACAATACTGAGCCATGGGCTTAAGGTTTCATGTCCTGTGCTACCACCAGGCATTACAAGTTACGAGCCACTATCTGGGGTTGTTCACCTGGGTCTGGAGATATTGTAATTCTTCATTGGAGTAACTGCAGATAGCAAATGTAACAGATGCGTCTACTATAATGGGTACACAGTTTATATTTATTTTATGTTTTAGTTGTTGATAGAGAATATATATATATATATATATATATATAGACACACACACACACACACACACACACACACACACATGTATACACACACACACACACCTTATGTTAATTTTTCCAATAATACAATGAGTGACTGAATGGATTGCACTTTGTACTTTACAATTATAGTGCATATTAGAAAGATTATTTAACGTATAAGATTGAAAATATTCTATAAAAACAAATGTATGTAAATGTCCATGGCACACTCACCAGAGGTGAAACTCTACTCACTAGAAATACATTTTCACTCACCAGTGGCTAGCTGAAATTTCCCCTCACCAGTGGCTAGGGGAAATTTTGAGCCCTGCTCCTAGCTATATATGGATTTTCAAGAAAACACACATATAATTGCAAGTTGGGTGTTGGGATGTAGAACAGCGCAACTAAGTGAGTGAGTATCTCAGCATTTGTGTGAAATATTTCCAACAACATAATAAGTGTCTTCATCTTAGAGAGTAATTAGTCACTGGCTAACATACCTATAGTATACGCAATATTAAATTTTTGAGGGGCAAACTCACTGTCTGTTTTGCTGATGCATCTTGTTGGAGTAGATGTTTCTGGCACAGTCTTTGTTGTAGAAGCAGGCTCAGTCTTATACATAGTTTCATCCTGGCAGAAGCCTCGCTCAATACTGTCAAAGAACCACTGGATGGAGATACAGTGTACATTCCACTTCCTGGCACACTCGTACTTCTGACCTGCCCCCAGAAATAATAAAGACAGTGGAACTAAAAAAACAGGCAACAGTAAAATAGTAGAGGGCAATCAGAAAATAATTTATCATCTCCAACTGGTACAGTCACTGGGGAATCACTGGTAACACCTGAACTTGACCTGTCAAACAAAGTCAGCATATATGCTGAACTAGCAAAATCGTTAACAAATGTACAGATTTAAGGGACACTATAGGCACCCAGACCACTTCAACTCGTTAAAGTGGTCTGGGTGCAGTGTCCCTTTTGCACTTAGTGCTGCAATGTAAAACATTGCAATTCCAGAGAAACTGCAATGTTTACATTGCAGAACTAGGTCTGCCTCCAGTGGCTGTCTACCAAACAGCAACTAAAGGCGCTTCCTTTGGTCCTGTATCTAATGCTGGACGTTCTCACGCTGGATTTTCCCAAATAGGAAAGCATTGATTCAATAATTTCCTATGGGGAGGTCTAATGTGCGCGTGGTATTTGTCCCGCATGCACATTAGTGCTCGCTCATCACGGGCGAAGGAAGAGCTGCAACCCAGCGCCAAAGGACATCAGTGCTGGGGTAAGTAAATAAAAGGTGTTATTTTTTTAACCCTTTATTCACGTCAGTGGGGGAGTGGGGGTGGCAGAGGGAGCTATAGTTCCAGGAATACAGCTTTGTATTCCCTGAGCTTATAGTCCCCCTATAACCTCTAGAGTGCAAACACAATCTGACATGAAGTCAGTTTTCTACACCAAGAATATATTTAATAGGCATTTCCAAACATAATCTTCCTACAAAGCAAAATGTAGGTAAGAAAACACTCAACAATTATATACACTGCCTAATGATAATGTATATGGAAAATGTACGCAACAACTTTCTGTTTAAACGACCAATGCGTTTTCTATAATGAAGTTGGTTAATAAAAGAGCTGTGTTGCTAATAAAGGGTTGAAATCAAACCTTTTGCTTCTTGCACAATAAGATGTGTAGACTCGTTCATTTTGAGCTGCCCCGTATACTGTCCTCCGTGTAGAGTAGCCAGACGCTGCACCTCCTTCCTGTCCAGGCTACTTAAACCAGTTACACATATTGTACAACCTCGGAAAATGGGGCACAAATACTCCTCCATACTTATTTCTGAATAGTGAATAATCCTTTGAAAAGTGAGAATAAGTATAAAAATTTTTTAAAATAAACTATTACAAATGAATTCAAAGAGAATATATACACACACACACAATTCTATTTTGATATAAACATTTTGCATAGTAACAAATATTGAAATATATTATTTACTCAACTAACGTGGCTCTTCCACTTCAATCTTGCCTTTCTCTTATTGCTTCCTTTTTCTGAATCTGTTCTTTTCGGATTTATTTCTCTTTAAAACATAAGACAAAATAATACTGTGTATTTTTCCTCTCTTTGACAATCTTGACAAAAGGGTGGAACTTAAGGCAAGCTCCACTTCCTTTGTCAAGGCAGTGGTGCTTGCCTTTAGCCCCTCCTTGTGTCAGAGAATGTCAAGCGTAGAAAAAAAATACATGAGACAACGTCCCT